>NC_139989.1:85251125-85636125 GCF_964263955.1 Coregonus lavaretus
ATCCAACTTTACCTGGCCTGTCATTATGGCGCTAGCCATCTAGCCAGCCAGCCAGCCGATCCTATGAGTCATTTGGTTGTATCCTCATGTTCTAACAGTTCACTATCCACTGTATCCAAGTTCAAAAGACAGTTCCTCCTGATGTAGTAGACGGGAACAAGTCAGGGAGTTCTTTCCTCATGTATGTTTCAGCCGTCTTCACAGAGTCAAATGTGCGCTCACCATTCTTGGTTTACGTCCAAAAAGTCGTCGGGTAGCAGCAGGCCGTAAGCCGAGCCAGCCTGCCGCAGAAGCCTCTTCAGTGGGGAGAAAGCCATCCTCCTCTTGTGTAGTATGGGAGAAAGATCTGGAAAGATCATGATTCTGGCATCTCCGTACTTGAGCTCTCCCTTTGCTCGGGCAGCAGAGAGGATGCGGACAGTGTCCTGGTACCGTAGAAATGTAATGACAAATGCCCTGGGTGCAACCTGGCCAGGCAGTCGCCTCCGTAGGGTGCAATGGACCCTCTCCATTTCCAGTGGGTGTGCGGAAGGGGGTAGATCCAGAATTTTGGGAATCCATTCCTGTAGAAAGGAGATGGCGTCTCTTCCCTCCACGGCCTCCGGGAAACCTTGAAATCTCAAATTCAAGCACATTTGGAAATGTTCGTAAGAATCTAATTTCTCGAGTTTAGAGATGGCATCTTCCAACTTCTAGTGCTTTTGATCCACTTCCAGGCGGACGTCCAGGATGGCAGCCTGTTGGTCAGCATGGTCTTTTTGTAACTTTGTCACTCGTTCCCTTTGTGACTTTCTGGTCTTCGTGGAGTTTATCGACCAGCACATCAATTTTGCTGAGGCGTTCAGAAAGTGTCTGTTGGATTTTAGTTATACCCTTGTCCATCACCATTCTGAACCATGCTGGTGCTTCTTCCGAGCTAGCATCCGCCGAGGCCGAAGAAGGGCTGTGAGACACTAGCGGTTCTGGGGGGGGCAGTGCCCCTGTGACAACAAGCTTGGACCCCCTTGTGGCCCCTCTAAATGCGGAGTCTGAAATAATTATCACAGAATTATTTTTTGCGATCATGTTTTATTTTATTGATTTGTTTACATCCGTTATTAGACAGTGGCAAAGCGGAACACTAAAGTAACCCAACACATTTTCTAGTGGGACTCCTTTAGGCGGAACACAACAGTATCGTACCACATGGATCTGCAAGTTTTCTTCTATTCAGAAGTTGAAAGAAATTTGGCACGAATAATATCGTTCAAGCAAGAAGAAGGAAATAAAGAGAGGTGAGCAACATGTTGAATATGTTGTATTTGTAACATAGTTAACTATTAAATGCATTACAGAAGTGTAACGTTAGATCAGCTAATGTTAACCTGTCCGTTTGTTACTTTCTTTGTGAACTAATGAAGGAATTGGCTTGAATCCTGGGCTATGTATTCATTTGCATTGTTTTAGGTTCTAACAGACATGCATCGAAAATGTATGGCAATATGAAAAAGGGTATAATATTTGATCAAAAACGCATGTTGCTGAGTGCTTTTACTCAAACCACACTCAGTAAACGCATTGTAACGTTGAAAGGTTAGACATGAAAGCTAGCTACCTAGCGAGTCAGTTATTTTCAGTAAATGAATGAATAAGCTTGGTCCCCATTGCTTTTGCTCTATAGTTGTCACCAACATGAAGAGAAAAAAGGACTTCATGTTTCTTCCAAAGAAAAGACAAGGCAGAAAGTCAGACAGAGACAGAGGGTTCAGGTGTGGAGAGAGCAGAGAGACATTTTTACATTTTAGTCATTTAGCAGATGCTCTTATCCAGAGCGACTTACAGGAGCAATTAGGGTTAAGTGCCTTGCTTAAGGGCACATCGACAGATTTTTCACCTAGTCGGCTCGGGGATTAGAACCAGCGACCTTTCGGTTACTGGCACAACACTCTTACCCACTAAGCTACCTGCCGCCCTAGCTCCTCCTCCTGTCCCCCATCAGAGAGACAGCAGGAAGACCATTGGAGAGACAGAGTGATGTCAGCCAATCCCGGGAGGAGCCACCGGTGCAGCCAGTGATGAACATGGACCCAAGAACTCTGATGGGGGACAGGAGGAGGAGCTTCAAGGCGGCCTGGTACCACATCCACCCCTGGCTTCAATATTCAAACAAATCAGACTCTGGGTTTTGTTACGCCTGTCTCAGAGACTGGATTGGATTCAAAATTGGGTTTTAACAACTGGAAGAAGGCAATTTACAAAGACGGGGGGATTTGCAATTCATGCAAGGTCTGAGTGGCACAAACAAGCAATGATTACGTGGAGAGTCTATCAGAAAGCTGTAAAAAGTAATGCAACACTGGTAAATGCCCTAAACAAGGAACACAACAAACAGGTTCAAGAAAATGGGGACTATGTTAAAACAATAGGAGAAGTACTACTACTTACAGCCACACAAAACATTGCACAAAGAGGACACGATGAGTCTGCAGAGTCTGATAATAAAGGGAACTTCATGGCAATCCTAGAAACAATAGCTAAGCATGACACAACTGTGGAAAAAAGGTTGACTTCCATTCATAATGCAAAATACACAAGCAAAGGGATTCAGAATGAGGTTCTGAGTTGTTTGGCAGACATGGTTCCAACAGAGATGATAGAAGAAGTGAAAGACAGTGAGGTCTTCAGCATAATGGCAGACGGAAAACAAAAGATGTTAAAACAAAAGGATCAGATATCTCCAGTACTCAGGTACTATTTCAGTGGAGCTGTCCATGAGAGCTGTCTCCACTTTGAATCGGCTGATCCACTAGATGCAGCAGGGCTTACTGACTAAATCATACACATATTAGAAAGTCATGGTCTTGAATACAAAAACAACCTAGTAGGCCAAGCATATGACGGTGCTTCAGTTAAGAGTGGCAGCATTCAGGCGTCCAGGCAACGCATTAAAGAACAAGCAAAGCCTTTTACCTCCACTGCAGTGCACACTGTCTACACTTAGTTTTAGTGGAGACAGTCAAAGCTGTCCCTGAGGTAGGACAGTTCTTCTCCTTACTAGAAAGACTGTATGCCTTCACATCTGGGTCATACATGTGCATCAAAAATGGCTTAGCGTACAAAGAGAGATGTACCCTTGTGCACCTAGAGAGCTTCAGAGACTAAGTGACACTCGCTGGGCATGTCGATATATGGCTCTACATACTATTATGGATAGATTGCCTGCCGTTAAGCGAGTCCTGCAAGACATAGTCCAAGAACACAACGGTGACAGGTCTGTTGAGGCACGAGGTCTGCTTGCACAGATAGATTTACAATTCATTGTGTTCCTTGTTCCACTGCATAACGTTTTTGGAGAAGCAACATTTCTATCAGAGATGCTACAGTCTTCATCACTTGACCTGTCAAAGGCTGTTGATTTTAGTTGAAGCCTTAGTTCAAACTTTGAATGACTACAGGGATGAGTCATTTTCTGATGACCTATGGAATGAAGTGTTGAACACAGCTGAGCAATGTGATACTGCAATACAGCCCCCTGCAAAACCACCAAAAAAGCTCTCAATTTAATGGAGACTGTCTACTCAGTACAGTAGGTCAGAGGTCAGATTCAGAAATAGATCAAGACAGTTTTCGTACAACCTTTTTCTACCCTGTCTTAGATCAGATGCTCAATGAGCTCAACAGATGATTCTCTAGCAGAAACTGTGACATAATGAATGGCGTCCAAACTCTAAACCCCAAAAGTGATGCATTTCTCAAAGAGAAGTCCCTGTTTCCATTTGCTAGAATGTATGAATCAAATATTGAGGACTTGGGGCATGAACTACATCAGTTCAGAATAATTTGACAAAGGAAAATCCAGAGTGGCATGCAGAGACCCTCCAGTGTAGTAGAGCTAGCATTATTCATTCAGCCTTATAAAGACGTTTTCTTTCAGCTCTTTAAACTGTGCAAAATATCTGTTTCAATCCCTGTTAGTACCGCTTCTTGTGAACAGAGTTTTTCTGCACTAAAGCTGGTGAAAACATATCTTAGGTCCACAATATCAGATGAGAGATTAAGCAATTTAGGTGTATTAAATATTGAGTCAAGGAGGGCAAAGGCCTTCAATCTAGATGAATTATTTTTGCAAGAAACCACAAAAACCGTGGAATACAGTTGATGTAACTGATAGTGAATATGTAATGCAAATGTAAAAAATGTAACGTGTAAATGCAAATAATAAATAGTTGAATGATTATAAACATGGTCATTTGTCTATTGATGCCTGCAATGCAGTGAAGAAAACGACATGACAACAATAATGTGTGATGCAACTGGCCCCTCTAACAGTACAACTGGCCCCAGCCTGGCCCCTCCCACTGGGAATGTTCTAGAACCACCACTGCTGCTACGGCGACATTGGCCCAGTTATTGTTGAATAATAATGAAGCTAGGTCAATTCAATTCCAATAATATAGCTAGTAACTTCAAAATACTTACAGCTGAAATACACTGCCGTTTTCTTTGTGAACATGGTGAGATGGAGGAAGCCGCATCCACATGTAGAGTTGTGGGGGAGGGGACACGTTTCCCAAATAGACACTGGCTTTGGATCAGGTTTAAATTCCTCCCACTAATGATCCTTGTTAGGTTTGGGGGAGGGGAAGCTGATCCTAGATCTGTATCTAGGGGAAACTTCACCCCAGCAAAGAGAGATGGGGGAAGAGGAGGAGAGAGAGCGTTGCTCTCAGGATTGACAGATCATGTACAAAATATACCAGTAGGAAATTGGTGGACGTTAGAGAAATACTCCAGTAACTGAAAGGTCACTGGTTTGAGTCCTGAGCCAGACAACAAAACGTGGGATTGGATCTGAACTGGCAGATCTGTGACCAACCCCTTTCAGAAAGACAAATTCCCTTTGTTCCCTGTAACATGGACTAATAAAGTTGTACTGTGCTGTGCTTTGCTGCACTTTATTTAACCAACGTTAGCTAAGCTTGTGATGAAATTGTGTGATGTTACTAATTGCTGCTTTTGAAATTAAACATTGTTGTTTTCTTACCAGGACACTGTCCTACGGCCGTATTTATGTTGATTTATTTTCCCATTTGTACTTTAACTATTTGCACAATGTTACAACACTGTATATAGACATAATATGACATTTGAAATGTCTTTATTCTTTTGGAACTTCAGAGTGTAATGTTTACTGTTAATATTTATTGTTTATTATCTACTTCACTTGCTTTGGCAACGTTAACATACGTTTCCCATGCCAATAAAGCCCTTAAATTGGAGAGAGAGAGAGAGAGAGAGAGAGAGAGAGAGAGAGAGAGAGAGAGAGAGAGAGAGAGAGAGAGACAGTAAATCTCAGTAAGACAAAAATAATGGTGTTCCAAAAAAGGTCCAGTTGCCAGGACCACAAATACAAATTCCATCTAGACACCGTTGCCCTAGAGCACACAAAAAACTATACATACCTTAAATGTTGAGCCAGGTGTGTAGTTTCTATGTTTAGTTTTCTATGTTTGAGTTTCTAGATTGTGTAGATCTATGTTGGCCAGGGTGGTTCCCAATCAGAGGCAGCTGTAGTTCGTTGTCTCTGATTGGGGACCATACTTAGGCAGCCGTTTGGCACCAGTCTGTGTGGGATCTTGTTCCGTATAGGTATGTTATTAGTCTACCTTGGACTTCACGTATCGTTTGTTTGTTGTTTTGTTCGTGTTCAGTACTAAATAAATATGTACGCTTATCACGCTGCGCCTTGGTCCGTCTCATCCGTAAACGATCGTGACAGAAGATCCCACCAAATGAGGACCAAGCAGCGTGCCCAGGAAGAGAGAATAGCGATGTCTCAGGTGGGCAAATGGTGGTCATGGGAGGAGATATTCGCGGGGAAAGGGCCATGGGCGAAGGTAAATGCCCAGGCAGGAGAGGAGAAACGGCGCCAACCGTGCCGACGACGGACACCCGAGAGGCAACCCCAAGAAAATGTTTGGGGGGGGGGGCACACGGCGTGGACGACGAGGCAGCAGGAGGCAGCGACAGGGCGAATCTGCAGACTAGGAGAGGAGGCCACCAGGTTACGGGGGCTATTGGTCCAGAGGGAGCAGGAGTTAATTGGTCAGAGGGAGGAGCTACAGGAGGCGATAAGGGAGAAGGAGAGTGTAGAGGCACGGCGAGAGGAGCTGGTTAGGCAGCAGAAGGAGCGGAGGTTTATAAGGGAACCCAGTCCCGCTCCTCGCACCAAGCAAGTGGTGTGTGTCGCCAGTCCGGTCCGGCCCGTTCCTGATCCCCGCACTAAGCCAGTGGTGCGTGTTCCCAGTACGGCCCGACCCATTCCTGCTTCCCGCACAAGGCCAGTGGTGTGTGTTCCCAGTACGGTCCAGCCCGTTCCTGCTCCCCGCACTAAGCTAGTGGTGCGTGTTCCCAGTACGGCCCGACCCGTTCCTGCTCCTCGCACTAAGCCAGTGGTGTGTGTCGCCAGCCCGGTCCGGCCTGTTCCTGCCCCTCGCACCAAACCAGTGGTGCGCGTCGCCAGCCCGGCCCGGTCTGTTCCTGCCCCTCGCACCAAGCCTGTGGTGCGTGTCGCCAGCCCGGTCCAGCCTGTTCCTGCCCCTCGCACCAAACCAGTGGTGCGCGTCGCCAGCCCGGCCTGTTCCTGCCCCTCCTACCAAGCCTGTGGTGCGCGTCGCCAGCCCGGTCCGGCCTGTTCCTGCCCCTCGCACCAAGCCTGTGGTGCGCGTCGCCAGCCCGGTCCGGCCTGTTCCTGCTCCCCGCACCAAGCCAGTGGTGCGCGTCGTCAGCCCGGTCCGGCCCGTTCCTGCTCCCCGCACCAAGCCAGTGGTGCGCGTCGTCAGCCCGGTCCGGCCCGTTCCTGCTCCCCGCACCAAGCCAGTGGTGCGTGTGTCCAGTCCGGCACGGCCCGTGCCTGTTCCACCGGTGCCTGGTCCGGCACCGGTCAGCTGCTCCACTCCGGAGCCAGAGCAATCCGCTCCACCGGGGTCCGGTCCAACTCCAGTCAGCGGATCCACTCCGGAGCCAGAGCAATCCGCTCCACCGGTGCCCAGTCCAGCTCCGGCAAGCGGCTCCAGTCCGGAGCCTGTACAGTTCGTTCCACCGTCGTCGGGTCCAGCTCCAGTCAGCGGTGCCAGACCAGACCAGGGGCGCAACAGGGAGGTGGAGAGAAGGTGGTGGTTACGCCCGGAGCCGGATTCGCCTCCGAGGCGGAATGCCCACCCGGCCCCTACCCTGTTATGTTTATGGGGCGCGGTCGGAGTCCGCACCTTTGGGGGGGGGGGGGTACTGTCACGCCCTGGCTCTGGGGACTCTTAAATGTTGAGCCAGGGTGTGTAGTTTCTATGTTTAGTTTTCTATGTTTGAGTTTCTAGATCGTGTAGATCTATGTTGGCCAGGGTGGTTCCCAATCAGAGGTAGCTGTAGTTCGTTGTCTCTGATTGGGGACAATACTTAGGCAGCCGTTTGGCACCAGTCTGTGTGGGATCTTGTTCCGTATAGGTATGTTATTAGTCTACCTTGGACTTCACGTATCGTTTGTTTGTTGTTTTGTTCGTGTTCAGTACTAAATAAATATGTACGCTTATCACGCTGCGCCTTGGTCCGTCTCATCCGTAAACGATCGTGACACCTTCTGCTCCCAGGTGACAGCACATCTGGTTGACATTAAAATAGAAGCTTGCACCATGGGAAAGTGTCCCAGTTTTAGTGTATGGCTTCACATGGCGTCACAAAGATAAGACATGCCAAGGTTACAATATTTTCTATCTTTGTGTATCTGAGAATCTCTTATGCGCCACTTTTGAATCTTGATTTTCAAATGAGAACAGACCATGAAATGACTTACAGCTATGGAGTTTGGAGTTTAGAGTACATCTGGTCATCAGCTAGGACTTGACATTGGCAAATGTGCCAAAGGAAACAGAAACCATTTTAAACATGTATTTTAGTCAAATATTGTGTTATTAAACCAGGCAGCGAAAGTGGTGCTGCATCACTGGATATCAAATGAAACACTGAGGACATATTCATGCCCTCAGTTCTTGCTAATTCTTAATTGTGTCTTATATGCATGATAACATCACATTATTTTACTGTTTTTGCATTTCAGAAAGAACAGAAAACATAAATGGATAGAAACATTGTGTGATTCAGTTGTGGTTCTCAACGGTGTTGACAGTAAGCTAAAATAGCTATAGAATTAAATCAGTATTCTTGAAACACAAATGTTTTATTTAGCTCATACCATTATACCAGTTCAACACTTGGCCTCTATTCTTGTTTTCTTTATGGGGCAAAGCATTGTGGGAAAAGGATGGGCCAATGTACTGATTACTTGTTGTGGTAAGCATTTCTGTTGTTCGCTGGAACCCAATTACAGAACAAAGGCATGTCTATTGAAAGCTTTTGAGCTCAGGAAATAGTACAATGCAAAGAAGCACAATGTTAATGTGTGCTGCACTTTCAATTGTATATGGCCTGCACATACACACACACACCTTACATTTACAATACCAGTCAAAAGTTTGGACACACCTACTCATTCCAGGGTTTTTCTTTATTTTTACTATTTTCTACATTGTAGAATAATAGTGAAGACATCAAAACTATGAAATAACACATATGGAATCATGTAGTAACCAGAAAAGTGTTAATTAAATCAAAATATATTTTATATTTGAGATTCTTCAAATAGCCACCTTTTGCCTTGATGACAGCTTTGCACACTCCTGGCATTCTCTCAACCAGCTTCATGAGGTAGTCACCTGGAATGCATTTCAATTAACAGGTGTGCCTTGTTAAAATTTAATTTGTGGAATTTCTTTCCTTCTTAATGCATTTGAGCCAATCAGTTTTGTTGTGACAAGGTAGGGGTGGTATACAGAAGATAGCCCTATTTGGTAAAAGACCAAGTCCATATTATGTAGCTCAGTTGGTAGAGCATGGCGCTTGCAATGCCAGGGTTGGGGGTTCGATTCCCACGGGGGGCCAGTATGATTGTTGTTGAAAATACATGTATGCACTAAGTCGCTCTGGATAAGAGCGTCTGCTAAATGACTAAAATGTAATATTATGGCAAGAACAGCTCAAATAAGCAAAGAGAAACGACAGTCCATCAGAAGGTCAGTCAATACGATTCTCAATCTGATCCAAGATGGCGAAGTAGTGCAGTTCTGTTTTTGTCGTGTGTCTGTAAATAGCCTGTTTTTTTTGTATTTTTCGTACATATTTCCCTATCAGACTTTTCATCCTTCTACAAAATATACTTTCCTGCAACCCGCCTCACTCAATGTGGAACGGATTCTATTATTGACTTACCTTTTATCTAGAATCTCCAGTTGAAACTAGCTAGCCAGCTAACTAGCTACTTGCTATTAGCCACAGTTAGCGGTATTTCACCCAGAACATTGGATTTTTTTTCTGCTGGATTAATTTAATCACTGGATATTAATCACCGGATATTCGGCCAGTCTGCACAGCGCGTTATCGACCCAGAACATATCCGTTTTTCTGCCGGAATCACTGAATCACTGGACCTTTAACTCCGGATTCATCGCTACCAGCTAGCTGCAACAAAATGGACGCTGTGGTCTGGCTAATCATCTTGAGCTAGGCCCATCTCCCGGCTATCTACCTCTCTGTCAACCGGACGGGACCACCTAGTGTTGACACGGAGCCCCGCCGATCCTACACGACTGGTCTGCCGACGAAATCGTCTGATGTGGTTACGACGTTGACCACAAAGATTCCATCTGCTAGCCCCGGCCCGCTAGCACACGCTAGCCGTGGCCTCTTACTCGCTAGTGCTTTAGCAGCCTCCGAACTATCCTATTGCTGTTCACCGGACCTTATGATAACTCAGCTATACAGCTGATGTCTGCTGGACTGTTCCTTTTTACGGTACTACATCCTGTTTATGTTTAGCCTCAGCCCAAACATGGTTAGCTTATTGTTGTTTCGGTTATTTCTAATTGTACTATTTCACTGTAGATCCCCCAGCCCAGATAAACCTGCCTTAGATAGCTCCTTTGTCCCAACCCCCATACACGCGGAGACCGACTCAATTGGTGCCTCTAGTGATACTATCTCTTTCATTGTTACCCAACGCTTAGGTTTACCTCCACTTTACTCATATCCTTCCATATCCTTGTCTGTACATAATGCCCTGAATCTTTTCTACAACACCCGGAAATCTGCCCCCTTTATTCTATGTACCCAACGCACTAGAAGACCAGTTCTTAAAGCCTTTAGCCGTATCCTTATTCTAGTCCTCCTCTGTTCCTCTGGTGATGTAGAGGCTAACCCAGGCCCTGCAGCCCTCAGTATCACTCCTACTCCCCAGACGCTATCATTTGCTGACTTCTGTAATCGCAAAAGTCTTGGTTTCTTGCACGTAAAGTCTACTTCCTAAGTTTTAGTTATTCACTGCGTTAGCACACTCCGCCAACCCTGATATTCTAGCAGTGTCTGAATCCTGGCTCAGGAAGGCCACCAAAAATTCTGAAATTTCCATCCCCAACTATAACATTTTCCTTCTAGATAGAACTGCCAAAGGGGGTGGAGTTGCAATCTACTGTAGAGATAGCCTGCAGAGCTCTATCATACTATCCAGGTCTGTGCCCAAACAGTTTGAGCTTCTACTTCTAAAAATCCACCTTTCCAGAAATAAGTCTCTCACTGTTGCCGCTTGCTACAGACCCCCCTCAGCCCCCAGCTGTGCCCTGGACACCATATGTGAATTGATTGCCCCCCATTTATCCTCAGAGTTCGTACTGCTTGGTGACCTAAATTGGGATATGCTTAATACCCCGGCCATCCTACAATCCAAACTAGATGCCCTCAACCTAACGCAAATTATCAACGAACCTACCAGGTACAACCCTAAATCCGTAAACATGGGTACCCTCATAGATATCATCCTGACTAACATACCCTCTAAATACACCTCAGCTGTCTTCAACCAGGATCTCAGCGATCACTGCCTTATTGCCTGCGTCCGTAACGGGTCCGCGGTCAAACGACCACCCCTCATCACTGTCAAACGCTCCCTAAAACACTTTAGCGAGCAGGCCTTCCAAATTGACCTGGCCCAGGTATCCTGGATGGATATAGATCTCATTCCGTCAGTAGAGGATGCCTGGTTGTTCCTTAAAAGTAATTTCCTCTCAATCTTAAATAAACATGCCCCATTCAAAAAATACAGAACTAAGAACCGATATAGCCCCTGGTTCTCCTCAGACTTGACTGCCCTTGACCAGCACAAAAACATCCTGTGGCGTACTGCATTAGCATCAAATAGCCCCCGCGATATGCAACTTTTCAGGGAAGTTAGGAACCAATATACACAAGCAGTCAGGAAAGCAAAGGCTAACTTTTTCAAACAGAATCCTGTAACATTAACTCCAAAAAGTTTTGGGACACTGTAAAGTCCATGGAGAATAAGAGCACTTCCTCCCAGTTGCCCACTGCACTGAGGCTAGGAAACACTATCACCACCGATGAATCTACAATAATCGAGAATTTCAACAAGCATTTTGCTACAGCTGGCCATGCTTTCCATCTGGCTACCACTACCCCGGCCACCAACTCTGCACCCTCCACTGCAACTTGCCCATGCCCCCCCCCCGCTTCTCCTTCACACAAATTCAGACAGCTGACGTTTTGAAAGAGCTGCAAAATCTGGACCCCTACAAATCAGCTGGGCTAGACAATCTGGACCCTTTCTTTCTAAAACTAGCCGCCGAAATTGTCGCAACCCCTATTACTAGTCTGTTCAACCTCTCTTTCATAACGTCTGAGATCCCCAGAGATTGGAAAGCTGCCGCGGTAATCCCCCTCTTCAAAGGGGGTGACACTCTAGATCCAAACTGCTACAGACCTATATCCATCCTGCCCTGCCTTTCGAAAGTATTTGAAAGCCAAGTTAACAAACAGATCACCGACCATTTCGAATACCACCGTACCTTCTCCGCTATGCAATCCGGTTTCCGAGCTGGTCATGGGTGCACTTCAGCCACGCTCAAGGTCCTAAACGATATTATAACCGCGATTGATAATAGACAGTACTGTGCAGCCGTCTTCATCGACCTGGCCAAGGCTTTCGACTCTGTCAACCACCGCATTCTTATTGGCAGACTAAATAGCCTTGGTTTCTCAAATGACTGCCTCGCCTGGTTCACCAACTACTTCTCAGATAGAGTTCAGTGTGTCAAATCGGAGGGCCTGTTGTCTGGACCTATGGCAGTCTCTATGGGGGTGCCACAGGGTTCAATTCTTGGGCCGACACTTTTCTCTGTGTATATCAATGATGTCGCTCTTGCTGCTGGTGACTCTCAGATCCACCTCTACGCAGACGACAGCATTTTGTATACATCTGGCCCTTCATTGGACACTGTGTTAACAAACCTCCAAACGAGCTTCAATGCCATACAACACTCCTTCAGTAGCCTCCAACTGCTCTTAAACACTAGTAAAACTAAATGCATGCTTTTCAATCGAACGCTGCTGGCACCCGCCCACCCGACTAGAATCACCACTCTCGACGGGTCTGACCTAGAGTATGTGGACAACTACAAATACCTAGGTGTCTGGTTAGAGTGTAAACTCTCCTTCCAGACTCACATAAATAATCTCCAATCCAAAGTTAAATCTAGAATCGGCTTCCTATTTTGCAACAAAGCCTCCTTCACTCATGCTGCCAAACATGCCCTCGTAAAACTGACTATCCTACCGATCCTTGACTTCGGCGATGTCATTTACAAAATAGCCTCCAACACTCTACTCAGCAAATTGGATGTAGTCTATCACAGTGCCATCCGTTTTGTCTCCAAAGCCCCATACACTACCCACCACTGTGACCTGTACGCTCTTGTTGGCTGGTCCTCACTACATGTTCGTCGTCAAACCCACTGGCTCCAGGCCATCTATAAATCACTGCTAGGCAAATCCCCGCCTTATCTTAGCTCATTGGTCACCATAGCAGCACCCACCCGTAGTCTGCGCTCCAGCAGGTATATCTCACTGGTCATTCCCAAAGCCAACACCTCCTTTGGCCGCCATTCCTTCCAGTTCTCTGCTGCCAATGACTGGAACGAATTGCAAAAATCTCTGAAGCTGGAGACTCTTATCTCCCTCACTAACTTTAAGCATCAGTTGTCAGAGCACCTTACCGATCACTGCACCTGTACACAGCCCATCTGAAATTAGCCCACCCAACTACCTCATCCCTATATTGTTATTTATTTTGCTCTTTTGCACCCCAGTATCTCTATTTGCACATAATCTCTTGCACATCTAGCATTCCAGTGTTAATACTATTGTAATTATTTTGCACTATAGCCTATTTATTGCCTTACCTCCATAACTTGCTACATTTGCACACACTGTATATATATTTTCTGTTGTATTTTTGACTTTATGTTTTTTTACCCCATATGTAACTCTGTGTTGTTTTTATCGCACTGCTTTGCTTTATCTTGGCCAGGTCGCAGTTGTAAATGAGAACTTGTTCTCAACTGGCTTACCTGGTTAAATAAAGGTGAAATAAAATAAAAAATAAAATAAAAAATACGGAACATTTCAAGAACTTTGAACGTTTCTTCAAGTGCAGTCGCATAAAACATCAAGCGCTATGATAAAACTGGCTCTCATGAGGACCGCCACAGGAATGGAAGACCCAGAGTTACCTCTGCTGCAGAGGATAAGTTCATTAGAGTTACCAGCCTCAGAAATTGCAGCCCAAATCAATGCTTCCCAGAGTTCAAGTAACAGACACATCTACAACATCAGCTGTTCAGAGGAGACTGTGAATCAGTGCTTCATGGTCGAATTGCTGCAAACAAACCACTACTAAAGGACACCAATAAGAAGAAGAGACTTGCTTGGGCCAAGAAACATGATTAATGGACAGTAGACCGGTGGAAATGTGTCCTTTGGTCTTGAGTCAAAATTTGAGATTTTTGGTTCCAACCGCCGTGTCTTTGTGAGACGCGGTGTGGGTGAACGGATGATCTCCACATTTGTATTTCACACCGTAAAGCATGGAGGAGGAGGTATTATGGTGTGGGGGGTGCTTTACTGGTGACACTATCTGTGATTTGTTTAGAATTCAAGGCATACTTAACCAGCATGGCTACCACAGCATTCTGCAGCGATACACCATCCCATCTGGTTTGGGCTTAGTTTGACTATCATTTGTTTTAAAACAGGTCAATGACCCAACACACCTCCAGGTTGTGTAAGGGCTATTTGACCAAGAAAGAGAGTGATGGAGTGCTGCATCAGATTACCTGGCCTCCAGAATCCCCCGACCTCAACCCAGTTGAGATGGTGTGGGATGAGTCGGACCTCAGAGTGAAGGAAAATGGGTGGCTATTTGAAGAATCTCAAATATAAAATATATTTTGATTTGTTCAAACCTTTTTTGGTTACTACATATGATTCCATATGTGTTATTTCATAGTTTTGATGTCTTCACTATTATTCTACAATATAGAAAATAGTAAAAAATAAAGAAAAACCCTTGAATGAGTAGGTATGTCCAAACTTTTGACTGGTTCTGTATATAAATGAGAGTGTATACTGTGTATGTTTGCACTTTTGAAATACCTTTGGGAAAATG
The DNA here is from genome assembly GCF_964263955.1 of Coregonus lavaretus. Taxonomy (NCBI): domain Eukaryota; kingdom Metazoa; phylum Chordata; class Actinopteri; order Salmoniformes; family Salmonidae; genus Coregonus; species Coregonus lavaretus. Next base: position 85,265,725 of record NC_139989.1, read on the forward strand.
AATTTGTTGGGTCACTGTGAGCGGAAATGCATAGCTTTAGATACATAAATAATGCGTTTTAGTCCACAAGTATAGCCAACATTTGCTGTTAAATTTATAGGCTGTTTCATGATGTAAACAGATTATTTTGGTTTTGTTTAGTTGACTGTTCCAATAGAAATTGGCCCTGGTCGTTAAAGGGATAGTTTAGCAAAATTATATCTTTAGATATTTTCTTCCTTACCATGAAAGCGGTCTATGGACAAGGAGTGACTACAATCTACAATTCGATTTTGTTAATAAACTAGCCACTATCAACAAATGCTAATATTAGCATTTTGGGACCAAAACCCCATTTAAGTCAATCTCCCCCATTTAGCTTGTTTGAAATGTCATTCCCGAATCATCCCAAAATAATTTAAAACCAAGTAATGAGCAACACAATCCATTTAAGAAACGATCCTAGTTCAACACTCCTACTCTGATACGCTTTGTGAATACATGCCCTGGCGTAGTCTTTGGTGTCATTCCACTGAATTAAAGAAACACTTCATCATTCATACTGGATGTAGAACACTTAAGTAATCCCTATCTATGCAACATGAATACAGATATAGCTATGCAGTTGAAAATGGAAAGTTGCGTTTGTAATACAATACAAAATATTTGCTTGGATAAGTTGTCCCTTGCCTAACTTTTCTTGTCCATGTGAATATACAGTAGATGTAGCAGAGCAGAAAATTGGGACACTAATATTGATACTGGAGAGGTTTATTGATGTTTCTTGTAGACATGTGGTGGGGGTTCAATGTTAATGCTACTTGAAAGAGTTGATTATCTTGGTAGTTCCAGGAGCCTCATTGATCGAAGGTGCGTGTGCACAAAAAAGACTTGCATGCGCCAGTTTTCCCACAAAGCTTGGTATTTATCCATTTTAATCTCCACGCAAATCTCAGACCTTACATACACACAACTGCTAGTGGTTGATGAATTGTATTGCAAGCAAATATTGTTATTTTGAGGGAAATGGAGGTGTATGATGCACAAAATTATAATGGTAGGCTAATAAAAACATAACGTAGTCCTAATGATAAAACAGGTGCATTTGTCGTTGGTAAGGAGATCGCATGGCAGCATGTAGCCTAATGTAATTATTTTACTTGTATTATATAGGCCTAATAGTATTGCAGGACAATTCTCTCTTTTTATGACATGACTGGTTTATTCCCGCTCCACAACAAATATTAGCCTACCATTTATCCATCGTTTACTTAATAGCCAAGCATGCTCGAATTTAAATAGGCCGGTAGATAGCCTATTTCTAAAAATAGCTGCCGAAATTGTCGCAACCCCTATTACTAGCCTGTTCAACCTCTCTTTCGTAACATCTGAGATCCCCAGAGATAGGAAAGATGCCGCGGTCATCCCCCTCTTCAAAGAGGGTGACACTCTAGATCCAAACTGTTACAGACCTATATCCATCCTGCCCTGCCTTTCAAAAGTTTTTGAAAGCCAAGTTAACAAACAGATCACCGACCATTTCGAATTCCACCGTACCTTCTCCGCTAAGCAATCCGGTTTCCGAGCTGGTCATGGGTGCACCTCAGCCACGCTCAAGGTCCTAAACGATATTATAACTACGATCGATAATAAACAGTACTGTGCAGCCGTCTTCATCGACCTGGCCAAGGCTTTCGACTCTGTCAACCACCGCATTCTTATTGGCAGACTAAATAGCCTTGGTTTCTCAAATGACTGCCTCGCCTGGTTCACCAACTACTTCTCAGATAGAGTTCAATGTGTCAAATCGGAGGGCCTGTTGTCTGGACCTATGGCAGTCTCTATGGGAGTGCCATAGGGTTCAATTCTTGGGCCGACTCTTTTCTTTGTGTATATCAATGATGTCGCTCTTGCTGCTGGTGACTCTCAGATCCACCTCTACGCAGACGACAGCATTTTGTATACATCTGGCCCTTCATTGGACACTGTGTTAACAAACCTCCAAACGAGCTTCAATGCCATACAACACTCCTTCCATAGCCTCCAACGGCTCTTAAACACTAATAAAACTAAATGCATGCTCTTCAATCGAACGCTGCTGGCATTCGCCCACCCGACTAGAATCACTACTCTCGACGGGTCTGACCTAGAGTATGTGGACAACTACAAATACCTAGGTGTCTGGTTAGACTGTAAACTCTCCTTCCAGACTCACATTAAGCATCTCCAATCCAAAGTTCAATCTAGAATCGGCTTCCTATTTCGCAACAAAGCCTCTTTCACTCATGCCGCCCTTGTAAAACTGACTATCCTACCGATCCTTGACTTCGCCGATGTCATTTACAAAATAGCCTCCAACACTCTACTCAGCAAATTGGATGTAGTCTATCACAGTGCCATCCGTTTTGTCACCAAAGCCCCATATACTACCCACCATTGTGACCTGTACGCTCTCGTTGGCTGGCCCTCACTACATATTCGTCGCCAAACCCACTGGCTCCAGGCCATCTATAAATCACTGCTAGGCAAATCTCCGCCTTATCTTAGCTCATTGGTCACCATAGCAACACCCACACGTAGTATGCGCTCCAGCAGGTATATCTCACTGGTCATCCCCAAAGCCAACACCTCCTTTGGCCGCCATTCCTTCCAGTTCTCTGCTGCCAATGACTGGAACGAACTGCAAAAATCTCTGAAGCTGGAGACTCTTATCTCCCTCACTAACTTTAAGCATCAGTTGTCAGAGCACCTTACCGATCACTGCACCTGTACATAGCCCTTCTGAAATTAGCCCACTCAACTACCTCATCCCCATATTGTAATTTATTTTGCTAATTTGCACCCCAGTATCTCTATTTGCACATCATCTCTTGCACATCTATCATTCTAGTGTTAATACTAATTGTAATTATTTTGCACTAAGGCCTATTTATTGCCTTACCTCCATAACTTGCTACATTTGCACACAGTGTATATATATTTTCTGTTGTATTTTTGACTTTATGTTTTGTTTTACCCCATATGTAACTCTGTGTTGTTGTTTTTATCGCACTGCTTTGCTTTATCTTGGCCAGGTCGCAGTTGTAAATGAGAACTTGTTCTCAACTGGCCTACCTGGTTAAATAAAGGTGAGAAAAAAAAATGAACAAAGAAATTCATAACATTTGACAGTGTACGTATAGGCTACACTACAGTATAACTGTGCGTTAAGAGCGCAACACCATAGCATATTTAAATTCTGAGCCTATAACAAGGCAGGAGATAGAAACACAATCATCTATTCATGAACAAAATATTGAACAACAATTTGTATTTTCCATAGAAGTGTGCTGTAGCATTTACTTTTAAATTGTTCAAATAGACAATCAAACTTGCAGAATGCACTGCCAGTGTTTGGCACTCACTATAAGCAATTTTTGTTGTTGTTGAAAAAGTAATTGCAGAAGATTAAAACATTCTGTGCACCTCTACATACATTTGATTGTTTAGAAAAAGGTCATGGCCCAGTTCCAAAATGTCCAAGTCATACAGCAAATGAGGGCATTTCGTTACCATGAAAGGTACATGGAGGGCATTTTCCAGGAAAATATAGTATGGCTCTGATTTGTCAATGAAAACATATAGCATATTATGTTGCATATTATGTTGCATGCATGACAAATCCAAATAATTTGTGGCGCACGCAAAACCTACAATCTCCACATATGTCAGAATTTAGTGAGAAATGTACGCATGGTTTATAAATGAGGACCCAGGTCTGTGACTTTCATCAAATGTAATGTGGATGGTGCATTTCGAATAAAGAACCACTCAGAGGATGAGCAAATGAGGATGAGGATTATTTCAAAGAGCAAAATGATTTCATACATGAGGATGAAGACAGAATTACCCAAAAGTGATGACTAAGTAGTAGATTATAGTTGCAGACAGGGAATAATATCTGTGCCTAGATTATGATGTTGATGATCAGGAGGAAGATGAGGAGGAGGAGGAGGAGGAGTATGGCATCCGTTTTTCAGAAGACAGGAATCCATTTTGTGCTAGAACAACATCATTGTTGCACCGAAACGGGGAGTATGTTGTGAATTCTAAATTGCCTGTTTTACTTCAACCATGATAAGATGAGAAGTACTCTTGTTTCCTAATTGATTGACTGTAGACACCTCCCCCTTCGCTGATCTGCTTGGAAAAGGGAGTTGGCTCAGATTCAGTTGATGAGCTGCATGCTGGTTATAATGGAGCTCCCAGCTCACTTCTGGGCTGTGGGGGAATCATGGTGAACGTGGCTAGACAACAGTAGTGTTGAAGAATGGAATGAAAAAGAAGAGTGTCGAAAATTGAAAGGAATGATAAGTGTATATGTCGTACAAGGATGAGTTTTTCTTGTTGGGATGCTTGTTGTTTGGATAAGGATCTTTATCTGGGAGATACGTTGCGGTCTCGAAGAGGGTGAACCGTTTGCTGGGAAAAGTTAAATCAATCAGTGACCAGGAGTGGGCTTGTCCTGATTAATTGTGTGTATGAGGAACAGAGTAAGAGGGCAGTGGGCCTCACAAGAATCGGGTCATCTGAAGTATCGTGCTTTGAACTCCGGAGCAGGGCACCTGTTAAGGGAGTAATCTCCAGGGTGTCAGTGGAAGTTAAGAAGGAAAACCTGGCAACGAGAATCCCAGGTGTGGTTAGTGTCCGTCGCATGACCCACATGGTAGATGGAGAAAAGGAAGAAGATATGTCGGTTATATCGTTTTTTTGATAGTGAGCACCTCCCTACGTATGTAAAACTTGGGTATATGAGGTACGCAGTAAAGGCATTTGTCCCAAACCCACTAATGTAGGATTTGGCCATGTTTCATGTGTACGCAGACAGGTGGAGTATACGGAAGGTTGGAGTGAAGAATGGCCATGTTACAATTGTGGTGGGGATCATGACCCATAGTTCATGGAGTGCCCTGTAAGGCTGAAGGAGGTTGAGGTGGCTAAAGTTAGGGCAGTCCATTTGGTCACCTATGTGGAGGCAATCAAAATAATTAAGAGAGCAAGTGACACTACTGTTGAAGAGATGGTAGTGGATGCACCACAGCCTATAGTGAAAATGTCTCAACTAAGAGAACCAGATATACTGTATGTAAAGAAAGTGGATTTTGTGGTGTTCATTGCAAATGTGATTAACTGCACGGCTCAAGTAGAAAGGAAGTCAAAGAAATTGGACATCATTGTGGCTGTGGGAAAGTATCTGGGGCTTCAGGAATTCACAGCAGAACATTTGCAAGGGTTATTGGCGATGGAGGCTCCTGAGCCTGTGTAGGGATCAGACATGGACTATAGACAGACTATTTTGTTTACGTTTTGGGGAATATTATGTTTGCTTATTTTTTTACTGGAAAGCTTTTTCACACCATCCAGTAGGTGACGGCATACATCACAATAGGATGTAGTCCACTGTAAAACCCCACAGAAGAAGACTTCTGGCGCTGGAGGAGGAAGACGTCTGGCGCCTGTACCACGTCACACCCAGCCGCTGATGACCTTGCAGCCAGAGGGGGACCAAACGTGTGAGTGTGGTCGAATACATCTGTTCAGAATGGCTCCCTGCTCATGCATGTTTTCCTCTCCCCCTTTGTTGCCTGCATGGAACCGGACCATGGACTGGGTGTGTCACGTTCGTTGTATAAAGGATCGGACCAAGGTGCAGCGTGGTATGCGTACATGTTTAATGCATTAAATAAACACTTGACAAAATAACAAAAGCAACTGAACGTGAAGTTCTAAAGGCTAACAGCAACAAGCCTAAACAGAAACAACATCCCACAACTAAAGGTAGGCAAAATTGCTGGCTAAGTATGATCCCCAATCAGAGACAACGATCGACAGCTGCCGCTGATTGGGAACCACACCCGGCCAACATAGAAATAGATAAACTAGATTATCTAGCATTCACACCCTGACCAAACTAACTAGTGAAATAACAGGGCTCTCAAGGTCAGGGCGTGACAGGGTGCTACAGACACTTGATGACAATGGATGCCGAGGAACGACTGGCAACTGACTACTAATGGCAAATGCTGGACGAGCGACCGACGGGTGGCGGCGGCCATCTTAACAACCCTCCAACAACATTAACATTATTCTCTGGGACTGAGTTTGCGTGTAAATGGTGTTATTTGAACATGCAAAACCCAATAATTTCTAGATAAAGATTTTTAAACCGTGTCTGTGTGGTGGCCTGGGATCTTGAAACCTGTTTTTGACATATATACTATACACAGAAATAGCCTCATCTGTCTCTGATCCATCTCCACATATTTTTTCCATCTCTGAATAGCTTTTACGTGTGCTGTTGACTCATGACTCGCAAAATGAGAGGGACATGAAAAGAAGAGTGAGAGAAAAATAAACAACTCGGGAGCCCTCTCTTCCTGGCATCTCTCCCTAGACTTATTCTGTACCAATTATTTATTGTGCGAATACTATTTAAAATAATAATAATATGCCATTTAGCAGACGGGGTGCTCTCGTGTCAATCTGTTGCTTTAAATTACGTTGAATGGGTTTCTTAACAATCGGCAGGTGTTACTACAGTAGAAACTATTGAAGAAAAATTGTTTTGTGGTGACTATTTCTACACTGATTCACATCTGTAGATGGCATACCAATGTGTGCCCTTATGTGTGATATACTTTGCTGTTTTCTATGAAAAATTACTTTTATATGAAATATTTAATATGTGAAATACTTATAAAAAAGTTAAATGTTTTATCAGACCTCTTGTGCTCAACCACTGGCATTTCAAACTCTGTTTTGGAGCTCTTGTCTCAATATGCTACAATTACAACAGCAGCCCTTAGAGGACTGTGGAGGTACTAGTAATAGTCAACTTGTTCTCTCTTTACGTTATAGATCTTGTTTCTATTGGTTGTACAACCAGAATAATACGGACTGAAACAGGGAGGGACTGGCTGAACCTTTTCTGTAGTAAAACAACACTTTGCTATGGTGTCCCCTAATGAATTGTTTCTCTCTCTCTCCTCTCTCTAGATATAATCATCTACAATGCCACCTTTTCTTTATTGGATCCATCTCACATGACAGTATTTAGATGAGGTCCCATGAAACTTTCAGGGCAGGGTCATCTACAGAGGGAACTACTGTATGTACCAACTTCATGCAGTGACACAACAAACTGAAATGTACACACAACAGGCCACTCCTTTTTTTCTTTCTCTCTCTCTCTCTCTCTCTCTCTCTCTCTCTCTCTCTCTCTCTCTCTCTCTCTCTCTCTCTCTCTCTCTCTCTCTCTCTCTCTCTCTCTCTCTCTCTCTCTCTCTCTCTCTCCATAAATGCCTACTAAAAGCTAGCCCTATAGAGAATCTCTCTCACCCTCCCTCCCTCCCTCTCTCTCTATCACCCTATCATCAGAGAATATGCCCACTGGTGTTGTGGGGGGAGATAGGATCATCTTCAAGCCCCTTCTGTCTTATATGCACCCTATATCTGTATGCATGTGGGAGGCGGAGGAGGCCTGCTCCACTTTTATTTTGATTTAAATGGGTGGTGGAGAGCATCATCACGGAATCTCTTCATCTTCTCTGCTTTATTACACCACATTTGTTTTCATTTTACTTCCAAGGCTTGGGCTGAATACATTAGAGATTTCCCAAGGGATCTTGGGGTCCTCGCCCATATAGAAGACTATGGGGAGGATTTCTAAAAAGCATTGTTATCATCACCGTTGTTATTATCAGTATTACTTTTGAATATTTATTATCAGTAGTTATTACTAATAATTATTCATTATTAGTAGTGGTTGAAGTAATTGTAGTTGTAGTAATACTGTAGTAGTAGTCGTCAGGGTTGGGGAGTAACGGATTACATGTAATCAATTACATGTAACTGATTACAAAAAACTGTAGGCCTAACTGTAATCTGTTACGTTACTAGCTAAAATATTGTAATCAAATTACAGATACTTTTGAAAAACTTGATGATTACTTCTAGGATTACTTTTAAATTCAGAAAGGATGTTTGCGAAAAAATTGACACCTTTCAGTTTTCTCAATGACATTCAAATCAGTTTTGACAAAAGTTTAAGTTTGTTCCGCCTGAGTGTCAGAGACCACTATGATGACACACCAAATGCATTTGGTGGATCACGGGAAAAGAGCAGGAATAGGCTTTTGTAGGCTACAGTCCAAGTATGTCTTCCAATGGTGCGATTGCTGTCGGCATCCAAAGATTATCCAATTTGAATAAACGCTTGGGGATAAGGACGACAGCAGTGGTGTAGCCTATGGGCGACACAGATATCACTTATTATTGATATCTACATAGAGCATTGATGTGAATCACACTGCTGCTCTCTCATTTAGCTATTTGCGCATTTACTGGCGTACCACACACCATCGCAGCCCCCCCTCCCTTGCGGTACACCACTGTGCGCGCATTCCCCCCCCCCCCCCCCCCCCTCCCCCCCGCGCGGGACACCACTGTGAGCTTTACAAATGGACTGTGCCTTACAAATAAACTGTGGTTGTTGTGGATGCCTGTTCACAAATGTATATGTATATTTTAACCGAATAATGGTTAAATTTAAGAAGTTTAAGATGCCTATCAATCGTTGTTTTTGGCGAAAGCCAGTGAAAAATGCGCTCTTTCAACAGCTACATAATGCGGATCCCAGCCTGTGGAATAAAAGTTTGAGGGAGTTCCTCCCTTCTAAACTCCTCCGTGGTATTGTGCTCCATACTGGCAAAAACAAGTTTAATTTAAGAAGACCATGAGTGGGGCTTTTATTGCTCTATCTAATTAGTGCTGATTAAGTCCATAGGCCTAATGGACACATGCTCAAACTCGTACACTTTTGATAGTCTTAATAATTAAACAGCTGCAAATTATCGAAATATCAGTGTCACTAACAAAAACGTAAACAATAGGCCTATAGCAAATGTAGCATATGGCATACAGTTTTCACATGCAAATAGCACTTTTCGGTAGTGCACAAAGCATGCCATTCCATGAAAGCAGACTTTCTTTTTCAACTCAAAACAATGAGCCCAATCAGTCTTCCATGACAACAAAATCATAAACAACAGAGTAGGCTATCTATATTTGGGATTATGCTCACCTGAAACAATTTGGCTAATCTATATTTCCATATTTCCAAGTATTCTTGAAGATCAAGGGGTATTCAATTAATTGGAATGATTGGAAATCTGACAGATTTTGGTTTTTCATGTAAAGAATTAGCCTAATCATATTATTATCTGTAGTTGAAAGCAATGGGTTAGAAGAAGCCTTCATAACCAACCCATAAAGTAAAATACAACATCAATTTATGGCCAGCTATGTAAACTCTAACATTGCTTTATTCTGCAATAGATGTCGTTCAATTGGTAATATTGGTTGCAACTCAGTATTAGGAAGTTCTTCCTAATGTTTGGTATACTCAGTGTATATTTCCTCTATTGCAAATCATCCTGTAAATGGCTTTATTTATACATATATACATGCACAATTCATAATGTAACTTACAGTTTATAGTGTAGTCTAGTTTTTAGCTTGGTGTTCAATGTGTACATACTGTACGTGGATTGTGTAAATTCTGCATCTATATACTGTATGTGGTCTGTATATTCTGTTTATTATCTGTCTGTATATTCTGTTTATTGTGGCAGCACCATTTCACAGAGTCAAATTCCTGTACATGCAAATAAAGGTGATTCTGATTCTGAGTAGGGTTTGTACCACAATTGAAATGCCCTATTCAAGGTTTTTTTCACTGACAAAGGGCCTTACTAGCCATATGACAGGAACAGAGTAATAACAAGCAAACACAGTCTAAGGCTACTTTTATCCCTCAATAAGCTCCATCTCTCACCTCACAACAATGGGAACCATGTTTCCTCCACAGCGAATCACAGCCAATCCCTTATATCCCCTGCATGCCCTATATCCCTGAATTCCTAATTCCTGGAGATTGATATGACAAGCCCTTTACTCTTCAAGTGACTAACAGTTGTTTGAAGATGCCTCAGGGCCTCAGGGCAATCTAGGCTCCAAATCGGATTCCCTCTCTGCAAGATGACTAGAATGAGAAGAACATTAGAGTGCAGATAATGTGGCAATTGGATTTAGCATGGGGGTCAAATCCAGGGCATGTACAGTGCTCTACTGTACATAACATAATATTGTAGTGTGTGGGTGGGTGTGTGTGTGTGTGGGTGGTCAGGGGGGCAGGTGCATTCTCAAGAGTCAAAGGTCAAATTTAGACTTGTTTTGGGTCTGTCGAAAGACAATGGATCCACAAAGGATTCAACAACAAGGAGCGCTGGTTATTACAAGGAGAATATTACATGCAGTGAGTGGAGTATTGGTCTAAGTTGAGTTTACTGAATTATAGCATACTCTACTTCAACAATATACTGTAGTTGCATTGATATCATTCACATAAATGTACATTCCAATCCATACATGTTCTTACTTGTTTCAACTTTCCCTTTTCATTTTTTACAATTCACTACTGAGTCTTTCTATAAACTAGGGTAATAGTGAGGATTTCCCACACTGGACAACTTGTTACAGCTGTTTATAAGTAATTGATAATAATCTGCCAATGTTTTATTTCATTACATTAAGATATAAGGGGGATCATAGCTATATTTAAAAAAAAATTACGAGTTGATTTGAACCCTATGTTTAACTCTTTATCATGTTTGGTGTATTTGTATTTGTATTTATTATGGGTCCCCATTAGCTGCTGACAAGGCAACAGCTATTCTTCCTGGGGCAAAATTAAGGCAGTTCTATATTTTTTTAAACATTACAATACATTCACAACAGATTTCACAACATATTAAGTGTGTGCCCTCTGGCCCCTACTCTACTACCACATATCTGCAACACAAAATCCATGTGTACGTGTGTGTATAGTGCGTATGTTATCGTGTGTTTGTATGCATGTGTCTGTGCCTGTGTTGATTCACAGTCCCCACTGTTCCATAAGGTGTTTTTTAAATCTAATTTTACTGCTTGCATGAGTTACTTGAAGTGGAATAGTTCCATGTAGTCATGGCTCTATGTAGTACTGTGTGCCTCCCATAGTCTGTTCTGGACTTGGGGACTGTGAAGAGACCTCTGGTGGCATGTCTTGTGGGGTATGCATGGGTGTCCAAGCTGTGTGCCAGTAGTTCAAACAGACAGCTCGGTGCATTCAACATGTCAATACCTCTCACAAATACAAGTAGTGATGAAGTCAATCTCTCCTCCACTTTGAGACAGGAGAGATTGACATACATATTATTAATGTTAGCTCTCTGTGTACATCCAATGGCCATTGGTGCTGCCCTGCTCTTTCTGGCACCTGACCACACGACTGAACAGTAGTCCAGGTGCGACAAAACTAGAGCCTGTAGGACCTGCCTTGTTGATAGTGCTGTTAAGAATGTAGAGCAGAGCTTTATTATGGACAGACTTCTCCCCATCTTAGCTACTGTTGTATCAATATGTTTTGACCATGACAGTGTAGAATCCAGGGTTACTCCAAGCAGTTTAGTCTCATCCAGCTGATTAGTTACACTGTGATATTTTCACACATCATCATCTGGTCCAGGAAGAAATTTTCCAAATGATAATCAAGTGACAAACAGCTGTTGTGATAGCGCATGTATGCAACAACAGCCCAAGTGCTGGAAAAAATATGTATGCAATGAATGTCCAGATTATTTTGGTGTCTCATTTGTTACACCGGTGAAGACAGTTGTGCCGAATCCAAAATCTAGCAAATTTATGTTGATCATCTGTTGTAAAGCAGAGTCTAGTTTGATTGAACAGAGAAAGCATCAGAGTCTACTGTGCACAATTGTATAGGATAGATGCAACACCCAACGCTATTCCTGTTAATTATTCTGGATATAATGACAACAAATTACATACAAAAAGTATTTGATCCCCTGCTGATTTTGTACGTTTGCCCACTGACAAAGACATGATCAGTCTATGATTTTAATGGTAGGTTTATTTGAACAGTGAGAGACAGAATAACAAACAAAGAATCCAGAAAAACGCATGTCAAAAATGTTATAAATTGATTTGCATTTTAATGAGGGAAATAAGTATTTGACCCCTCTGCAAAACATGACTTAGTACTTGGTGGAAAAACCCTTGTTGGCAATCACAGAGGTCAGACGTTTCTTGTAGTTGGCCACCAGGTTTGCACACATCTCAGGAGGGATTTTGTTCCACTCCTCTTTGCAGATCTTCTCCAAGTCATTAAGGTTTTGAGGCTGACGTTTGGCAACTCGAACCTTCATCTCCCTCCACAGATTTTCTATGGGATTAAGGTCTGGAGACTGGCTAGGCCACTCCAGGACCTTAATGTGCTTCTTCTTGAGCCACTCCTTTGTTGCCTTGGCCGTGTGTTTTGGGTCATTGTCATGCTGGAATAACCATCCACGACCCATTTTCAATGCCCTGGCTGAGGGAAGGAGGTTCTCACCCAAGATTTGACGGTACATGGCCCCGTCCATCGTCCCTTTGATGCAGTGAAGTTGTCCTGTCCCCTTAGCAGAAAAACACCCCCAAAGCATAATGTTTCCACCTCCATGTTTGACGTGGGGATGGTGTTCTTGGGGTCATAGACAGCATTCCTCCTCCTCCAAACATGGCGAGTTAAGTTGATGCCAAAGAGCTTGATTTTGGTCTCATCTGACCACAACACTTTCACCCAGTTCTCCTCTGAATCATTCAGATGTTCATTGGCAAACTTCAGACGGGCCTGTATATGTGCTTTCTTGAGCAGGGGGACCTTGCGGGCGCTGCAGGATTTCAGTCCTTCACGGCGTAGTGTGTTACCAATTGTTTTCTTGGTGACTATGGTCCCAGCTGCCTTGAGATCATTGACAAGATCCTCCCGTGTAGTTCTGGGCTGATTCCTCTCAATCTTTCTGATTGAGAGGGGGTCAAACACTTATTTCCCTCATTAAAATGCAAATCAATTTATAACATTTTTGACATGCGTTTTTCTGGATTTTTTTGTTATTCTGTCTCTCACTGTTCAAATAAACCTACCATTCAAATGATAGACTGATCATGTCTTTGTCAGTGGGCAAACGTACAAAATCAGCAGGGGATGAAATACTTTTTTCCCTCACTGTAGCCTAGTGGGCTTATTCACAATATGATCTGATAATAAAATAACATGACAAATACATTTTACTTTCAATGTTACACCTGCAATTTTAAACAATACAAGGGGCTTAAGTAGCCTCCTTGAATTTGGAGCTAAGACATTCAAGTCCTGGAATAGGCCTACCTTGAAAATCAGACATTTCCTAAATTTGGTGCTTGAAAAGTCCCTGTAATTATTGTAGCCAATTTATAAGCTCTCCTGCTCTCTTGTAATTATCTGTGATTTCATTTTTTATCGGTTTTTGTTAGAGATTTGGCCACTTTCGTTTGTTTCCCGCAGCTTCAATTGGAGGATGTTGCGCTACTCTGTTGCGGTAAAACCATGTGTGATTATTATAAGGATTCAACTTGGCTTTCAATACAAATCCTTCCAATAAAAAGGAACCTGGTTTTTGGTCACTTTCTTATTATAAAAACAGCGATGGTAAGATTAGAATAGTGAGATTAATGCTACCGTTATTCATGACTTTATTATGTGTCCCTGCGTCGGCCACATAGGCTACAGAAACATCGCCATGTATCCAATCTATTTGTCAGGCAATGTCCACATTATTCTCACATATTTTTGAATGTAATAATCATTTGAATATCAATGCATTGGCAAGGCCTAAAAATGCCTTATTTTTAAAGTGGTAATGGCCTACCTTTTTGACACATTTTGCATGCATTTTTTTTTTGGGGGGGGGGGGGGTGTTCTATATTAGGCCCTTGAGGTCCTTAAATTTTAATTAAATTAAATTTAACTAGATTAGCCAATGTCTGTATGAACCCTGCTTAAAGGATGTATAGTCCTAGACCTATGTTGTTGTATAGATGGAGTTATGGGTCAATTTGCATATATTCACTTTTATTCCTCTAAGTACACATGTGGAACTGCATGAAAATCATTTTTATTTTTGTTTAAAACTATTTCGAAATTGTGAAATGTTGAGCCGAATGTTGATCCCACAGATTGGCCCCATTATTTAGGCTATAGAAAGACCCTACTACACAAAGTAAAATACACATGAAAATGCCATACTTACAAGTCCTATAATTTTCCCACTCACATACAGCGAAGCTGTGTTACATGGATGCATTGCAGAAGGCATGCATTGCAGAAGGCATTCAGCTATCCCATGATTGAATTCCCAAGGACAGAGAAAAAAGGTGGTGGTGGTGATGTGGTGGGGGAGGCTAGCTAGGTGTCGGGGGAAGGCAGCTCACACGAGATGCAAATATCAATGAGGGGAAGACAATTGTGTATCAGGAGAGTCTAATGTAAAAGTGGTGCCCTGGGTTGTATTCATTAGGCACCAAACAGTAGAAAACAGACTTAAACAGAGAAGGACTACTTGGACTTGTCCAAAGAGAAACGGTTATTTGTGTTTTCCGTTACAAAACGTTTAAAACGTTTTCTGTTCCATGCTCTGATGAATACGAATCAGGCAAACAAGATGGAGGAAATCGGCAATACCGTCTGAAAGTCTGGCCTACTTCCTGGTTCAAGTCCCGTACTGTTTTTTAATGGTTCATTTAAGATATAGCCTATGTAAAATGATATTCGTATTTGTGGATTAATTGACCTTTACTCAATGCACGAATATTAATATATAATTTTACATATCTTAAATGACCACGTTTTCATGAATTTTATAATATTACCTTGAAGCCCATTCAAAAACAGTATGGGACTTGAACCAGAAAGTAGGCGGGACTTTCTTAGCATATACCGAAAGCCAATGTGTATGGCAGATACTGTAGTCTACATACAAAATAAAATGTGAGGTGCTATGGTATGTGGCTGAGAAGATGATGCTCTTACATAAGACAGGTAGTCTGGCGGGTAGGAGCGTTGAGCCAGTAACTGAAATGTTGCTGGATCGAATCCCTGAGCTGACAAGGTAAACATTTGTTGTTCTGCCCCTGAGCAAGGCAGTTAACCCGCTGTTCCCCAGGCGCCGATGACATGGATGTTGATTAAGGCAGCCCCCCGCACCTCTTTCATTTAGAGGGGTTGGGTTAAATGCGGAAGACAGATGTCAGTTGAATGCATTCAGTTGTACAACTGACTAGGTATCCCCCTTTCCCCACTACAAGAGCTAGTCTTCTTGAACAGACTACAGACGACATTCCATTGGTTACTGACTGTGCACTCTATAAATGCAGTCCTGCCCTGTAAATTGCATGGCCTTTCCTTTCTTGGAGATACATTTCTCCTCACTGCACCCTGTATAATAACGCTGTGTGAGGGATCTGGGGATAGCTGTCAATCAAAATGAACACAGACAGCTCCATTCATTGACACAGACAGATTGCAGCCACTGACAGGCTTATACAGCCTTATGGGTTTACATATTGCGTGATAATGATGTTTTAGGCATTTCTAATACGTTTTTTTCCTACACTGACTAAAGCTGTGAGATTTCAGAATAGGTCTTCATTAGCTACAGTAAAACCTGTGGCAATCAGCACTGTGGCTCCATCTTCAAGCAAAGGCAGCCATCTAAAGGAAAACTGTGGTACTGCAGTGGAATCACAACATTGGCTCTTTCTCAAGGTTCTTCGATTCCTTGTACATTTACATTTACATTTACGTCATTTAGCAGACGCTCTTATCCAGAGCGACTTACAAGTTGGTGCATTCACCTTATAGCCAGTGGGATAACCACTTTACAATGTGTTTTTATTTTTTATTTTTTATTTTATTTTTATTCTTTTTTTGGGGGGGGGGGGGGGGGGTGTTGGGGTAAGGGAGGGGTAGAAGGATTACTTTATCCTATCCCAGGTATTCCTTGTATCCTCTCTCCTTGCTTCTTTCTTAAAACGCATTGGAGAAGAAGGTCCGAGGGGAGGGACCTTGGACGTTCTCCTCCAATATAGTTGAGAAAGAGGTGAGGATGGGAGGCAAGGAAAGGATGCAAGGAATCACGGAAAGACTAGTTGAGATAGAGCCTGTCATCAAGTGCACTCATGCATGTTTATCAAAATGGAGATGCCATTGTTGATAAAGACATGAAAAGAATCAGCTTTGACTGATTGTACTGGCTCTAGTTATTGTTCATATTCATGCCATTGAAGTCAAGTGCCAATACATGTAGCCCTACTCTCCAGAACAGAACAACACACATACAATTTCCCTGCAATTAGATTACAATTAGCAGTACAAATACCTTGCACATTTTCACTGTCATTTTCATGACTTGCCTAATAATTGAGCAGATGTAATGTGTCATCTTGTACTTAATATCTCTAGTGGCAGCTTTTGCTGTAATAGAACAATGTAATGCTAACGTAGGGTTTCTCTGCTTTTGGTGCGACGTGACAATATATTGCCTGTGCAGGCAGACACTACTTTACATCAAGATCAAGGGTCTGAATCAGAGAGACAAGGCAATCTCAGAGCGGAGAGTCCTATCTTCGTCCCAAAGAGAGTCCTATCTTTGTTCCAAATGGTACCCTATTCCCTATATAGTGCACTTCCTTTGACCATGGCCTGGTCAAAAGAAGTTCACAATAGGGAATAGGGTACCATTTGGTACGTACCCTTGCCTGGCTCTCATCTTTGAGAGACGTGCTCGTAAGCCTCTATCTCATCTTTGGTGGGAAACAGGGGCAAAGATATTGGATTCATCTTAATTTCCTCTCTAAGGAACAGACACGTAATTTTTGGGGGGCGATGACCAAATGCTCTAATAGGCTACAAGATCTGTGCTTTCAGATTGATTTGTGGAGCTTTATTGGAAATTCTTATTGATTTATAAGAACATCTAAATTATTCCTTGTACAGTTATGTCTATGACATGTAAACTAAAAAAGAAAAATGATGCAAAAAAATTATTATATATTTGTTTTTAAATGAGAGCTTTATGGAAACTGGACAAATATCATGGTATTTCAAATAAATGGCAAACGTCTGTGGACTGCTGAATTGGAATAAAACAAGATTTTGAACACCAAGGGCTTGATTCAATCCATATCGCCGAAGTTTAGCTTCATAGCGTGCTTGAAATGTAAAGGTTATTTCCGATTGAGCCGACATATGCAGCGTTTACCGTGAATGCAGTCTCCACTAACGCGGGAACGTTGCCTTAAAATGTCAATCTGGCTACAACCATGAACTTCATCAATGAGGATTGAATCGAGCTCCAATGCTTGGTTTGTTTGGGGTTTCTTTGAGAAGGGAAAAAAATAGTACAGTATTTAATTATATGTGCACATACCGTAACATCCTGTGTTTCAGGCCATCATGAGGAAATCTAGTGAAATAGATAATTTCAGTTTGGGGCCTATCTCCATGTAATGCGGGCAACGTGATGAGCTGTGGACTGGAAAATTGTGCTATCAATTGATTCCCGGCTGACCTCAGATGTGTTAGAATTAAATCAAATGTCATTGGTCGTGTACAAATATTTTCCGAGCTCCAACAGTGCAGTAGTAGGCTACCTAACAATTCAAAACAACACACGCAAATCCCAAAAATAAAAAGAAAGGAATTAAGAAATATATAAATATTAGAATAAGCAATTTAAGAGTCCTGAATGTAAATATATATGGGTAACACTTCCGTTTAAGGGGTCCTTATTACATTGTAATTACATGTGTACTTACACTGTAACAAGTATTGTAGTATACTGTAACGACTCATAGTTACAATGTAATAACAACATATTTTTTTAAAATATTTGTTATTTATTTTACCTTTATTTAACCAGGTAAGCCAGTTGAGAACAAGTTCTCATTTACAACTGCGACCTGGCCAAGATAAAGCAAAGCAGTGCGATAAAAACAACAACAACATAGAGTTACACATGGGATAAAACAAAACATACAGTCAATAACACAATAGAAAATATATATACAGTGTGTGCAAATGTAGTAAGTTATGGAGGTAAGGCAATAAATAGGCCATAGTGCAAAATAATTACAATTTAGAATTAACACTGGAGTGATAGATGTGCAGAAGAAGATGTGCAAATAGAGATAATGGGGTGCAAATTAGCAAAATAAATAACAATATGGGGATGAGGTAGTTGGGTGGGCTAATTACAGATGGGCTCTGTACAGGTGCAGTGATCGGTAAGCTGCTCTGACAACTGATGCTTAAAGTTAGTGAGGGAGAAAAGAGTCTCCAGCTTCAGAGATTTTTGCAGTTCGTTCCAGTCATTAGCAGCAGAGAACTGGAAGGAATGGCGGCCAAAGGAGGTGTTGGCTTTGGGGATGACCAGTGAGATATACCTGCTGGAGCGCATACTACGGGTGGGTGTTGCTATGGTGACCAATGAGCTAAGATAAGGCGGGGATTTGCCTAGCAGTGATTTATAGATGACCTGGAGCCAGTGGGTTTGGCGACGAATATGTAGTGAGGGCCAGCCAACGAGAGCGTACAGGTCACAATGGTGGGTAGTACATGGGGCTTTGGTAACAAAACGGATGGCACTGTGATAGACTACATCCAATTTGCTGAATAGAGTGTTGGAGGCTATTTTGTAAATGACATCGCCGAAGTCAAGGATCGGTAGGATAGTCAGTTTTACGAGGGCATGTTTGGCAGCATGAGTGAAGGAGGCTTTGTTGCGAAATAGGAAGCCGATTCTAGATTTAACTTTGGATTGGAGATGCTTAATGTGAGTCTGGAAGGAGAGTTTACGGTCTAACCAGACACATAGGTATTTGTAGTTGTCCACATATTCTAAGTCAGACCCGCCGAGAGTAGTGATTCTAGTCGGGCAGGCGGGTGCAAGCAGC
Source organism: Coregonus lavaretus (assembly GCF_964263955.1). NCBI lineage: Eukaryota > Metazoa > Chordata > Actinopteri > Salmoniformes > Salmonidae > Coregonus > Coregonus lavaretus. The sequence continues at coordinate 85,284,613 of NC_139989.1, forward strand.
GTTCGATTGAAGAGCATCCATTTAGTTTTACTAGTGTTTAAGAGCAGTTGGAGGCTACGGAAGGAGTGTTGCATGGCATTGAAGCTCGTTTGGAGGTTTGTTAACACAGTGTCCAATGAAGGGCTAGATGTATACAAAATGGTGTCGTCTGCGTAGAGGTGGATCTGAGAGTCACCAGCAGCAAGAGCGACATCATTGATATACACAGAGAATAGAGTCGGCCCGAGAATTGAACCCTGTGGCACCCCTATAGAGACTGCCAGAGATCCAGACAACAGGCCCTCCGATTTGACACATTGAACTCTATCTGAGAAGTAGTTGGTGAACCAGGTGGAGGCAGTCATTTGAGAAACCAAGGCTATTTAGTCTGCCAATAAGAATGCGGTGATTGACAGAGTCGAAAGCCTTGGCCAGGTCGATGAAGACGGCTGCACAGTACTGTCTTTTATCGATCGCGGTTATAATATTGTTTAGGACCTTTAGCGTGGCTGAGGTGCACCCATGACCAGCTTGGAAACAAGATTGCAAAGCGGAGAAGGTACGGTGGGATTCGAAATGGACGGTGATCTGTTTGTTAACTTGGCTTTCAAATACTTTCGAAAGGCAGGGCAAGTGGCCGGGGTAGGGGTAGCCAGGTGGAAAGCATGGCCAGCCGTAGCAAAATGCTTATTGAAATTCTCGATTATCGTAGATTTATCAGTGGTGACAGTGTTTCCTAGCCTCAGTGCAGTGGGCAGCTGGGAGGAGGTGCTCTTATTCTCCGTGGACTTTACAGTGTCCCAAAACGTTTTGGAGTTAGTGCTACAGGATGCAAATTTCTGTTTGAAAAAGCTAGCCTTTTGCTTTCCTAACTGATTGTGTATATTGGTTCCTGACTTCCCTGAAAAGTTGCATATCGCGGGGGCTGTTCGATGCTAATGCAGTACTGCACAGGATGTTTTTGTGCTGGTCAAGGGCAGTCAAGTCTGGGGTGAACCAGGGGCTATATCTGTTCTTAGTTCTGATTTTTTTTGAATGGGGCATGCTTATTTAAGATGGAGAGGAAAGCACTTTTAAAGAAAAACCAGGCATCCTCTACTGACGGAATGAGGTCAATATCCATCCAGGATACCCGGGCCAGGTCAATTAGAAAGGCCTGCTCGCTAAAGTGTTTTAGGGAGCGTTTGACAGTGATGAGGGGTGGTCATTTGACCACGGACCCATTACGGACGCAGGCAATAAGGCAGTGATCGCTGAGATCCTGGTTGAAGACAGCGGAGGTGTATTTAGAGGGTAAATTAGTCAGGATGATATCTATGAGGGTGCCCATGTTTACGGATTTAGGGTTGTACCTGGTAGGTTCCTTGATAATTTGTGTGAGATTGAGGGCATCTAGTTTAGATTGTAGGACGGCCGGGGTGTTAAGCATATCCCAGTTTAGGTCACCAAGCAGTACGAACTCTGAGGGTAGATGGGGGGCAATCAATTCACATATGGTGTCCAGGGCACAGCTGGGGTCTGAGGGGGGTCTGTAGCAAGCGGCAACAGTAATAGACTTATTTCTGTAGAGGTGGACTTTTAGAAGTAGAAGCTCAAACTGTTTGGGCACAGACCTGGATAGTATGATAGAGCTCTGCAGGCTCTCTACAGTAGATTGCAACTCTGCCCCCTTTGACATTTCTATCTAGACGGAAAATGTTGTAGTTGGGGATGGACATTTCAGAGTTTTTGGTGGTCTTCCTAAGCAAGGATTCAGATACTGCTAGAACATCAGGGTTGGCGGAGTGTGCTAACGCAGTGAATAACTCAAACTAAGGGAGGAGGCTTCTGATGTTAACATGCAAAAAACCAAGACCTTTACGGTTACAGAAGTCAACAAATGATAGCGCCTGGGGAGTAGGAGTGATACTGGGGGCTACAGGGCCTGGGTTAACCTTTACATCACCAGAGGAACAGAGGAGGAGTAGAATAAGGATACGGCTAAAGGCTTTAAGAACTGGTCTTCTAGTGCGTTGGGTACAGAGAATAAAAGGGGCAGATTTCCGGGCGTTTTAGAATAGATTCAGGGTATTATGTACAGACAAGGATATGGAAGGATATGAGTACAGTGAAGGTAAACCTAAGCGTTGGGTAACGATGAAAGAGATAGCATCATTGGAGTCACCGATTGAGCCGTTCTCCGCGTACCTCAGTTGGTAGAGCATGGCGTTTGCAACGCCAGGGTTGTGGGTTCGTTTCCCACGGGGGGCCAGTATGAAAATGTATGCACTCACTAACTGTAAGTCACTCTGGATAAGAGCGTCCGCTAAATGACTAAAATGTAAAATGTATGGGGGGGTGGGACAAAGGAGCTCTCTGAGGCTGGTTGAGCGGGACTGGGGGCTCTATAGTGAAATTGTATAATAAGAACTAACCGGAACAGCAATAGGCAAGGCATATTGACATGGGAGAGAAGCATAAAGCAATCACAGGTGTTATTCGAGAGGGCTAAGACAACAACTGGCGACGAAAGTTTGGGCTGGGGGTAAACAGATAAACAGGACAGATAAACAGTATGGGGTACCGTGTAAAGGAACAGTCCAGCAGGCATCAGCTGTCCAGCTGAGTGATCATAAGGTCAAGTGAACAGCAATAGGTGAGACCGGGAGCAGTTCGAATGGCTGCTACAGCACAGGCGAGCAGGAAGCCAGGCTGTTGAATGAGTGTGCTAGCGGGCTGGGGCTAGCAGATGGATCTTTGTGGTCGTCGCAACGGGAAGCCTGTTGAAACCACATCAGACTATTACGTCGGCAGACCAGTTGTGATGGATCGGCGGGGCTCCGTGTCGACACTAGGAGGTCCCGTCCGGTTGACAGAGAGGTAGATAGCCGGGAGATGGGCCTGGCTCGAGGCTAACTCAAGGCTAACTGGTGCTTGCTTCGGGGGCGGTGGTGATTAGCCAACAACATCCATTCGGTTGCAGCTAGCTAGTTGTGATGATCCGGTGTTAAGGTCCAGTGATTCAGTGATTCCGCAGAAAATCCGATATGTTCTTGGTCGATAGCGCGCTGTGCAGACAGTGCAGACTGGCCGATAATAGTCCAGGCTAGAGCTGGCTGGTAGGTAGTGCAGGCCACGGACAATGGTGAAAACCACTAATGGTGGCTAATAGCAAGTAGCTAGTTAGCTAGTTAGCTGGCTAGCTGGCTAGTTTCAACTGGAGGCTCTGGTTAAAAAGGTAAAATAAATAATAGAACCCGTTCCACATTGGGTGAGGCGGGTTGCAGGAAAGTATATTTAGTTGAAGGATGAAAAGTGTGATTGAGAAATATATACAAAAAACAGGCTATACGGACACACTACAGAGTACACGACCGCACTGCTACACCATCTTGGATATCATATACCTGGTAGTCTGTAATTACAGAACTGTAACAAAGAATGCTTGTTACCATACTTGTTACAAATGGGCAGGTTTCCACAACATTCACCATATTAGTGTTTCGCTTCTTCTCAGCTGCATCTGATACATTAACAACTGTGACAAAGGTTAGGATCTCTTATGGATGCACTGGGTGTCTGAGAGATTATGGCCTATGCTCAATAGGCTCTAATTACTTAACCATGAATGTTCCAAATAGATCTCCAGTCAACGTTGTTGCTACTAGCATTTGCCCCCAAAATAAAGCATACCATCTGGGTTAATTTGGTTGAGCTTACGAAAACGATTCCAGATGAGGAATAAGACATTATTTCAAAGCACATGCAATGTTAGCCTAAATACAATGTAATTACTAGTTGTTACACAGGATATAGCTAGTTAAAATGAACTTGTAACTAATGTGTACTTATACAGTACATTATCCGTCCTGACCATCTGGCCCTCATTTTAAAGCTCCTGGAATTGCGATCCAAGTGGAAGAATAAACACACTAGTACACCATAGAGTACATGTAATATTCGCATAAGTACAATGTAATTACTAGTTGTTACACAGGTTTCAGGTTGTATCTTGAGGAGTACTTACTTGTAATGAATGTGTACTTATACAGTACATTACCCATCCTGACAACCTGGCCCTCAATTTAAAGCTTGTGGAAGGAGATCCAAGTGGGAGAATAAATACACTAGTACACTGCAGAGTACATGTAATATCTGCATAAGTACAATGTAATTATTAGGTGTGACACAGGATTTGACTGGTTATAATTAAGTTTATCTTGAGGGGTACTTACTTGTAATATTTTGTGTACCGATAGCCAGTGGTGGAAAAAGTACCCAAATGTAATATTTGATAAAAGTAAAGATACCTTAATAGAAAATGACTGAAGTAAAAATTAAAGTCACCCAGTAAAATACACATTGAGTAAAAGTCTAAAAGTATTTGGTTTTAAATATACTTACGTATCAAAAGTAAAAGTATAAATAATTTCACATTCCTTATATTAAGCAAACCAGACAGCACAATTAAAAAAGTAAAAAAAAATATTATGGATAGCCAGGGGAACACTTCAACACTCAGACATAATTTACAAACAAAGCATTTGTGTTTAGTGAGTCCGCCTGGTCAGTAGGGATGACCAGGGATGTTCTCTTAATAAGTGTGTGAACTGGACCATTTTCCTGTCTCGCTAATCAAGAAAAATTGGTGCTCATGAGCCAAAAGTGGTCCCCGTTTTTTGTGTACTACGTCATCCAAATGTGTGTGCAATTCGTATGATATGTTACGAATCCAATCCGTACTCTATGTTACAAATTTGTTGTGCGTAAGATCCTGTACTGCATCTTTAAGTACCTTAGTTTACAACACTGCCGATAGCATCTGAAATATATTATATTTCAGCCTGCACAAACCCTGTAATATGTGTTAGCCAACTGATAACCTATCTCCTCATTGACACAACTCTGCTTAGATCGCCAGGTAGTAAGTTAACTTTGGTTGTTTTGTTTACTGAAATGTGTTATGAAATGTAATGTAATGTCATATTTTTGATTATATATAACTGCCTTATGTTGCTGGACCCCAGGAAGAGTAGCTGCTTGCCAGCAGCTAATGGGAATACTTAATAAATACAAATACAAATAGTAGTTTAGCGAGCTGGCTAACGCTGTCTCTGCTGGAAAGTACTGAGCTAGCTTATCTAGCTAGCTAGTTCGCTAATAATGTTAAGTATACATACCTTCGTAATCGGTTAAATAGGACCACGTGTAATTTAAAGCCATTCTCCAATTTGCTTTTCAGCACTGACGTTTTGGCCTGATTCTGTGGATCACTGAAAGCACCGAGAGAAAACCGCCGGAAATAGTGGGTACGGTTTACTAAATACAGAAGTAACGTTCTGCAAAGAGCCTATAAAGGGCTCTGGAGTCTGAGTCCCAAGCCCAGGTCAAGCTTCTGTTTCAAATTCATGGACGCTTATGAGCACAATGGCAAAAACTAGTTCACAAACGGTTCACAACAAAACATTTTTTAAATTGTTAATAACGGTTACTTTATCTATCAATTAAACCATTTTAGACACATTGACAAACAGTTATGGTAAAAATTGTGAGAGTCATTTGTGCTTGCCAAATTGTAAGCTTGGTAGAATAATGGTTTATAAATGCACTTAAAATGGTCATAAGACAAAAATTATTCCATCATGTAACCTTGTACTGTAGAAGAACATTCTCACCTTTGGATGTGATGCATTGGTACAATTATTTATTTATCCCAAGAATTAAGGCTTAATGTCTGCCAATCGGCGCAACAAGCTCAAAATTACATTGGCCTCGAACGTGTCCCTTTGTAAAAGAACGGAGTCAAGAAGGTCAGTGTGCATAATCCAGACATAATAGATTGCCGCGAAATGAAAGAAGACAGGAGAGAGAAAGTACGTTTTCCATGCAATTTGTTTAGTTTTTTGGGGGGGATACATTAATTCTGCTGGACGATTTAGCATAGAAAGTTAGCTATCTAGCTAGCATTTGCCAGCTACCTAGCCAACTGTTGGCTAGCTAGCTACCTAACTGCAGAGACAGATATGGCTCTGGCTAATTGTAGCTAGCTAGCTAGCAAACGCAGCTAGCTAGGTGGCAAATGTTAGCTAGTGTTGGGATTTGTTTTCCCATAATTGGATCTGTATGTGATGACTAACTTAGAAAAAATGCATTAATGATTAAAGCATAAAAGGTTTGTACTATACTGATATAAATTGTTTCACATAACAGGCTGTGATTCATGTGTGGAACGTTAGGGGGTAAGATGAGATAAGAACTTGTCTCATAATACTAGACTACATTGCTTCTTTGTGATCTGTGAACCATCCAAGGACATGGGTACTGAAAAAGTGCTAACTCCACAGGTTGTTATGATAAGAATTTATGCCTGGCAACAGTGTGCAACAAGTGGAGCGCCAAGAGGCTGGGACTAGCATGTTAACATTAGCTAGCTACGCGTGTCAACACACACTATGAGTAACATTAGTTCATTTTCAATGTAGCTAAACACTAGCTAACTTATTAGTGTTAGCACTGATAGAACAATGGCCCAGATGTTTCACCAGAAGTATAAATGTAAAGCATCCAGTTGACGTTTCCTCTCCCCGCCAAATATGGTCGGGAGAGGAAGCTCAGTGGCTGGCAGTGGGAGAGTATGGAGCGAGATGGAACTGAGCTGACAATTTGACGATTTTCTCATCGATGAAATATTTGACCTCAATACAGTTTTCTGTTCCCAAAACTATACATTTTATGAACAGAGTGGATTCTCTCTGCCAAAGTTTCAAAAAAGGAAGAGCACGGAAATATGCAAATACAGTGGGGAGAACAAGTATTTGATACACTGCCGATTTTGCAGTTTTTCCTACTTACAAAGCATGTAGAGGTCTGTAATTTTTATCATAGGTACACTTCAACTGTGAGAGACAGAATCTAAAACAAAAATCCAGAAAAACACATTGTATGATTTTTAAGTAATTAATTTGCATTTTATTGCATGACATAAGTATTTGATCACCTACCAACCAGTAAGAATTCCAGCTCTCACAGACCTGTTAGTTTTTCTTTAAGAAGCCCTCCTGTTCTCCACTCATTACCTGTATTAACTGCACCTGTTTGAACTCATTACCTGTATAAAAGACACCTGTCCACACACTCAATAAACAGACTCCAACCTCTCCACAATGGCCAAGACCAGAGAGCTGTGTAAGGACATCAGGGATACAATTATAGACCTGCACAAGGCTGGGATGGGCTACAGGACAATAGGCAAGCAGCTTGGTGAGAAGGTAACAACTGTTGGCGCAATTATTAGAAAATGGAAGAAGTTCAAGATGACGGTCAATCACCCTCAGTCTGGGGCTCCATGCAAGATCTCACCTCGTGGGGCATCAATGATCATGAGGAAGGTGAGGGATCAGCCCAGAACTACATGGCAGGACCTGGTCAATGACCTGAAGAGAGCTGGGACCACAGTCTCAAAGAAAATCATTGACACACTATGCCATCATGGATAAAAATCCTGCAGCGCACGCAAGGTCCCCCTGCTCAAGCCAGCGCATGTCCAGGCCCGTCTGAAGTTTGCCAATGACCATCTGGATGATCCAGAGGAGGAATGGGAGAAGGTCATGTGGTCTGATGAGACAAAAATATAGCTTTTTGGTCTAAACTCCACTCGCCGTGTTTGGAGGAAGAAGGATGAGTACAACCCCAAGAACACCATCCCAACCGTGAAGCATGGAGGTGGAAACATCATTCTTTGGGGATGCTTTTCTGCAAAGTTGACAGGACGACTGCACCGTATTGAGGGGAGGATGGATGGGGCCATGTATCGCGAGATCTTGGCCAACAACCTCCTTCCCTCAGTAAGAGCATTGAAGATGGGTCGTGGCTGGGTCTTCCAGCATGACAATGACCCGAAACACACAGCCAGGGCAACTAAGGAGTGGCTCCGTAAGAAGCATCTCAAGGTCCTGGAGTGGCCTAGCCAGTCTCAAGACCTGAACCCAATGGAACATCTTTGGAGGGAGCTGAAAGTCCGTATTGCCCAGCGACAGCCCCGAAACCTGTAGGATCTGGAGAAGGTCTGTATGGAGGAGTGGGCCAAAATCCCTGCTGCAGTGTGTGCAAACCTGGTCAAGACCTACAGGAAACGTATGATCTCTGTAATTGCAAACAAAGGTTTCTGTACCAAATATTAAGTTCTGCTTTTCTGATGTATCAAAAACGTATGTCATGCAATAAAATGCAAATTAATTACTTAAAAATCATACAATGTGATTTTCTGGATTTTTGTTTTAGATTCCGTCTCTCACAGTTGAAGTGTACCTATGATAAAAATTACAGACCTCTACATGCTTTGTAAGTAGGGAAATCGGCAGTGTATCAAATACTTGTTCTCCCCACTGTACATGCTAGAACGTGCCAATAGGAGCATGCTTTTGCATGCTTGGCTCTGCCCACCTCCTTGCTTGTTCTGCCCACTTGACTCACTAGCTTCCCATTGGAAACAACATGGAGTGGTCTATCTTGGGTTAGTTAGACAATCCTGTTTTTCTAAATTAGCTATCTAGGCTACTCATCATTCTATAGGCTACAGATTTGAGTCACCACTAGAATAGTTATTTTTATGTTATATCTTTGTTTAATGTTATTAATCAAATTATTAATATAACTATATAAATACTTATAATTTTTTAAAGAAATGTAAGGTATTTTTACATGTTGCAATAACATTGACTAAAGTAGAAGCTCATTTATTGTTTCTAGGTATTTTCACTTGGTATTGAGTAGTAGGCCTAAGTAATTGTACAGAAATTGCTAAATTCTGTGTAACACCTATTAACTACATTGTATTTATGCAGATATTACATGTACTCTGTGGTGTACTAGTGTGTTTATTTCTTACTTGGATGGCGCTTTCAGATGCTGACGATTAGATTGTCAGGATGCGTAACGTACTTTGCAGGTACACTATAATCACAAGTCAGTACCCCTCAAGATACACTTCATTTTAACTAGATGAATCCTGTATATAACCTAGTAATTACTTATGCAGATATTACATGTGCTATGTGGTGTACTAGTGTGTTTATTTCCTACTTGGATGGCCCTTTCAGAAGCTGACGATTAGATTGTCAGGATGTGTAATGTACTTTGTAGGTACACTATAATTACAAGTAAGTACCCCTCAAGATACATTTCAACTAGCTAAATCCTGTGTCACAACTAGTAGTTACATTGTACTTACGCAAATATTACATGTACTTTATGGTGTACTAGTGTGTTTATTCTCCCACTTGGATGGCACTTCCAGAAGCTTTAAAAATGAGGGCCAGGTTGTCAGGATGGGTAATGTACTGTATAAGTACACATTCATTACAACTAAGTACTCCTCAAGATACACTTCATTTTAACTAGCTAAATCCTGTGTAACAGCTAGCATTACATTGTACTTAGGCAAACATTACATGTACTATGCTTTGAAATAGTGTCTTATTCCTCATCTGGGATGACACACACATTAGATCTGTTTTCGTAAGCTCAACCAAGTTCATCCAGATGGTACGCTTTATTTTGGGGACAAGCGCTAGCAATAACGTTGACTGGAGATATATTTAGAACAGTGCACATTCATGGTTAAGTAATTAGAGCCTATTGAGTATAGGCTATAATCTCTCAGACACCCAGCGCATCCACAAGGGATCCCAACCTTTGTCACAGTTGTTAATGAATCGGATGCAGCTGAGAAGAAGCTAAACACTAAATTGGGGAATTTAGTGGAAACCTGCCCATTTGTAACAAGCATGGTAACAAGCATTCGTTGTTACACTTCTGTAATTACAGACCGCAATTACTACCAGTTACATGTTGTTATTAGATGAAGGGGAGGAGACAGATTAAAGAAGTATTTTTAAGCCTTGAGACAATTGAGACATGGATTATGTAAGTGTGCCATTCAGAGGGTGAATGGCCAAGACAGATAATGTAAGTGTCTTTGAACGGGGTATGGTAGGTAGTAGGTGCTAGGCGCACCGGTTTGTGTCGAGAACGGCAATGCTGATGGGTTTTTCACGCTCAACAGTTTCCCGTTTGTATCAAGAATGGTCCACCACCCAAAGGACACAACTGTGGGAAGCATTGGAGTCAACATGGGCCAGCATCGACATCTTGGAGAGTCCATGCCCGACGAATTGAGGCTGTTCTGAGGGCAACTCAATATTAGGAAGGTGCTCTTAATGTTTTGTACACTGTATATCAGGGTTCTTCAATTCCGGTCCTGGAGGGCCGAAACACCTCTGTTTTTCATCCTCTCCTTCTAATCAGGGGCTAATTCAGACCTGGGACACCAGGTGAGTGCAATTAACTACCAGGTAGAAATAAAAAACAGAAGTGTTTCGGCCCGAATGTCTTTGTTGTGGTGGGGACAGTAACAATAACACTCTCAAAATATTTTATTTTCATGTTAAGATAACTTAATATCCTTTTTAAGTACGCATTAAAGTGTCTGTAATAGAATATATTTGTCAAAAAACGAATGTAGATAAATACATTTCTATAGCTTCCAAAATCTTTCTTACAATGAAGGAGGAGTACCGAAATGGCTGTGTGGTGGCTTCAAAGCAGCGACCCCTATCAGTCATCTAATGTTAATACATACAGTGAGGGAAAAAGGTATTTGATCCCCTGCTGATTTTGTACGTTTGCCCACTGACAAAGAAATGATCAGTCTATGATTTTAATGGTAGGTTTATTTGAAGACAGAATATATTATTTGAAGACAGAATAGCAACAAAAAAATCCAGAAAAACGCATGTCAAAAATGTTATAAATTGATTTGCATTTTAATTAGGGAAATAAGTATTTGACCCCTCTGCAAAACATGACTTAGTACTTGGTGGCAAAACCCTTGTTGGCAATCACAGAGGTCAGACGTTTCTTGTAGTTGGCCACCAGGTTTGCACACATCTCAGGAGGGATTTTGTCCCACTCCTCTTTGCAGATCTTCTCCAAGTCATTAAGGTTTCGAGGCTGACGTTTGGAAACTCGAACCTTCAGCTCCCTCCACAGATTTTCAATGGGATTAAGGTCAGGAGACTGGCTAGGCCACTCCAGGACCTCCAGGACCTCCAGGACCTGATGATGGTGGACAAATGTCACCTAAACTAATTCAGACACAAAAATATATATTCACATACAAATGCCTATTTATCATAACCATCTCCTCACAAATATGATAGATTTTCAGAAATGGTTTTCAGAAAATGGTTCAGTCTAATTATGTCCATGTTCATGTCTCTTTGTGGAAAGTTGGGTTCCTTGACATGTCTGTTCAAATTGTGTTCCCAAAGCAAAGCCTGGAGTGTGCCCTCGTAGACGATGGGGCTCAGGGATGTGTGCCGAGTTCTGTTCCACTGACAGTGACTGCCCCAATGATGGAAAATGCTGCCACAACGGATGTTGGCATGAATGCATTGTGACAGATACAGACATCCATTGCATCAATTATTGCTGCTTTACTCTGGAAACAAGAAAGCTGGAGCTTGTAAAGTACATTTCATACACATAGATCAGTATACTTCACATCCACTCTCTTTAGAGCTGAGACACTCAATTAAGAAGATTTCCGAGAACCATGCAGGCCAATAGACAATAGACTATACACACTGAGTATACCAAACATTAGGAACACCTTCCTAATATTGAGTTGCACCTCCTATTGCCCTCAGAAAAGCCTCAATTTGTTGGGGCATGGACTCTACAAGGTGTCAAAAGCATTCCACAGGGATGCTGTCCCATGTTGACTCCAATGCTTCTCACAGTTGTGTCATGTTGGCTGGATGTCCTATGGTTGGTGGAACATTCTTGATACACACAGGAAAATGTTGACCATGAAAAACCGAGCAGCTTTGCAGTTCTTGACTCAGTCAAACCGGTGCGCATGGCACCTACTACCATATCCCGTTCAAAGGCACTTCAATATTTTGTCTTGCCCATTCACGCTCTGAATGGCACACATACACAATCCATGTCTCAATTGTCTCAACACTTAAAAATCCTTATTTAACCTGTCTCCTCCCCTTCATCTACAATGATTGAAGTGGATTTAACCAGTTACATCAATAAGGGATCATAGCTTTCACCTGGATTCACCTGGTCAGTCTATGTCATGGAATGAGCAGGTGTTCATAATGTTTTGTACACTCAGTGTATAACACATTGTGGTTGATAAAGTGATACAAATGCATATTTCAGGGAAAGGGAATTTGGGAATATCAGACTGAGACTTCAGAGGGGTAGCAACATACAGTACTTACTATACAGCAATTCACAGAACATTAAGATGACAATTTGTCAAGGGCCATCAACAAGGTTCCAACTCATTGTAATAGTAAGACTTCAATGGAAAGAGTCAGTGTACGGATGATTTCCAGAGTTCTACTTGTGACACTCAAGGTGTGGGTTGATGGTCACTAGACTTGATGCTGAATGTCATGGATTGTTCTCATATCTGTTGATAGTGATTGACGCCAGACTGGAGGTACAAGGGCCGAGGACACCCTGATTATTCACTGTTGTATTGTACTGATGACATTCTATGAACACTGTGTGACTCTGTAGCAGCTGACAAAGTCACTGCATGTTTGTTTTGACTTCCTACAGGCCTCTAGAGCTGGAGTTTACAGAACATTTGGTGCTGTCTGATTAGAATAGAAAGGGCCTGTCTCCAAGAAGCCAGTTAGACATTTTCTCTGTTTTTGTGCTGGAAGTGTCTCCCTGTTGCAACTTGTAATAAACTTTAATGAAAAATTATTATTATTATTAACCCATCCACGTCTTCGGAGGACACATCTTTTTTGGTTTCTCCAGCTTTTCTGCTACATATACATATACATACATTTTACATATACATTTTACATACATTTTACTTTTATATGGATAGATTTATTATGGATAGATTTGATTGACTTAATCTGCTACTGCTTTTCTTGTTTGTTTACCTAGAAATTCCTATTACACCTATGTTTCTATGGTGTAACTGACCGCTTTTTCTCTGTTACCATAGTGAAGCCCGGTCGCTGTGCCCTGCCCAAGGGGAACTAGATGTGTGCCGAGTACTGTTACCAAGATGGCCAGTGCCCCGAGGAAGAGAAGTGTTGCTGGATATTCTGATGCTACGCCTGCAGTGAGCCATTGGAGCTTTATTGGAAATTCTTATTAATTTCTAAGAAAATACAAATTATTATATGTAAAATTATGTCTAGGAAAACGAATGATTTTATGCAATAATAAATACGAAAAATGATCAGAGCTTTATGGAAACCAGACAAATGTTGTGGAAAGTATGAATTGACAAACATATGTGGACTGCTGAATTTGAATAAAACAAGATTTTGAACACCAGTGCTTGTTTTTTTTAGGGGTTTCTTTGAGACTCATGTGGTGCTCATGTGAATATCCTTAATTTTTCGTCTTCAGACCAATTCCTATTTTTACACCGGAAGGTGATTATGCAACATTATAATAGAACATTATAATACAGTTGAACACATGCTCTCCTTATGAACCTTCACAATGTTGTGCGTTTTATTTATTGATAAGATCCCAGCTCATAATCCGACTGATCATTGCTCAAAGCAAATTGGTGAGAGCAAGGAAACAAAGACCGAAGCAAATATTTACTATGCGATTACACAATGTAGCTGGCTAGATGACTACAGGAGCACGAAATATGGCTGAGCTGTTCTCAATGGAAGGGTTCTGAAATATTCTCTCTCGTCAAGGTGTGATCATGAATATATCATAGTCATCCACCTCGTTGGAAACGACTTGGGACACACAAAGGGGACAGCCCTGGTGCGTCAGATGCGAGCTGATTTGGAGGTAGTCCGAATGTTCCCCGGGACAATGGTGGGCTACTCTGACATCAGGCAGTGGAGGAGTTGGCTGTTCCTCCATGACAGGCGCATGCCCACAATCCACCACCTTGCCATAAATCCCTGTGTCCCTGGGCAATACCGTAAGGCAGGGTTTCCCAAACTTTGTCCTGGGGCCCCTCCTGGGTGCACATTTTGGTTTTCGCCCTAGCACTACACAGCTGATGCAAATAATCAAAGCTCGATGATGAGTTTGTTATTTGAATGAGATGTGTAGTACTAGTGAAAAAACCCAAAATGTGCACCCAGTGTTACCCATGGTAACAACCATTCCTGGACCTGACTCCAAAAACAAGCCACTGATGGACAGTACCAAAAGAGATACTCTATTGATTATGTTTTCGGGTGGCAGAGTCTGCACAGGGCTGACTGTTCAATGCCCCATATACTGAGCATTCTTTTTGTAGCGAGAATGTTATATAATAGCTTAAATTTAAAAGAACGGATTGATGCTTCAATTGTTACTTTGTATATCACTTCATAAATCTGATGCCATGGTATTGGGATATCGAAAATCTGTTCCCAACTATCTTGAATTTTATACGGCATAGTTGTCAACCCTCTTGACCATGAGTGAAACTGATACATTTTACGATTTATATTGGTCATTTTAAGACATTTACGATTAATTCATTCCTTTCTCTTTTAAGTAATTGCCTCTTCCATTTTTGTGGCAGAGCTGCGATGAACTGGTTATAATTTTGTATTGAGCATTCATTTCCTTACACCGTGATTAATTGCTTGTGTGACATAATTTTACCTTTGTTGTTTACAATGTCATTCATAAACATGAAACCTTCCTTATACATTCTCTACAAGAAAATCGCTTTTTCCTCCATCAGTACTTTGGAGATTAGCCATATTATTTGCTGTAATATAGCCTACATTCTGCCTCCTCTGGAGGATAACATTTAAATAGTAGCCAACTCTGTATGGCTTCATTTAAAAAGGATACAACAGGGTTCCATTGTCAATCCACCGGAAATGGATGGTTTTAATCTATATAACAGCAAGGAGACCCCTTTTAAACATCGTATGTGCCTTTCTTAGTAGCCTACTGGAAACCCAGTTTGGATTTAGCTACATTTTAGGTATAAAGCTTTAAGAGAGAGAGGTTTAATGACTTTATATTTAATAGTTTTAGCCCTCCAAACTCATGTAACTTAATTTGGTTTGCCATTCCAAATAAAATGAAATATCTTTTGCTCACATGAATTGAAAAAAGATTATCCCGGAGTTGCTATCACCCCGTGATACAAGTCAGTACTCGATGTCCATCCATCTCTGACGACGTCGGTCGGGACATGAAGTGGAAATAGGCCACTAGGGGCAACAGTGAGTGCTGTTACCTTTAAGTAGGTTTGGGTTTTGCTAGGGTGTTGTGTAAGCATCTGCCTCTGATTTTAAAGGTTGCATGTTCAAATCCAGCGATAGAAAGTTGTTCTTGATATTTTTGTTTTAAGCCTATCCCAAACTTTAACCCTTACCTTTGGAGTTAATACCTAAACTTAACCTTAAACACTTCCAAATGTGACATTTGGAACAACTTCGAAATTTGACGTTTGAGAAACGTGGATGAAAGTCTAATTCTGATGTGAGACTGTGAGAGCTGGTAGGAATAGATATGCTAAACAACTGCGATATCACTTCTTTATTTTATTGTCAGTATTTGTATTCTCCAACATTATATGGGTCTGGGTTGCTGCGTTTTCAGCTTCCATACCCATTCCCAGTTGCTGTGGAGTTAGTGTCAGTATGTGTCCATGCTATGTGCAGTCAACTATTATAATTATATAAAGTAATGATCATTAAGCAGTCCTGTCTAGGGCTGGTTCTGCCTTCTGAGACAGATGAGACACTTAAAGTATACATTGATCATTTGTCTTGTTTTTTTAAGCCAAAGGAAAGATATTGGTTATCCCTCTCAGGGTCAATAACAAGAGAAAAACATCATAAAAAGCACTGTCATCACTTTGTTAATTAAGAATAAAACTAATTTTATTATTTAGTCATTAGGCATCATTATAGTATATTAAAGAGAGAAATTCGTTCAACTCTCCATATAATTCTCTAATGAAATAAATGTAAACAGATGCAAGCCTATAACCACTGGAAGAGATTTGGCGCCGGAGAAGATGGCTGCCGTTTTACAGCCCTCTAACCAATTTATGTGTGTTTTTTCGCATTATTTGTAATTTATTCTGTACTCATGTTTCTGCCACCGTCTCTTATGACCAAAAAGAGCTTCTGGATATCTGGACAGTGATTACTCACCTCGTATTGGACAAAGATTTTTTCTACAACGAGCCAGACACAAAGTATATCCTACAGACACCCGACAAGGCCCAAATCCCCATCATTCGCATGAGAAAGAGACGTAGATATCGTGGACGTAGGTCTGGGTGCCTTGTAAGGATCTGATGGCGAGCGAGTAAACTGCCTCTTCCATCAATCCTATTAGCCAATGTTCAATCATTTGAGAAGAAATTGGACGACCTAAGATTACGGTTATCCTACCAACGGGACATACAAAACTGTAATATCTTATGTTTCACCGAGTCGTGGCTGAACGACGACATGGACAACATACAGCTGACGGGATATACGCTACATTGGCAGGATAGAACGGCTGACTCCGGTAAGACAAGGGGTGGCGGTCTGTGTATATTTGTAAACAACAGCTGGTGCACAAAATCTAATACTAAGGATGTCTCGAGGTTTTGCTCGCCTGAGGTAGAGTATCTCATGATAAGCTGTAGACCACACTATTTACCAAGAGAGTTTTCATTTATATTTTTCATAGCTTTCTATTTACCACCACAAACCAATGCTGGCATTAAGATTGCACTCAATGAGCTGTATGAGGCCATAAGTAAACAGGAAAACCCTCATCTAGAGGCAGCGCTCCTAGTGGCCGGGGACTTTAATGCAGGGAAACTTACATCCGTTCTACCTCATTTCTACCAGCATGTTAAATGTGCAACCAGAGGAAAAAAAAACTCTAGACCACCTTGACTCCACACACAGAAATGCATACAAAGCTCTCTCTCGCCCTCCATTTGGCAAATCTGACCATAACTCTATCCTCCTGATTCCTGCTTATAAGCAAAAACTAAAGCAGGAAGCACCAGTGACTCGGTTAATAAAAAGGGGTCAGATGACGCAGATGCTAAGCTACAGGACTGGAATATGTTCCTGGGATTCTTCAGATAGCATTGAGGAGTACACCACATCAGTCACTGGCTTCATCAATAAGTGTATTGATGACGTCGTCCCCACAGTGACCGTACGTATATACCCCAACCAGAAGCGATGGATTACAGACAACATCCGCACTGAGCTAAAGGGTAGAGCTGCCGCTTTCAAGGAGCGGGACTCTAACCCAGACACTTATAAGAAATCCCGCTATGCCCTCCGACGAACCATCAAACAGGCAAAGAGTCAATACCGGACTAAGATTGAATCGTACTACACCGGCTCTGACACTCGTCAGATATGGCAGGGCTTGAAAACTATTACAGACTACAAAGGGAAGCACAACCATGAGCTTCCCAGTGACAAAAGCCTACCAGATGAGCTAAATCACTTCTATATTCGCTTCGAGGCAAGCAACACTGAAGCATGCATGAGAGCACCAGCTGTTCCGGATGACTATGTGATCACGCTCTCTGTAACCGATGTGAGTAAGACTTTTAAGCAGGTCAACATTCACAAGGCCGCAGGGCCAGACGGATTACTAGGACGTGTAATCCGAGCATGTGCTAACCAACTGGCAAGTGTCTTCATTGACATTTTCAACATGTCCCTGACTGAGTCTGTAATACCAACATGTTTCAAGCAGACCACCATAGTCCCTGTGCCCAAGGACACTAAGATAACCTGCCTAAATGACTACCGACCCGTAGCACTCACGTCTGTAGCCATGAAGTGCTTTGAAAGGCTGGTCATGGCTCACATCAACACCATTATCCCAGAAACCCTAGACCCACTCCAATTTGCATACCGCCCCAACAGATCCACAGATGATGCAATCTCTATTGCACTCCACACTGCCCTTTCCCACCTGGACAAGAGTAACACCTACGTGAGAATGCTGTTAATTGACTACAGCTCAGCGTTCAACACCATAGTGCCCTCAAAGCTCATCACTAAGCTAAGGATCCTGGGACTAAAAACCTCCCTCTGCAACTGGATCCTAGACTTCCTGACGGGCTGCCTACAGGTGGTAAGGGTACGTAACAACACATCTGCCATGCTGATCCTCAACACAGGGGCCCCTCAGGGGTGCGTGCTCAGTCCCCTCCTGTACTCCCTGTTCACCCATGACTGCATGGCCGGGCACGACTCCAACACCATCATTAAGTTTGCTGACGACACAACAGTGGTAGGCCTGATCACCGACAGCGATGAGACAGCCTATAGGGAGGAGGTCCGAGACCTGGCCGTGTGGTGCCAGGATAACAACCTTTCCCTCAACGTGATCAAGATAAAGGAGATGATTGTGGACTACAGGAAAAAAAAGAGGACTGAGCACGCCCCCATTCCATTCGACAGGGCTGTAGTGGAACAGGTTGAGAGCTTCAAGTTCCTTGGTGTCCACATCACCAAAGAACTATCATGGTCCAAACACACCAAGACAGTCGTGAAGAGGGCACGACAAAGCCTATTCCCCCTCAGGAGACTGAAAAGATTTGGCATGGTTTCTCAGATCCTCAAAAAGTTCTACAGCTGCACCATCGAGAGCATCCTGACTGGTTACATCACCACCTGGTATGGCAACTGCTCGGCCTCCGACCCCAAGGCACTACAGAGGGTAATGTGTACGGCCCAGTACATCACTGGGGCCAAGCTTCCTGCCATCCAGGACCTCTATACCAGGCGGTGTCAGAGGAAGGCCCTCAGAATTGTCAAAGACTCCAGCCACCCTAGTCATAGACTGTTCTCTCTGCTACCACACGGCAAGCGGTACCGGAGCGCCAAGTCTAGGACCAAAAGGCTTCTCAACAGCTTCTACCCCCAAGCCATAAGACTACTGAACAGCTAATCATGGCTACCCAGACTATTTGCACTGCCCCCCACCCCCCTCTTTTACGCTGCTGCTACTCTGTTTATTATTTATGCATAGTCACTTTAACTCTACCCACATGTACATATTACCTCAATTACCTCGACTAGCCGGTGCCCCCGCACATTGACTCTGCACCGGTACCCCCCTGTATATAGCCTAACTACTGTTATTTTATTTTATTGCTGCTCTTTAGTTATTTGCTTTTATTTTTTTACTTAACACTCCAACAACAAAAAAACTTTCAAAAATGCATTGTTGGTTAAGGGCTTGTAAGTAAGCATTTCACTGTAAAGCCTGTTGTATTCGGCGCATGTGGCAAATAAGATTTGATTTGATTTAAATAGTCTACAGTTTTGTTGTACTGCACGCAATCTCATGTGGGGCAGCTCACTTTGACCCATGGGCGGACAGAGAGGGCAGATCGCTAAGTGCATAATGACTTGTAACATCAATGCAACATCCATCCGCTCTGGGCACCAGGAGAGCCAAAGCGAATGCTTCCATTTATTCACTTGATTTTTCAGAGTTGATCAATTTCTTGTACATTCCACCTTGGGATTCAGTTAGTGAATTAATTTCGATATAATTGTCCAACATAGAGCTGGAAATAATCATTGAAAGGAGCATAATTGTGGGCTTTGCGCACATAGCCTGCTTATTTGTCTCTCTCTCTTTAATGCTTATTTGTCTCTCTCTCTTTTATGCTTGTTTGTCTCTCTCTCTTTAATGCTTGTTTATCTCTCTCTCTTTAATGCTGGTTTGTCTCTCTCTCTTTAATGCTGGTTTGTCTCTCTCTCTTTAATGCTTATTTGTCTCTCTCTCTTTTATGCTTGTTTGTCTCTCTCTCTTTAATGCTGGTTTGTCTCTCTCTCTTTAATGCTGGTTTGTCTCTCTCTCTTTAATGCTTATTTGTCTCTCTCTCTTTTATGCTTGTTTGTCTCTCTCTCTTTAATGCTTGTTTATCTCTCTCTCTTTAATGCTTATTTATCTCTCTCTCTTTAATGCTGGTTTGTCTCTCTCTCTTTAATGCTTATTTATCTCTCTCTCTTTTATGCTTATTTGTCTCTCTCTCTTTTATGCTTATTTGTCTCTCTCTCTTTAATGCTGGTTTGTCTCTCTCTCTTTAATGCTGGTTTGTCTCTCTCTCTTTATTGCTTATTTGTCTCTCTCTCTTTAATGCTTATTTGTCTCTCTCTCTTTAATGCTTATTTGTCTCTCTCTCTTTAATGCTTATTTGTCTCTCTCTCTTTAATGCTTATTTATCTCTCTCTCTTTTATGCTTATTTGTCTCTCTCTCTTTTATGCTTGTTTATCTCTCTCTCTTTAATGCTGGTTTGTCTCTCTCTCTTTAATGCTGGTTTGGTCCTCTGTAGCTCAGCTGGTAGAGCATGGCGCTTGTAACGCCAAGGTAGTGGGTTCGATCCCCGGGACCACCCATACACAAAACAAACAAAAAATAATAATAATAATAATATGTATGCACGCATGACTGTAAGTCGCTTTGGATAAAAGTGTCTGCTAAATGGCATATTATTATTATTATTATAAACTCGGCAGTTGCCCCTGTTTCTTCAACATTCATTCAACCAATTCATTAACATTATTCATTATACTTTCTTTGGGAGAATAAAAACAAAAGGATAATTGACACGTGATGATATTGTTGCCCACATTGACAACACATATTTTTCAATTCATATATCAATTTCTCCATTATCATGCCTTAATAGGGCAAAAGTAAATAAAATTAGAAAAAGAATGGAGAGAGCAACGGAAATTAAAGTACTGTGTGCTTACAATTTCAGCGTAATAGACTGTATGACATTTGGTCTCTCACAGTCTTTTTTCAAATATGGCCTATTTATATTCTTCCCACCCACTCAGCCATTTTAGCCTATCGGCTGGGGAGCATTCAAAGAGAATTGTCCAGATCATAGCAATCCTCATGTTGTCCGGTTCACCTGTCAGTTTGTTACTTAAAAAAGGTGTCATGGCTAATGCCTACAATATATATTATTGTAATTTAGGCTGCATAGGCTATAGTCATTAAAGCAGCATTTTCCAAACTCATTTTTGGTTGTTGCCCTAGCACTACACATTAGAATAGTAAAAGCTTGATGAGGAGTTCGTTATTTGAATCAGCTGTGTAGTGCTAGGGCAAAAACCAAAATGTGGACTGAGTTTGGGAAACGCTGTATTAAAGTATTATTCATTTAGACTGCCTGAGTGGTGCTGTGATTGTCTTTCCAATAGGCGTGTGAAATAAGGCATTAACAACATATACCTTTCTCTTTTGTCTTTGATGTGGTGGGGTGTAATAGTCCATCATTCACCTCATTTCAGTAGTCTAAACACTTCAATAGTCCAGTGCCCCATCTGTCATACATAGTCTCTTGAGATGCTGTCCTGTAGTCTATACAGGTCCTTCATTGCCATTTCCACCGTTCGCCTTGTCCAGCTTATCCAGGAATCGGGTAGCTTCTTTTGCTGATTTCAGTGTGATGTCTCTCTTTTCTTTCATTTGACCTGTAGTTGTGTTGGGTACACCAGAGTGAACTAGATTCATTTTTCCATTAGCTTTTTCTTAATGGGGTCGAATTCTCTGTGTTTCATGTAGTCTCTGCTCATGACGGTGTTGATGTAGATCTGATGGCCCTCATACATCAGGTCCTACTCTTGACTTTTGTGCTTGGATAGCCAGTCTTATAACTTTTTTCTTTGTCCCTATATTTAAGGAACTTTGCAATGATGCCCCTTGGTTTGCTGCTGGTGTCCCCTCTTGGGCCGCCTTTTCGATATGCTCGTTCGATTGTGTGAGCCCATGTGAAGTTCTCTTAGCCCAGTTTTCCTAGTTGTGGTATTATCTTTTCCAGGAATTCTTCAATTCCGGTTTGTTGTGCTCAGTAATATGATGTCGTTGCTCAGTTGAGTATTGAATACTGTTGCCTTAAGAATGTATCAGGCACGTTGTGCACTTACGGAGGCGTGAGGATTGTATGAGTGAGTTTTCTACGAGTTGTTAACATGTTGATATGAAGTAAAGACGTTCAGTTTAATTGCACAACAAGCCTCCGTGTATTTGTAACACGTTTGTTCAACAGCTTTCGAGAAAATGTATGAAACAAAGATTTGAACGGCGATTGAAGTCCTCCATCCCGCCCCATAATTATGTATTTTTGTTCAGCCATGGTTTTCTGGAGCTTTTCTTGAGTGATTTTCTCCAGGGTTAACCCGGTGTCAGGCCTCCTACACAGTGGCGTCATTAGGCCTGGGTAACCATTTCTTCTTCTTCTTCTTCTTCTTCTTCTTCTTCTTCTTCTTCTTCTTCTTCTTCTTCTTCTTCTTCTTCTTCTTCTTCTTCTTCTTCTTCTTCTTCTTCTTCTTCGTTAAAGTTTCATGGCAGATCACATCTATTGATGTATTGCCGCCACCTACTAAACGGTGTATTGAAACAAAACATATTCCATTGCGGGAAGAGGGGGTGGGGAGGCACCTTAATTGGGGAGGACGGGCTCATGGTAATGGCTGGAGCGGAATAAGTGAAATGGTATCAAATACATGAAACACACAGTGGCAAATTTTGCATGTAAATCTTTTTGTGGCAAACAAAAAATTTATTTTAGATGCATGCCAGCAAAGACACTACACAACACAACACTAAACAATACATTAATTGCACTATAACGGTGACAAACGGTACCCACAAACTGTTAGGGCCTACATAAAGCTGTCCCAACAGCAGAGTCCCAACAGCAGTCCCAACACCTTACCACTGCTACACCTGGCAATCAGCAGAGCCTTGTCTGGCAGCGAAACAGTTCATTCAGCCTCATTTACTGCCTTTAAAAAAAACATAGCTGATATTGCTTAAACAAACATGGTTTCTACTGACAACTGAGATGTACAAACGATGGCGTAAGGGGACGACGAGCGGATAAGAGGCAATCCGTAGTTTTGATTAAGCCATTAATGAGTGAGCTAGGACGGACGTAGTCAATACAACTATTTGTTCAGCACTTTTGAAATGTTCAGCGACAGAATTCAGAAAATGGGCCGTTCTTACAGTATTATCCCTGTACACCAAGTCAGAACCGTAGGATAAATAAAGGGGGCATATAAGCAGACAATGAAAGCTCTTACAATATTCAATGATGACATTTCTCTAAAACAGGCTATAGGCTACATATGCACCACCAAGTCAGAACAGTATGCGAAATTAAGAGGTGAAAAGGGACCAAATTATTAGGGTGAGGCACATGGGCTACTAACAGCTTACTACACAACATACACTTAGTATTACTTTCTTAGCTACAGTATACATATCTCCCTGGCATATTACATCATTTATGCAGCAGCATACAATACATTTTTGGACTCACCTTGTTGTGCTGTGCTTACTTGAACAGGAAGGTGGCGCGGCGGTCCTTCATCAAAGTCTGGCATTCGCTGGATTTATGGTGCTTTCAAGACAACTGGGAACTCTGAAAAACACGAATCATGATGACTTCAGTGATCTTCAGGTTGGAGCTCTAGAAAGAGGCCCGAGTTCCCGACTTGCAATTCCGAGTTGGGTGACCGTTAAAAACATATTTTCCCAGTCAGAGCTCTTTTTGTTCTGAGTTCCCAGTTGTCCTGAACTCTCTGAAGTCAGATATCCCAGTACTGAGTTTACAGTTCTTTTGAGCGCGGCAGAAGTCATGCTGGATTGACAGCACTGCCAATGTTGAATGTTTATGCTTTTAAGCTTGGAAAAGAGACCCTTAAACCCAGACTTGGAACCACAAACCCACTCAACTGAATAGCAGGCTAGTGATTGCTTTGCAATGCTTGCAGTTAGCCATTAATTCCTTCCAAACCACTCATTGTTGAATTTGCGATGTCCAACTTGTTGTGTAATGTTTATGTTCAATGGCCGATGAGCACCGATACGTTTTATCTATAATTTCTCTTCATTATTTCTCTTCATATGACAAGTATTAAAAAGCATTTGCCAGTAGATTGTCGACTTGATTCATGATGATGACTGCTAGCTAAGATTTTGAAAGTATGATGTTGACATGATCAGTCCAATCAAAGGTACTGTAGATATAACGTGATTTGACATAATTTTATCTGTGACCAATGACCTTGAGCCTTCTTGGATGGGCACTTCTAATGTAACTCTATGGCAGCACCCAAGGGGCTTGAATTTTCGAGCTCTACCTTTAGATTTGGTGGTGACGTAGTGTCCCCATGAGTGACAGAACACTGAGCCAATCACGGTGCAACTAGAGAACATAACCCAATCACAGCGCAACTAGAGAACATTACCAACCCCTACGCTCCATATTTTCCGCTGGCTGCCCCACCACCACAGAAAGCACTGAGCTAGGCTGAAACAGCTGCAGAAAGTAAAAAAGAGACCAAGTTTGTATGCTGCTTTATTAACTGAATGATTATTTTTATATTTTTTTACATTGTTTGCAAACTGATATGTGACACATATTAATGTCAAAATAACATTGTTTGCAAACTGATATGTGACACATATTAATATCAAAATAACATGCAAAACAGGAAACCCTAAAAAGGTGGGGCTCAAAACAGGTGGGTCTCTGCCCCACTTGCCCTGAATGATGGGTCTCCACTGCAAACACATGGTTTACATTTGTTGGATGCCATTCCATTCGCTCCGTGTCAGCCATTATTATGAGCCGTCCTCCCCTCAGCAGCCTCCACTGCTGTCTAGCAATAATCAACAATCAACTTGACAGAGCTTGAAGAATTCTGTGCAAATATTGTACAATCCAGGTGTGCAAAGCTCTTAGAGACTTACCCAGAAAGACTCACAGCTGTAATCATTGATTATAACATGTATTGACTCATGGGTGTGAATACTTATGTAAATTAGCAAACACTTCTAAAAACATGTTTTCACTGTCATTAAGGGGTATTGTGTGTAGATGAGTGAATCAAAACTTTAAATGCTTTGCCCATGGTGAAATTAGCGAAAGCCGGGTGGGGGGGGGGGGGGGGGGGGGGGGGGGGTTGCCTCCCCAGATCTACAGTATTTCAATAAAATATTTCAAGGACACAATTTCATGTATTTAAGTAGATATTTGTTGTGGTGTGGACAGTAACATTAACTCTCTCTTAATATTTTATTTTCATGTTCGGTTCACTTAATATAATTTTAAAGTATGCATTAAGGTGTCTGTAATAGAACATGTTTGTCAATAAACGAATGTAGACATGAATAAATGCATTTCTATAGCTTCCAAAATCTTTTTTACAATGAATAAGGAGTACCAAAATGGCTGTGCGGTGGCTTCAAAACAGTGCCCCATTTGAGTCATCTAAGTTTATTACACATCATGGTCTCCTTCCTCTTCTATGAAATCGATTTGCACTGTATTTGCTCTAACAGTCTTGAAGTCAGCATGGACATGAATGTGTCAGCGCGTTGTGCTTTGTTTTTATTTCTGTTGGCATTTGTAGATTTGAAAATAGTCTCTGCTGCAGAAACGGGAGGAACATCTACAGGTGAGTTGTGACAATTTGCTGAGTTTTTTAAAGAAGCCTACTACACTTGACTTAGGTGTTATAGCCTACCTATGTGGTTAGAAACACTAGCCTATAATAGTGCATAGGCCCTTTTGCAACCTATTTTGTTGCTACCTTACTAAAAATACAAGCCAGCCATTATGACTTAAAACAATCCAGCCTACACTTGGCAATTTTACGGCCATTTTACGCATACAATGTAATTTTTAAAATAGTTGTTTCAACTAATTATTATTCAGTAACTGGTTCCACAGCCATTTTAAGTTTACTCAACTTTTCGATCAAAGTGTTACCTGAACATAACATTTTTAATTGGTCCAAACTTAGCTCCAACTTGAGAAAACTTATGCAAAAATTCAGTCAACATAAAATGATGTGTTTGTTCAATTTGTCTCATATGTTCTGTAAACTAGAAGTTATTATTTGGGCATCTTAAAGCACTGTTTGTGTGTCTGTGTATAACCAGTTGCACAGACCTTTTTAGTTAACATACAATGTTTGATTGTGAGTGTTCAGAAGGCTGTCATGCATTTTCAAGGGTGGTATGGGGGAAACATTGATGATGGGGGCCAAATGTCTCCAAAATGATTAATTTGACACTAAATTATTTAGGGTATAGTCTACAATCTTTCCAGAGATGCAAATTCCGACTTATCGTAACCATCTCCACACAAACATGACATATTTTCAGAAAATGGTTCAGTCTAATTATGTCCATGTTCATGTCTCTTTGTGGAAAGTTGGGTTCCTTGACATGTCTGTTCAAATTGTGTTCCCAAAGCAAAGCCTGGAGTGTGCCCTCGTAGACGATGGGGCTCAGGGATATGTGCAGAGTTATGTTCCAATGACAGTGACTGCCCCAATGATGAAAAATGCTGCTTCAACGGATGTGGGCATGACTGCATTGCACCTTACACAGGTAGTTTATTGTCCCAAAGTTACAGATACAGACATCCATTGCATTCATTATTGCTGCATTACTCTGGAAACAAGAAAGCTGGAGCTTGTAAAGTACATTTCATACACATAGATCAGTATATTTCACATACACTCTCTCTAGTGCTGAGACACTAAATTAAGAAGATTTCCAAGAGCCATGCAGGCTTATTGAGTCTATACACTGTATATGACCCTGAGCATTCCAGCCATATAATTAGAAAGATTCCAAGTCATTGTAATAGTAAGACTTCAATGGGAAGAGTCAGTGTAGGCTGACAAGTTGCTACCATAAACCTATTTGTAATGATGGGGAAATGTAAGATCGCTAAAGTTCATATTTAGTTTAGAGTGATCAACACAATGTTTAACGTATACTGTTTCTGTACCACACATAATTTCCAGTGTTCTACTTATGAAACTCAAGGTGTGGGTTGATGGTCACTAGACTTGATGCTGAATGTTATGGATTGTTCTCATATCTGTTGATAGTGATTGACGCCAGACTGCTCAAAGCAAAGCCTGGAGTGTGCCCTCGTAGACGTTGGGGCGGAGGGATATGTGCAGAGTTATGTTCCAATGACAGTGACTGCCCCAATGATGAAAAATGCTGCTTCAACGGATGTGGGCATGACTGCATTGCATCTACACAGGTAGGATATGGACACAAAGTGACAAATACAGACATCCATTGCATCCATTATTTCTGCATTACTCTGGAAACAAGAAAGCTGGAGCTAGTAATGTACATTTCATGCATATAGATGGATATATTTCACATACACTCTCTTTAGCGCTGTGACACTAAATCATATCCCGTTCAAAGGCACTTCAATCTTTTGTCTTGCCCATTCACGCTCTGAATGGCACACATACACAATCCATGTCTCAATTGTCTCAACACTTAAAAATCCTTCTTTAACCTGTCTCCTCCCCTTCATCTACACTGATTGAAGTGGATTTAACCAGTTACATCAATAAGGGATCATAGCTTTCACCTGGATTCACCTGGTCAATCTATGTCATGGAATGACCAGGTGTTCATAATGTTTTGTACACTCAGTGTATAACACATTGTGGTTGATAAGGTGATGCAAATGCATATTTCAGGGAAAGGGAATTTGGGAATATATAATAATAATATAATATGCCATTTAGCAGACACTTTTATCCAAAGCGACTTCCTGTCATGTGTGCATACATTTTTACGTATGGGTGGTCCCGGGGATCGAACCCACTACCCTGGCGTTACAAGTGCCATGCTCTACCAATTGAGCTACAGAGGGATAGCAACATATGCTACTTACTATACAGCAATTCACAGAACATTAAGATGACAATTTGTCAAGGGCCACCAACAAGATTCCAACTCATTGTAATAGTAAGACTTCAATGGAAAGAGTCAGTGTACGGATGATTTCCAGAGTTCTACTTGTGACACTCAAGGTGTGGGTTGATGGTCACTAGACTTGACGCTGAATGTCATGGATTGTTCTCATATCTGTTGATAGTGATTGACGCCAGACTGGAGGTACAAGAGCCGAGGACACACTGATTATTCACTGTTGTATTGTACTGATGACATTCTATGAACACTGTGTGACTCTGTAGCAGCTGACAAAGTCACTGCATGTTTGTTTTGACTTCCTACAGGCCTCTAGAGCTGGAGTTTACAGAACATTTGGTGCTGTCTGATTAGAATAGAAAGGGCCTGTCTCCAAGAAGCCAGTTAGACATTTTCTCTGTTTTTGTGCTGGAAGTGTCTCCCTGTTGCAACTTGTAATAAACATTAATGAAAAATTATTATTATTAACCCATCCACGTCTTCGAAGGACACATATCTTTTTTGGTTTTTACAGCTTTTCTGCTACATATACATACATTTTACATATACATTTTACATACATTTTACTTTTATATGGATAGATTTATTATGGATAGATTTGATTGACTTAATCTGCTACTGCTTTTCTCGTTTGTTTACCTAGAAATTCCTATTACACCTATGTTTCTACAGTGTAACTGACCGCTTTTTCTCTGTTACCATAGTGAAGCCCGGTCGCTGTGCCCTGCCCAAGGGGACCTAGATGTGTGCCGAGTACTGTTACCAAGATGGCCATTGCCCCGAGGAACAGAAGTGTTGCCGGATATTCTGATGCTACGCCTGCAGTGAGCCATTGGAGCTTTATTGGAAATTCTTATTAATTTCTAAGAAAATGCAAATTATTATATGTAAAATTATGTCTAGGAAAACAAATGATTTTATGCAATAATAAATACGAAAAATGATCAGAGCTTTATGGAAACCAGACAAATTTCGTGGACAGTTTGTGAATTGACAAACACGTGGACTGCTGAATTTGAATAAAACAAGATTTTTAACACCAGTGCTTGTTTTTTTTAGGGGTTTCTTTGAGACTCATGTGGTGCTCATGTGAATATCCTTAATTTTTCAGCTTCAGACCAATGCCTATTCTCACTTAAACTTAGTTTTTTGTATTTAATTTCCATGGTTTTTACTCCCGGAAGGTGATTATGCAACATGATAATACAGCTTAACACATGCTCTCTTTGTCAACCTTCACAATGTTGTGTGTTTTATTTATTGATAAGATCCCAGCTCAAAATCAGACTGATCATTGCTCAAAGCAAATTGGTGAGAGCAAGGAAACAAAGACTGAAGCAAATATTTACTATGCGATTACACAATGTAGCTGGCTAGATGACTACAGGGGCGCGAAATATGGCTAAGCTGTTCTCAATGGAAGGGTTCTGAAATATTCTCTCTTGCCAAAGCGAGGTGTTACCGTGAATATATCATAGTCATCCACCTCGGTGGAAACGACTTAGGACACACAAAGTGGACAGCCCTGGTGCGTCAGATAAGAGCTGATTTGGAGGTAGTTTGAATGTTCCCTGTGACAATGGTGGGCTACTCTGACAACACACAGTGGAGGAGTTGGATGTTCCTCCGTGACAGGCGCATGCCCACAATCCACCACTTTGCCATAAATCACTGTGTCCCTGGGCAGTACCGTAGGGCAGGTTTTCCCAAACTCGGTCCTGTGGCCCCTCCTGGGTGCACAAAAACAAGCCACCGATGGACAGTACCAAAAGAGATGCTCTATTGATTCTGTTTCCTTGTGGCAGAGGCTGCACAGGGCTGACTGTTCAATGCTCCATATACTGAGCATTATTGATGTAGCGAGAATTTTATATAATAGCTTAAATTGAAAAGAAAGGATTGATGAGTGTCACGACTGTCGGTGAGATGCGGTGAAGAAGTCAGGCGCAGGACACAGAACTCTCGGACACGTACTTTAATCCGATAAGGAACAAAATAACACAGAAATAACTCCACGCAGGGAGGAAATAACCCGCTCACTAAACTGACATACGTGAAGGGAAAACAATCACACACAATGACCTGATGACAGACAGGGGTAATTTAAGGGAAACAATCAAACGTAATGACGAACAGGTGTAAACAATACAGACAAAACTAAACAAACACCGATAACATCGAACGGCAGTAGCTAGTACTCCGGGGACGACGAACGCCGAAGCCTGCCCGAGCAAGGAGGAGGAGCAGCCTCGGCAGCCTTGACGCGTGGCTCCAGCCGTGCGCCGACCCCGGCCTCGGGGACGGCCAGGAGGACGCGGAGCAGGGCGAGTCGGATGACTCCGGTGGAACTCTGTCAACAGGGAGGGATCTAGGATGTCCCTCCTAGGGACCCAGCACCGTTCCTCCGGACCGTACCCCTCCCACTCCACGAGATACTGCAGACCCCCCATCCGATGCCTCGAATTCACGATGGAACGGACTGAGTACGCCGGAGCCCCTTCGATGTCTAGTGGGGGCGGAGGGGCCTCTCGTACCTCATTCTCCTGGAGTGGACCAGCTACCACCGGCCTGAGGAGAGACACATGGAACGAGGGGTTAATGCGATAATTAATAGGCAGCTGTAACCTATAACATACCTCGTTCAATCTCCTCAGGACTTTAAATGGCCCCACAAACCGCCGGCCCAGCTTCCGGCAGGGCAGGTGAAGGGGCAGGTTTCTGGTCGAGAGCCAGACCCGATCTCCCGGTGCATAAACCGAACCCTCACTGCGGTGGCGATCGGCGCTCGCCTTTTGCCGTCTGATGGCCCGCTGCAGATGGACGTGCGCAGCATTCCATGTCTCCTCCGAGCGCCGAAACCATTCATCCACCGCAGGAGCCTCGATCTGGCTCTGATGCCAGGGTGCCAGAACCGGCTGATAGCCCAACACACACTGGAAAGGAGTGAGATTAGTGGAGGAGTGGCGGAGTGAGTTTTGGGCTGTCTCTGCCCAGGGAATATACCTCGACCACTCCTCCTGCCGGTCCTGGCAGTAGGACCTCAGAAACCTACCCACATCTTGGTTTACTCTCTCCACCTGCCCATTACTCTCAGGGTGAAAACCCGAGGTAAGGCTGATCGAGACCCCCAAACGTTCCATAAACGCCCTCCACACTCTAGAGGTGAACTGGGGACCCCGATCAGACACTATATCCTCAGGCACCCCGTAGTGCCGGAAAACGTGAGTAAACAGGCCTTAGAAAACCGATCCACAACGACCAAGATTGTGGTATTCCCCTGGGAGGGGGGAAGGTCCGTGACAAAATCCACCGACAGGTGAGACCACGGCCGTTGTGGAACAGGGAGAGGTTGTAACTTCCCTCTGGGCAGGTGTCTAGGAGCCTTACACTGGGCACACACCGAGCAGGAGGAAACATAAACCCTCACGTCCTTGGCTAAGGTTGGCCACCAGTACTTCTCACTAAGGCAGTGCACTGTCCGACCAATACATAGATGACCAGAGGAGGGTGACGTGTGAGCCCAATAAATCAGTCAGTCACGGACCTCGAGCGGTACGTACCTCCGTCCCTCTGGACACTCTGGGGGAGAAGGGTCGGTACGTAACGCCCGCTCGATTTCCGTGTCGACCTCCCACACCACCGGTGCCACGAGACAAGTCTCCGGTAGTATGGGAGTGGGCTCAATGGACCTCTCCTCTGTGTCATATCGTCGGGATATACGTGATCTTTAAAGACAAACCGGGCAAGAAACATGGCCCACCTAGCCTGACGAGGGTTCAGTCTCTTCGCTGCCCGGATGTATTCCAGGTTACGATGGTCAGTCAGAATGAGAAAAGGGTGGTTAGCCCCCTCAAGCCAATGTCTCCACACCTTCAGGGCCTGGACCACAGCTAGCAGCTCCCTGTCCCCCACGTCATAATTGTGTTCCGCCGGACTGAGCTTCTTAGAATAGAAAGCACAGGGGCGGAGTTTTGGAGGCGTGCCCGAGCGCTGAGACAGTATAGCACCAATCCCCACCTCGGACGCATCCACCTCGACTTGGAACGCCAAAGAGGGATCCGGATGTGCCAGCACCGGAGCTGAGGTGAACAGGTCCTTCAAATGACTAAACGCCCTGTCCGCCTCAGCCGACCACTGCAAACGCACCGGGCCCCCCTTTAGCAGGGAGGTAATGGGAGCTGCTACCTGTCCAAAACCCAGGATAAACCTCCGGTAGTAATTGGCAAAACCAAAATACGCTGCACCTCCTTTACTGTAGTTGGAGTCTGCCAATTACGCACGGCTGAAACGCGGTCAATCTCCATCTCCACCCCTGACGCAGACAACCGGTGTCCCAGGAAGGAGATGGACTCCTGGAAAAACAGACATTTCTCTGCCTTCACATACAGATCATGCTCCAACAGTCTACCCAGCCACCCGACGTACCAGGGACACATGCTCGGTACGTGTAGCGGAGTATATCAGAATGTCATCAATATACACCACTACCCCCTGTCCATGCAAATCCCGGAAAATCTTGTCTACAAATGATTGGAAGACTGAAGGAGCATTCATTAGACCGTATGGCATGACGAGGTACTCATACTGACCCGAGGTGGTACTGAGTGCTGTCTTCCACTCATCTCCTTCCCGAATGCGCACCAGGTTGTAAGCGCTCCTGAGATCCAATTTTGTGAAGAAGCGCGCCCTGTGTAAAGACTCCGTCATACTAGCAATCAGAGGGAGAGGATAGCTGTATTTAATAGTGATCTGATTGAGACCACGGTAATCAATACACGGGCGTAAACCCCCATCCTTCTTCTTCACAAAAAAATAAACTTGAGGACGCAGGAGAAGTGGATGGCCGTATGTATCCCTGTCTCAAGGATTCGGCGACGTATGTCTCCATAGCAGCCGTCTCCTCCTGAGACAGAGGATACACATGGCTGCGAGGGAGCGCAGCGCCAACCTGGAGGTCTATCGCACAATCGCCCTATCGATGAGGTGGTAATTGAGTCGCCTTCTTCTTACAGAAGGCGCTTGCCAAATCGGCATACTCAGGAGGAATGTGCATTGTGGGCATTTGGTTCGGACTCTCCACCGTCGTTGCCCCTACGGAAACACCTACACACCGCCCCACACACTGATCAGACCATCCCTTGAGAGCCATCTGTTGCCATGAAATGTTGGGGTCATGAGATATTAACCAGGGAAGTCCCAACACCACTGGATACGCAGGAGAGTCAATTAAATACAACTGTATAGTCTCCTCATGACCCTTCTGCGTTTTCATCTTCAGTGGCGCTGTGACCTCCCTAATTAACCCAGACCCCAAAGGCTGGCTATCTAGGGCATGGATAGGGAAGGGCACATCGACTGGTAATATAGGGATCCCTAACTTATATGAGAAATGGCGATCGATAACATTCCCAGCTGCGCCTGAATCGACTAGCGCCTTATGCTGGGAGTAAGCAGAAACTTCTGGAAACACAACTTGGATACACATATGACCAACAGAGAGCTCTGGGTGAGTTGGGGCCTTACTCACCGGGAATGACTGATCCGTGCGCTGCCTGCTGCCTCGAATCCGAGGAAACCCTCCCCAGCACCGAACCACCGTGTGTCCTCGGCGGCCACAGTTGGTGCAGGGGACAGCCTCCTTCCTGGCCTCCCTACTACCAGCATCCCCGAGCTCCATAGGGCTCGGCTCGGAGGTGCTGGGGGATGGAATGGACGGCCACAGCGCCGGACGTCCGCGGGTAGCCAACCGGGTATCCAGGCGAATCGACATGTCCACCAGCTGATCGAAGCTGAGGTTGGTGTCCCTGCAGGCCAACTCTCGACGAACGTCCTCTCTTAAGCTACACCTGTAGTGGTCGATGAGGGCCCTCTCATTCCATCCCGAATTGGCAGCCAGAGTCTGGAAGTCCAGTGCGAATTCCTGCGCGCTCCTCCTCCCCTGTCTGAGGTGGAATAGACGCTCACTCGCCGCCTTCCCCTCCGGGGGATGATCAAACACTGCCCTGAAGCCGCGGGTGAACTCCGCATAGTTCACAGTAGCTGCGTTTATCCCTCCCCACTCAGCGTTGGCCCACTCCAGTGCCTTGCCAGACAGACAGGAGATGAGGGCGGACACGCTCTCGTATCCCGAGGGTACCGGGTGAATGGTTGCCAGGTAAAGTTCCACCTGGAGCAGGAAACCCTGACACCCGGCTGCGGTGCCATCATAAGCCCTCGGGAGCGAGAGCCGAATCCCACTGGACTCCGGATGTGAGACGATAGGCGTAGCCGATGGTGGTGGTATCGTTGGAGGAGGTGTGGGCAAACCTCCTCTCTCCCATCGTCCCAAAGTGTTCATCACGTCCTCCATAGCGGCACCAAGATTTTGGAGCATCGCTGCCTGTTGTAGGACGCGCTCCTCGAGTGATCCGCTTGGTGCCGTCGCTCCTGCTGACTCCATGTTGGTGTGTGATTCTGTCACGACTGTCGATGAGATGCGGTGAAGAAGTCAGGCGCAGGACACAGAACTCTCGGACACGTACTTTAATCCGATAAGGAACAAAAGAACACACAAATAACTCCACGCAGGGAGGAAATAACCCGCTCACTAAACTGACATACGTGAAGGGAAAACAATCACACACAATGACCTGATGACAGACAGGGGTAATTTAAGGGAAACAATCAAAGGTAATGACGAACAGGTGTAAACAATACAGACAAAACTAAACAAACACCGATAACATCGAACGGCAGTAGCTAGTACTCCGGGGACGACGAACGCCGAAGCCTGCCCGAGCAAGGAGGAGGAGCAGCCTCGGCAGAATCCGTGACAATGAGTCAATTGTTACTTGTATATCAGTTCATAAATCTGATGCTATGGTATTAGGATATCGAAAATCTGTTCCCAACTATCTTGAATTTTATGAGGCATAGTTGTCAACCCTCTTGACAATAAGTGAAACTGATACATTTTACAATTTACAGTATATTGGTCATTTTAAGTATTTTACCATTAATTCATTCCTTTCTCTATTAAGTAATTGCCTCTTCCATTTTTGTGGCAGAGCTGCGATTAACTAGTTATAATTTTCTATTGAGCATACATTCGATGTACAAAAACCAAAACGTGCACCCTTTGGGGACCCCAGAACCGAGTTTGGGAAACGCCGCATTAAGGTGTTATTCATTTAGATGGCCTGATTGGTGCTGTGATTGTATTTTCAGTAGGCATGTGAATGAAGGCATTAACAACATATATCTTTCTCTTTTGTCTTTGATGTGTTGGAGTGTAATAGTCCATCGTTCACCTCATTTCAGTAGTCTAAACACTTCAATAGTCCAGTGCCCCATCTGTCATACAAAGTCTCTTGAGACATAATACAAAATACAAAAATCAATCCAACAACCATTCCACTCCTTCAGTCACATTCAAATCACATCCCTACACAGGCTCAGGTGCCTGTGAGGACGGAGCATTCATCGACAGGATTCCTTGTAATGCCTCTGCATTATGGCAAGACTTGAAAATGGCTGTCTAGCAATGATCAACAACCAACTTGAACAGAGCTTGAAGAATTTTCTAAGTAATAATGTGCAAATATTGTACAATCCAGGTGTGCAAAGCTTTTAGAGACTTACTCAGAAAGACTCACAGCTGTAATCACCAAAGGTGATTCTAACATGTATTGACTCAGGGGTGTAAATACTTACAGTACCAGTCAAACGTTTGGACACACATACTCAATCAAGGGTTTTTCTTTATTTTTACTATTTTCTACATTGTAGAATAATAGTGAAGACATCAAAACTATGAAATAACACATATGGAATCATGTAGTAATCAAAATATATTTTATATTTGAGATTCTTCAAAGTAGCCACCCTTTGCCTTGATTACAGCTTGGCATTCTCTCAACCAGCTTCATGAGGAATGCTTTTCCAACAGTCTTGAAGGAGTTCCCACATATGCTGAGCACTTGTTGGCTGCTTTTCCTTCACTCTGTGGTCCAACTCATCCCAAACCATCTCAATTGGGTTGAGGTCGGGTGATTGTGGAGGCCAGGTCATCTGATGCAGCACTACATCACTCTCCTTCTTGGTAAAATAGCCCTTACACAGCCTGGAGTTGTGTTTTGGGTCATTGTCCTGTTGAAAAACAAATGATAGTCCCACTAAGCGCAAACCAGATGGGATGGCGTATCACGCAGAATGCTGTGGTAGCAATGCTGGCTAAGTGTGCATTGAATTCTAAATAAATCACCGACAGTGTCACCAGCAAAGCACCCCCACACCATCACACCTCCTCCTCCACGCGTCACGGTGGGAACCACACGGATCATCCATTCACCTACTCTGCGCCTCACAAAGACACGGCGGTTGGAACCAAAAATCTCTCATTTGGAATCATCAGTCCAAAGGACAGATTTCCACCGGTCTAATGTCCATTGTTGTCCCCTGTAGCTCAGTTGGTAGAGCATGGTGCTTGCAACGCCAGGGTTGTGGGTTCGTTTCCCACAGGGGGGCAGTATGAAAATGTATGCACTCACTAACTGTAAGTAGCTCTGGATAAGAGCGTCATGTAAAAATGTTTGTGTTTCTTGGCCCAAGCAAGTCTCTTCTTCTTATTGGTGTCCTTTAGTAGTGGTTTCTTTGCAGCAATTCAACCATGAAGGCCTGATTCACGCAGTCTCCTCTGAACAGGTGATGTTGAGATGTGTCTGTTACTTGAACTCTGTGAAGCATTTATTTGGGCTGCAATCTGAGGTGCAGTTAACTCTATTGAACTTATCCTCTGCATCAGAGGTAACTCTGGGTCTTCCTTTACTGTGGTGGTACACATGAGAGCCAGTTTCATCATAGCGCTTGATGGTTTTTGCAACTGCACTTGAAGAAACTTTCAAAGTTCTTGAGATTTTCCGTATTGACTGACCTTCATGTCTCAAAGTATTGATGGACTGTTGTTTCTATTTACTTATTTGAGCTGTTCTTTCCATAATATGGACTTGGACTTTTACCAAATAGGGCTATCTTCTGTATATCACCCCTACCTTGTCACAACACAACTGATTGGCTCAAACGCATTAAGAAGGAAAGAAATTCCACAAATTAACTTTTAACAAGGCACACCTGTTAATTGAAATGCATTGCAGGTGACTACCTCATGAAGCTGGTTGAGAGAATGCCAAGAGTGTGCAAAGCTGTCATCAAGGCAAAGGGTGACTACTTTGAAGAATCTCAACAAAAAAAATATATTTTGATTTGTTTAGCATTTTTTGGTTACTACATGATTCCATATGTGTTATTTCATAGTTTTGACATCTTCACTATTATTCTACAATGTAGAAAAATAAAGAAAAACCCTGGAATGAGTAGGTGTGTCCACACTTTTGATTGGTACTGTATGTAAATTAGATATTTCTGTGTTACAGGAGGGGGTCGCAGTTCTGGAGCGACCCACTAGGTGTCATCCTCCGACAACCTTAGGCACCTCCTCACTCACAGTCGGGACTAATCATCATCCTATTGGTGTCACCTGTGTCTATCGGTTCACCTGTGTATTTATGCCCTCACGTCCCTGTGTTCCCTTGCTCAGTTTTCTCTGCTAGTTTCTCTGTGTCCAGCAGTACAACTCAGTGTCTGATCGGAGATCCATGTACAGGTCCTTGAGAAGTGTTCTCCCTGTTTCAGTCTTAGGTTGTATTTCATATTTTGGCTGTCACCCGGTTTTTGGAGACTTATTTGCTCCGCCTTTCTTTTATCGTGATAAGTCCGTTATTTTGTATTTTGGCTTCGGGACCACCAGTAAAGATCCTTGTTTCACCATCTATACCTACTGCCTACTGTGTATCCTGCACCGCACCTGGGCCACACCTCACCCCAACCCTTACATTTCTGTATTTAATTTTCAATAAATTAGCAAACATTTCTAAAAACATGTTTTCACTGTCATTATGGGGTATTGTGTGTAGTTGGGTGAGAAAATACGTTAAATGCTTTGCTGGTGGTGAAATTAGCGAAAGGGGGGTGGGTGGTTTTGATTAAGAGTTTCCGTTTGCAAGTGTGGAGACTTCACAAACCGGAACTCCCAATTTATAACATGTATAGAGAGCAATAGTAATAATGTATTTTTGTAGGCACTAACTCCGCCATGGTTCGTTGAACAAAGTCTATGGGAAAATGAATGGAGTTTCTATAGGGCTTTTGGATAAACGCCGAAAATAAGGTTTGTGGTAAAGACAGGTTTAGGAGATCTTATACGTTTTGTTCTATGAGATCATTTTCATCAGCTAATGTCAGTTTTTGTAAATGTTTAAGCATTTATGTAATTTAAAAAACATAACGCACATAAAGTCTTCATAATTAATAATTGTCATGATAACTGACTGATATTATCTCATAGAACTAAACGTATAAGATCTCATGAACCTGTGTTAACCTCAGACTCTATTCTTTCCCCATTAATTTTGCCAATAGGAATGGCTGAATGAACCAGAGGTAAATCATTTCAGTTTTTTAGGACTACAAGCTGGCGAGCTCTATAGACCCAGAATTTAATCACACAGCTGACCAAATTACGCAAGATTTTAGTTCTGGGTTAACCAAGATTAGACTGCTCTAAGGACTGACTGCTGCAATCCACACTTTGGCTGTGGTAGAAAAGTCCCTGCCAAGAAAAGCATTTTTGGACAAAAAATGTTATATTACTCAGCATAGTGTATCTGAATTTACAGATCACAGTATCACAACAGTGTGACCGTTTTGGAATATTGTGTGCTTATTGTTTAACCTTTGATATGTTCTAGGGGCCATTTTGAGACCTTAAGGAGCATCAGGTACTGCTGGAATGTCTACCAATGGCATGTCCATCGTTTTGTGAGAAATTGCACCCGTCACTCAAAACATTTAGAAAGTATTTATAAAGTATAAATAGCCCACACTTTAGATGAGGCCACGCAAAAAGACTTAACTAATGATTAGTAAAGTAGTTTATAAAGACCTATATTAAACATCTTATGTAATCGCCTTATGAATATTATTAAATACTTTACAAGTTGTTTATAAATGTGTGAATAACTAGGTAACTAACATTTACAAATGTGGGAGTAATGATTTAATAAATTATTCATAACATATTTACCAAGCCATTATATATGCTTTATTACGTGGATATATTATAAAGTGCTACCGAATACAGTATTTAATTCTACATGCATAACATTCTGTGAAATAGATCATTTCCGTTGTGGGCCGATCTCAATGTCATGCTGGCAAGGTGATGAGCTGTACACTGGATAATTGGGCCATGCTATGAATTGGTTCCTGGCTGATCTCAGAAGTGTTGGTGGCCCTTGACAAATTGTCAGCTTAATGTTCTGTGAATTGCTGTATAGTAAGTAGTGTATGTTGCTACCCTCTGAAGTCTCAGTCCGATATTCCCAAATTCTCCTCTTCGGACATATGCATTTTATCACTATATGAACCACAACATGTTATTTATTTTCTTATTAATCAATAGGCTATCTCCTCTTTAGCTAACCTAAGTTGTCTCTGTCAGTCATATAGAATGTGATGTGTATAGTCCTACAGCGTAATTTGGAGGGAAGTTGAAATACAGCAATTACTTTGTTCATAGAGGTTTACATTATAAAAGTGACAATGTAAGAAAATCCAATGTTGAGCGTTTATCTAGTCCGCCAAATAGTTGTCCGGTCTAAGCCACTAGATGTCAGTGTAGTCAAAGGAAAAACGCTTATTCGTCTGCCCAACATAACCATGACAGGTGAGTCAATTATGGGTCATGTGTAGGCCTAAAGACCATCCTAAAGATTAATTATACGTTTTCAACAAAAAAAAATATATTATACAATATATAGGCAACGGACTAAAACCATTTCCCAAAATCAGCCAATCAGCAGTGTGCTATCTCTTTACATACTTTGAAACATTTAGTTTATGAATCATTATGCATTATGGAATGTCACCAGCAGTTCAACAGAAATCCTTTCAGTCATTGAATTACCATCTCATTTGAAGTTCCGCATTGTCTCCGTGCTGCTCTGCTGTTTGTTGCTACTTGGCTACCTGCCAAACTATTCACGTTTTACTTTTAATAAACGTTTAATCAATCTCTGTGTTCAACAAATTTACCAACTTTTTAGTTTTGTCCTCACTCATCTTTTTTCGTTAAACTTTTTCACCCCGGACGTTTATCCCGAGACAGAAGAGTCATTTTCCTGTGCGTTTTAGCTGCCAACTTTACGTTATTTTCCTTTTTTCCATCGCAACTTTTTTCCCTTATTCAACTTTTTCACTCCGGACGCTTTATCTGGACATGGTTCATCAACATCTTCAACAGCCGAAGCTAAGTAGTAACATTAACATGATGTCTTCTAATTGCAGTCGCTGTACTCATAATATACAGGAGAATTCTCGCCTTACGGCGAGAATAGCTGTGCTACAAGCCCAGCTTCAGACGCAATCGTTAGGCAAGAGTAATATCAGTGTAGGAAAGGAAGAAACAGCGTCTGTGCCACCAGTAAGTACAGACAGTAACGTTAGTATAAATCCCCCCGCACAGTCCCTGCAGCCGGACAACTTTCTCATGGCTTCTGGAGGGAAATACTGTTGGAATGCTCAACCGGTGTCGCTCATTCAGCCGACAGAAACCTTCAACCGGTTTTCCCCATTATGTAGCGAGTCGGAGTCTGAGTCTGAGTCTTCTCTAGTCTCTACTCCTCCCGTTACGGGGTCTGAGACGCCGAAGGCTCCCACCATTAGCTCTGACAAATTGAAAACCCTAGTCATTGGCGACTCCATTACCCGCAGTATTAGACTTAAAACGAATCACCCAGCGATCATACACTGTTTACCAGGGGGCAGGGCTACCGACGTTAAGGCTAATCTAAAGATGGTGCTGGCTAAAGCTAAAACTGGCGAGTGTAGAGAGTATAGAGATATTGTTATCCACGTCGGCACCAACGATGTTAGGATGAAACAGTCAGAGGTCACCAAGTGCAACATAGCTTCAGCGTGTAAATCAGCTAGAAAGATGTGTCGGCATCGAGTAATTGTCTCTGGCCCCCTCCCAGTTAGGGGAAGTGACGAGCTCTACAGCAGAGTCTCAGCACTTAATCGCTGGTTGAAAACTGTTTTCTGCCCCTCCCAAAAGATAACATTTGTGGATAATTGGCCCTCTTTCTGGGACTCACCCACAAACAGGATCAAGCCTGACCTGCTGAGGAGTGACGGACTCCATCCTAGCTGGAGGGGTGCTCTCCTCTTATCTACCAACATAGATAGGGCTCTAACTCCTCTAGCCCCACAGTGAAATAGGGTGCAGGCCAGGCAGCAGGCTGTTAGCCAACCTGCCAGCTTAGTGGAGTCTGCCAATAGCATAGTCAGTGTAGTCAGCTCAGCCATACCCATTGAGACTGTGTCTGTGCCTCGACCTAGGTTGGGCAAAACTAAACATGGTGGTGTTCACCCTAGCAATCTTATTAGGATAAAGACCTCCTCCATTCCTGCCATTATTGAAAGAGATCGTGATACCTCACATCTCAAAATAGGGTTACTTAATGTTAGATCCCTCACTTCAAAGGCAGTCATAGTCAATGAACTAATCACTGATCATAATCTTGATGTGATTGGCCTGACTGAAACATGGCTTAAGCCTGATGAATTTGCTGTGTTAAATGAGGCCTCACCTCCTGGTTACACTAGTGACCATATTCCCCGTGCATCCCGCAAAGGCGGAGGTGTTGCTAACATTTACGATAGCAAATTTCAATTTACAAAAAAAAAAATGACGTTTTCATCTTTCGAGCTTCTAGTCATGAAATCTATGCAGCCTACTCAATCACTTTTTATAGCTACTGTTTACAGGCCTCCTGGGCCATATACAGCGTTCCTCTCTGAGTTTCCTGAATTCCTATCAGACCTTGTAGTCATAGCAGATCATATTCTAATTTTTGGTGATTTTAATATTCACATGGAGAAGTCCACAGACCCACTCCAAAAGTCCTTCGGAGCCATTATCGACTCAGTGGGTTTTGTCCAACATGTCTCTGGACCTACTCACTGCCACAGTCATACTCTGGACCTAGTTTTGTCCCATGGAATAAATGTTGTAGATCTTAATGTTTTTCCACAAAATCCTGGACTATCGGACCACCATTTTATTACGTTTGCAATCGCAACAAATAATCTGCTCAGACCCCAACCAAGGAGCATCAAAAGTCGTGCTATAAATTCTCAGACAACACAAAAATTCATTGATGCCCTTCCAGACTCCTTCTGCCTACCCAAGGACGTCAGAGGACAAAAATCAGTTAACCACTTAACTGAGGAACTCAATTTAACCTTGCGCAATACCCTAGATGCAGTTGCACCCCTAAAAACGAAAAACATTTGTCATAAGAAACTAGCTCCCTGGTATACAGAAAATACCCGAGCTTTGAAGCAAGCTTCCAGGAAATTGGAACGGAAATGGCGCCACACCAAACTGGAAGTCTTCCGACTAGCTTGGAAAGACAGTACCGTGCAGTACCGAAGAGCCCTCACTGCTGCTCGATCATCCTACTTTTCCAAATTAATCGAGGAAAATAAGAACAATCCAAAATTTCTTTTTGATACTGTTGCAAAGCTAACTAAAAAGCAGCATTCCCCAAGAGAGGATGGTTTTCACTTCAGCAGTGATAAATTCATGAACTTCTTTGAGGAAAAGATCATGACCATTAGAAAGCAAATTACGGACTCCTCTTTGAATCTGCGTATTCCTCCAGGGCTTAGCTGTCCTGGATCTGCACAGCTCTGCGAGGGCCTGGGATCGGGAGAGACACTTAAGTGTTTTAGTACTATATCTCTTGACACAATGATGAAAATAATCATGGCCTCTAAACCTTCAAGCTGCATACTGGATCCTATTCCTACTAAACTGCTGAAGGAGCTGCTTCCTGTGCTTGGCCCTCCTATGTTGAACATAATAAACAGCTCTCTATCCACCGGATGTGTACCAAACTCACTAAAAGTGGCAGTGATAAAGCCTCTCTTGAAAAAGCCAAACCTTGACCCGGAAAATATAAAAAACTATCGGCCTATATCGAATCTTCCATTCCTCTCAAACATTTTTGAAAAAGCTGTTGCGCAGCAACTCACTGCCTTTCTGAAGACAAACAATGTATACGAAATGCTTCAGTCTGGTTTTAGACCCCATCATAGCACTGAGACTGCACTTGTGAAGGTGGTAAATGACCTTTTAATGGCGTCAGACCGAGGCTCTGCATCTGTCCTCGTGCTACTAGACCTTAGTGCTGCCTTTGACACCATCGATCATCACATTCTTTTGGAGAGACTGGAAACCCAAATTGGTCTACACGGACAAGTTCTGGCCTGGTTTAGATCCTACCTGTCGGAAAGATATCAGTTTGTCTCTGTGAATGGTCTGTCCTCCGACAAATCAACTGTACATTTCGGTGTTCCTCAAGGTTCCGTTTTAGGACCACTATTGTTTTCACTATATATTTTACCTCTTGGGGATGTTATTCGAAAACATAATGTTAACTTTCACTGCTATGCGGATGACACACAGCTGTACATTTCAATGAAGCATGGTGAAGCCCCAAAATTGCCCTCGCTAGAAGCCTGTGTTTCAGACATAAGGAAGTGGATGGCTGAAAACTTTTTACTTTTAAACTCGGACAAAACAGAGATGCTTGTTCTAGGTCCCAAGAAACAAAGAGATCTTCTGTTAAATCTGACAATTCATCTTGATGGTTGTAAAGTCGTCTCAAATAAAACTGTGAAGGACCTAGGCTTTAC
Organism: Coregonus lavaretus; assembly: GCF_964263955.1. Lineage (NCBI taxonomy): Eukaryota > Metazoa > Chordata > Actinopteri > Salmoniformes > Salmonidae > Coregonus > Coregonus lavaretus. The sequence goes on from NC_139989.1 coordinate 85,328,177, forward strand.
TCTTGACCCTGATCTCTCTTTTGACGAACATATCAAGACTGTTTCAAGGACAGCTTTTTTCCATCTACGTAACATTGCAAAAATCAGAAATTTTCTGTCCAAAAATGATGCAGAAAAATTAATCCATGCATTTGTTACTTCTAGATTAGACTACTGCAATGCTCTTTTTTCCGGCTACCCGGATAAAGCACTAAATAAACTTCAGTTAGTGCTAAATACGGCTGCTAGAATCCTGACTAGAACCAAGAAATTTGATCATATTACTCCAGTGCTAGCTTCCCTACACTGGCTTCCTGTTAAGGCAAGGGCTGATTTCAAGGTTTTACTGTTAACCTATAAAGCGTTACATGGGCTTGCTCCTACCTATCTTTCCGAGTTGGTCCTGCCGTACATACCAATACGTACGCTACGGTCACAAGACGCAGGCCTCTTAATTGTCCCTAGAATTTCTAAGCAAACAGCGGGAGGCAGGGCTTTCTCCTATAGATCTCCATTTTTATGGAACAGTCTGCCTACCCATGTGAGAGACGCAGACTCGGTCTCAACCTTTAAGTCTTTACTGAAGACTTATCTCTTCAGTAGGTCATATGATTGAGTGTAGTCTGGCCCAGGAGTGTGAAGGTGAACGGAAAGGCTGGAGCAACGAACAGCCCTTGCTGTCTCTGCCAGGCCGGTTCCCCTCTCCACTGGGGTTCTCTGCCTCTAACCCTGTTGCAGGGGCTGAGTCACTGGCCTGCTGGTGCTCTTTCATGCCGTCCCTGGGAGGGGTGCGTCACTTGAGTGGGTTGAGTTACTGACGTGATCTTCCTGTCTGGGTTGGCGCCCCCCCCCTTGGTTTGTGCTGTGGTGGAGACCTCTGTGGGCTATACTCGGCCTTGTCTCAGGATTGTAAGTTGGTGGTTGGGGATATCCCTCTAGTGGTGCGGGGGCTGTGCTTTGGCGGAGTGGGTGGGGTTATATCCTTCCTGTTTGGCCCTGTCCGGGGGTTTCTTCGGATGGGGCCACAGTGTCTCCGGACCGCTCCTGTCTCAGCCTCCAGTATTTATGCTGCAGTAGTTTATGTGTCGGGGGGCTGGGGTTAGTTGGTTATACCTGGAGTACTTCTCCTGTCTTATCCAGTGTCCTGTGTGAATTTAAGTATGCTCTCTCTAATTCTCTCGTTCTCTCTTTCTCTCTGAGAACCTGAGCCCTAGGACCATACGTCAGGACTACCGGGCATGATGACACCCTGCTGTCCCCAGTCCGCCTGGCCTTGCTGCTATTCCAGTTTCAACTGTTCTGCCTGCGGCTACGAAACCCCTACCTGTCCCAGACCTGCTGTTTTCAACTCTAAATGATCGGCTATGAAAAGCCAACTGAGAGACCTGAGCCCTAGGACCATACGTCGGGACTACCGGCCGTGGTGACTCCTTGCTGTCCCCAGTCCGCCTGGCCTTGCTGCTATTCCAGTTTAAACTGTTCTGCCTGCGGTTATGGAACCCCTACCTGTCCCAGACCTGCTGTTTTAAACTCTAATGATCGGCTATGAAAAGCCAACTGAGATTTATTCCTGATTATTATTTGACCATGCTTGTCACTTATGAACATTTTTGAACATCTTGGCATGGTTCTGTTATAATCTCCACCCGGCACAGCCAGAAGAGGACTGGCCACCCCTCATAGCCTGGTTCCTCTCTAGGTTTCTTCCTAGGTTTTGCCTTTCTAGGGAGTTTTTCCTAGCCACCGTGCTTCTACACCTGCATTACTAGCTGTTTGGGGTTTTAGGCTGGGTTTCTGTACAGCACTTCGAGATATTAGCTGATGTAAGAAGGGCTATATAAAATAAAATTGATTGAAAATTGATTGATTGATTGAGTGTATATTTTAAAACAGTTTCATTGTATATGGCAAATTTTGGCTTGAATGTTAATAATAATAATTTGGTGGGTGCTTATATTTGTCCAATTTCACACATGTACAAGTGTGTATTAATACGCATGTGTGAACGGAAATATGTTTTTTTGCATATCACAACTCTCCTTGATATACCTTCGGAGAGTGGGGTCACCGACAGGGTCTGCTATTATCAACGGCAATTGAGCAATTAAGGTTAAGGGCCTTGCTCAAGGGCACATCGACAGATTTTAACCTTGTAGGCTTGTGAATTCGATCTAGCGACTTTTCGGTTACTAGCCCAACGCTCTTACCCTTAGGCTACATGACACCCATGTAAATGTTGGCTGTATGGTTCATGTATTATTAATCAATTTCTTATCCAAAACCATACAAATCCTTAGTTGTAGGCTAACAATATTTGCTTTGCTGATTGGTTTGGGGAGGTGTTCCCCTTTTTGTCCAATTACGAATTTGTGTTCTAATTTCTGGATAATGTTTCTGTCCATTTGGGGCACCCTTTTTGGATCAAGAGCAACCCACATAAAAAGTTCCATATTGCCTCTTTAATAATTGTTATTAGATGTGACCTAAACAAGTGTTCGGATCCGAACTCGGAATGTAATTTCAGGGACATAGGGACCCTGCAGGCATATTGTTCCCCATGCGTTGGGCTCTCCTTTAGGGTGCATTCAGTTCGATTAAACGTTTGCTACGTTGCGTGACGGTTTGTACTGAACGACACGTTTCCCCAAAACGTTCGTCAACGTTCTTGAACAGACTTTGACGTATGTTTGCTCCGTTTGGTGGGTGTGGCGGGTGTGGCTTACTGTGGTATAATAAGGTGTGGTGGCTTGAAGCAATGAGTGACGTTTTTAAAGGGCAGCGGCCATGCTGGCCGTTCATATATATCAGTGATGCTGACAGCGTTCCCCAACCCTGGCCTGAACCCACAACCCAACCCCTCCACGTTTTTCAACTGGTCGTTCAGAACAGCCCCGTTTCCGTTTAATTGAACGATGCACACCGTTTTTTCATGCTGAACGCAGCCCAGATCTCTCGCTTCTATGAAATCTATTTGGACTATTTGCTCCAGCTAGGATAGTCTTGAAGTCAGCATGGAAATGAATTCGTCAGCGGTTTGTGCTTTGGTTATTGTTCTGTTGGCATTTGATTTGAAAATAATCTCTGCTGCAGAAACTAGAGGAAATTCTACAGGTGAGTTGTTCAAATTACTTTGCATTATTTGTCACTATTTGTCATGAAACAAAGTAAGACAATTTGATGAGTTATTTTAAGTAGCCTTTTGACATGTAGGCCTGCCTATGTAATGTGAGACACTAGTGACTAGCTTATATAGGCCTAATTGTGTATAGGCTATTTTGCATCCTATTGTGTTGTTTAAAAAAATACAAGCCAGCCATTATGACTTAAATGTATTGGTTGAAACAATCCAGCCTTACCCTTGGCCATTTTACGCATATTTTACGCATAGCCTACACAGCCTACAACTTTTTCCTTCATTTACGGTATATAAACATTCAGTGTAGGCTACACTGAATGTTTATATACCGTAAATGAAGGAAAAAGTTATTTTGAAAGAAAAAACGCGAGACCAAATAGTTTTTGTAATCCATTGCCGCAATGTTTCTATGGAAGCCTACTTAGTAATTACACCGTTATTAAGTTGATTTGAGGTCGCCCCAGTTCATTCCAAAGATTCCTCCTGCTCTCTCACAGTGCCAATCCTCCCGAAGCCAGGTCAGTGCCCGCGGCTTCTGAACGTGGTGCCATCACTCAAGGGATGCTTTTGCGATGAGGACTGTCCTGGATATGACAAATGCTGCGTATTTGACTGCGGCGCAGTGTGTGTCCCAACTGCCTTCAGTAAGAAGAACCTGACTGGTTTATGAACCTCATCAGGCCCAGCGATACCCAGCAAAAATCTGTGTTTTTTTCACTACTTTCATTTATCTATATGTACAGCCTTCATATTTAGCCTCACAATTAAGTGTTTGACGATTTTATTTTCAGTACCATGAAAGTAGAAGTAGAAATATAATGAAAAAGAATTAGACAAATTAGTTGCCTTCATGAGTATTATTGACTAATGTCAAGAAACAAATGAGGTCCGCCAAACAATAACCTGATAAAAAATAATTTACAGAAATGGTTTGCTTAGTAAGAAATGAATATCCAACTAGTCAGTGACAACTGTGTGGAGTTTGGAGTTTGTGACAGCAACAATGTGAGCTTATTACAGCATTATAGACATGTTCTGGCGTGTCCTATGATCTTGTATGTAGAAGAACTCTTGCTTTCTAACGACTCTTGTGTGGCATGTGAGCTTCATAGAGCAAATCAGTGCGTGTTCGTGAGAGTCTCAGCTTTTCATAGTAGGGTTCATAATAGCGTGTACCTCAAACCGTTTGGAGTTTTCCGACGTCTTTGTGAGAAGAACCGTTTTCAGGATCCGCCCTTGTCTCACAAACCCCGTTAATCGCACAGCTAATGGTTGGTATGGGACCATGCATGTTCCTTCAGCCCTATGTTCCCTCAGGCCTATGTTCCCTCAGCCCTAAGTTCTTTCAGTTCTTTCTATATTCTAAACCAGGGTTCGGCAACCCAAATGAGAGGAATATTTTTTTTTTCAAAATCTCTCAATATCTAGTATTTGTTGGAGCTGCACGGAATGTACCCCTGTTTAAGAGGAGGAAAAACGGGAAAGAGGGACATTATAGACCAAAACTTTATGTGAAAACTAATATTTTACATCGTGTATATTTTTCACATCCTTGATGTACACAGGTCTTTTGGTGAGTTGATCCGCTGCTGCATGAATGAATAAATAAGAACCGTCAATAACAGATTAGATGCATGTTTTTGTACCTTGCATAGAACTGCTCCGATAAGGCGTTACATTTATTTTTACTTGAGTAGATGCAAAACAAATACAAATAATAATCTATCTTAGAAAATGCAATTCGGCTGTAATATTGACAAAAGGTCAAGGTCACAGTGACTGAACATGTTCAGTAGGTCCCATATATGCTTAACTATTATTACTTAACTACTTATGTAGATGCTGAAATAATGTTTTACCTTATAACAATAAGCATTTGTGCCAATTTTTATTGAAATTGTTTCAGTGATTACTGAGGGAACATATAGGCTAAGGGAACACTGAGTGGCGCAGTGGTCTAAGGCATTGCATCGCAGTGCTAGCTGTGCCACTAGAGATCCTGGTTCGAATCCAGTCTCTGTCGTAGCCGGCCGCAACCAGGAGACCCATGGGGCGGCGCACAATTGGCCCAGCGTCGTCCAGGGTAGGGGAGGGAATGGCCGGCAGGGATGTAGCTCAGTTGGTAGAGCCAGGGTTGTGGGTTCGATTCCCACGGGGGGCCAGTATGAAAAATTAAAAAATAATGTATGTACTCACTAACTGTAAGTCGCTTTGGATGAGAGCGTCTGCTAAATGACTGAAATGTAAATGGAACATATATGACTGAGGGAACATAGGGCTGAGGGAACATAGGCCTGAAGGAAACATTGATGATGGGGCCTAAATATCTAGTCACAAATATGACAGATTTTCAGAAAATGGTTCATGTCGCTTTGTGGTAAATTGGGTTCCCTAACATGTCTGCTCTGCAAATTGTGTTCCCAAAGCAAAGCCAGGAGTGTGTCCTCGCAGACGATGGGGCTCAGGGATGTGTGCCGAGTTCTGTTCCAATGACAGTGACTGCCCCAATGATGAAAAATGCTGCCACAACGGATGTGGGCACGAGTGCATTGCACCTTACACAGGTAGGTTATGGTCCCAAAGTGACAGATACACCCGTCCATTGCATTAATTATTGCTGCTTTACTCTGGAAACAAGAAAGCTGGAGCTTGTAAAGTACATTTCATACACATAGATCAGTATATTTCACATACACTCTCTCTAGTGCTGAGACACTAAATTAAGAAGATTTCCAAGAGCCATGCAGGCTTATTGAGTCTATATACTGTATATGACCCTGAGCATTCCAGCCATAGAATTAGAAAGATTCCATGTCATTGTAATAGTACAACTTTAATGGGAATAGTCAGTATAGTTGCTACCATAAACCTACATAATGTTGCTACTTTATAACTGAACGCCTTTTTTCTGTTACCTTAGTGAAACCTGGTCGCTGTGCCCTGCCTAAGGGGACCCCCATGTGTGCTGAGTACTGTTACCATGACGGCCAGTGCCCCGAGGAACAGAAGTGTTGCCGGACAACCTGCGGCCACTCCTGCAGTGAGCCATGCTCATAGGACAGCAAGGTTTGGGTCTGGAGATGAGTGACAACACTCATAGACTCCTTCTCAAATAATTTCAACAAAAAATAAGAGTTCTCCTTCAAGAAGAGGAATGCTTGTTGTTGTTGTTTTTAGAGGGGGGAGAGGGGGTTGTACTTGTTTGTATTCCAATCAATAAAGCGGTCTGTGTAGCCTTTATATACATTCCTGTACATGTATTACCTTGTTGGTGGAAATCAAAAGTTTCCAGGGTGCCTTTTTATGTAGTTTTTATGCTGGCACTGAGCTGCAATGACAAATGCTGGCACTGAGCTGCAATGACACACCAAGAATGGAAATTGCTCAAGTATGTACACGTTTTCTGGCTGTCCACCAGATTCAGTGCTTATTCTTCTATTTGGCCAGTGATTTGTCTGGAGTACTCAGGTTTCAACTTTCAACTCCGCACAAAGCTTCTGTGTTCCCGTATGGAGGACTAAAAGTGCCACAATTAAATAAATAAATACACCATTAAATAATTACTTAAATGTGTCATTAATTAATTCAAATTTGAATTAAATACATAAATGTGTTATTAAATGTGTCATTAATTAATTCAAATACCGATTCATTTTATGTAAAATACATATATAATAATTTCACTATTTACATTTACATTTCATGGTCCTGCGTTGCAGTGATTCATGAATTACTTAAAACTGTCAAACTGACCCATCAAAAGTTGGTAGGCGGAACCTAACGCCTGATTGGTTACCCTCTGCATCAAGCCAAGACAAATCAATTCCGGATAATGGATTGATGCAGAGCTACTGAACACATTCCAATACACTGGGTGGCGCTATTCACCTCTACATTGGTTTAGTTACACGGTTAAACAGAACTTTCATTGCAACGGCTAAAAATCAAGAGAAGACTCGGTCCTGCTAGCCCCAATGTTGAGACGCTGTGTGAGGTGCAGTTTGAATTAATTAATGACACATTTAATAACACATTTATGTATTTAATTCAAATTTTAATTAATTAATGACACATTTAAGTAATTATTTAATGGTGTATTTATTTATTTAATTGTGGCACTTTTAGTCCTCCATAGGTACCAGGTACTTTTTTTCGTAATGGAAAACCAAAAAAGGCAAGGCGAGGCGAGTAGGTACCATGTAATGGAAAAGCACCATTAGATTTTGAAGAAGTGTAATATCGTTACATGGTAAGTTTAGTCTTTTCCTGGTTTCAAAGGCTGCATTACAGTAAAGTGATGTCATTTTCTGAACTTACCAGACTGTTCTAGCTGTTCTATTATTTGCCTTTTACCACTTAGTCATTATATCCACAATATGATAGTTATTTATCCGAAATCTAAATGTGGAAGATATTTTGTGAATGCACCAATTGTCAACCTTACAATATCGTTGCAATATCGACATCAAGGTGTTAGGTCAAAAATGTGATATTTGATTTTCTCCATATTGCCCAGCCCTAATGTCAATGCATACACAGTTCAGATGAATTGACACAAGTTCAGTGTCTTTGAAAACATTAACACACTGTGCAGTAGTTTACTTTTTTTTCTTCCATTTACTAAAATCAAACTGTTCTGCACCTTCAGTGCTAACAGTACAGCATTCATGTTAGTCATTCTGTGGACCATAATGAGACAGGAAGCTTCAAAGAAACAGCTTTTTTTCCTTTCTTTTAAAAGGAAAGTAAACTTTCAGTTTTTCCTTGCTTGTTCTAACACAACAAATAAAAACATGGGTTGGACATCAGTCTAAGATTCTTGATAACACTTCCACAGTCTCTACATATAGTCTAAGTGCATCAGTAACAGAAACTCCTGGAGCTGGCAAAATTGCAACCTCTTCATCTGAGAGCTCACGGGCCAGCTGAACCTCGGGGACTGACACAGTGCCTCGATGAAGGCAGTGAGGTCCGTTCCAATCGATCCCATATTCTTCAGGAACCTGAATGGATGACAAGCATAATCAGTCTTGTACTTAAAACTAGTTTGACATGTCCTTACACAAGATTGTTATTTTTGGTCACCAAGGCAGTGAGAAATTAAATGTTACTTATTCAGTTTTTTTAAATAATACAGCTTTGCATAGTATGCACTGTAGAAACTACAGCTCACAGGTTGATCTTTAAAAGCTCGGGAGATTTTAAAGAGACAATAATCTATAGTAAATGTTTCATTTAAAGTATCACATTTAGCACCATTTTTTTCTCCCATAATTCCTTTGGGGAAACAATTTTAAGAAAGTGTTTAAAGTTCATTGTTAACCTCAGTAGGATCCTCCTCAGGGCCTTGCTCTCTGTAACTTCTCCAGAGTTGCTGTGGTGACTGATTCCTTTCAGTTCTAAGACCGTGGAAGTTCCAAGCATCTCGAAAAGAGTCGAGGCTTTGCTGAACCAGTGGAAGGAAAATCCGGTGCAGAGCGAAAAGATGGACTTCATTGTCTGGATTCAGTGTCTCCTGATCTTCCAATGAAGTAAATATCTGATAGAAGAGGTCCAGGGCATGTTCATAAACATCTCTCCACATCCTCTCTATTCTGTGTTTAGGATAAAATTGAGAAATTGTTAATTTATGACATATGCTAAAGTACATTCAACTAGTATGTTAGTTGTGTGAGCCTAGTTGCCAAACATATTTCTTTACCGCTGATTGTGGACACTTCTGCCTGTGATGTGTGAATTCCTGTCGGTACCTCTGCTTCTGATCATGAATTCTGCTACATCTGCATTCTCCCCCCCTTTGTCAGACCGTACCCTTGATGGCAGCCCATACTGCTCAACAGCGGCGATAAAGCTCTGTAAGACCGTATGAGCTCTATTATTGCCGGCCACAGTCAGGTAGACCACTAAACGACTGAATCCATCCACCCCACCGTGGACAACAAATCTCCACCTGTTGCAAACACATGAAAAAATATAACTTTATTGTATAACAATTGTAATGAAACATATAGAAAGATGCATTGTTTATCTGCTAATATCACTGACCTGATAAGCTTATGGTGGCCATCTATATGCCACAAAGAGTTTGGGCCAGGAACAAAATACTGCCGTCGCCTTAATACACGCAGCCTCAGACGTCTCATGTAGACTCCCTCTGCATTGACTCTGCGTAAAGACTCTTGCAGTCTTGAGACTGAGGGGAGGAATTTAAAATGAATAACCACACACTCACTGGCTACTTATTTTGAGGATATAGTGGTGTCATAATAAAATAAATAATGTGTGTAAAACAGTCAACTATTACAGAACCACCACAGCTTCAAAAATGTACTTTACTGTCAGATATTGTACATATACATACATACACACATATATATATATACATACATACATACACATATATATACACATATATAAAAATTATATATACATATACATATATATATATATACACACATACATATACATACATACATACATACATATATTTATATATATATACATACATATACATACATATATATACATACATACATATATTTATATATATATATATTTATATATATATATATACATACACACATATATATACATATATATACACATATACATATACATATATATACACACATATATAGATAGATAGATAGATAGATAGATAGATAGATAGATAGATAGATAGATAGATAGATAGATAGATAGATAGATAGATAGATACCACATGCTCGAACAGAGATGACCTGAGATTTTTTGCCTCCTATGATATTTTGCTTTTCTATGATTATATTATACCCTTTACAGCAGGGGCACATCCGGACAGCTGAGAATATTACTGTCAGATATTGTTCCACCTCTATTAAACAGGAGGCTAAAAATCACAGGACATGTCTATCCTGATGATACAAGTCAGCCGTCCTGAAATGTGTGTTTCTCTTCACATTTCTTCTACACATTCTACATCTCAGAGGCGATGTCTTTCCATAAGCGGGCTTCCTTCACCTTTCAAAGGGGCAGAGCTCCAAATTAAAAATACATTTAAATAATGCCCATATTATTATCTACTCACTTGGAACATGCACACCTCTTGCATTCAGGTGACCACGCATTAGCTTGTAGCCGGTGTTTGGATGACTTCTGTGAATTTCACTTACAATACGGTCTAACTCCTCATCATTCACAGCTGAATAGAGATCTGTCTTTCTGTACAAACAAGAAAAACACAACATCAAGTAATGTTACCTTAAACGTCATATTCTTTCCGAGTGTATGAGAGCAGCAATTCATAAACAGAAAACTCATGAATTTAGTGTAAATACCTTAAACTGTATTGTTGCATGCGCCTCCTGATGGTCCTCTTTGACACACCGAACATCGCTGCAATTTGAACTGCGGGAACTCCACAAAGAAGTTGGTGCTCCAGAACTGCACTCGGTATGTCAAACGCCAAACGCCCCGGTCCCTGTGTGTGTTGGGCCTGAAGTGCCCTGGTACCAGAGAAGCGGTGGACAACTTCTTCTAGATTTGCAATCACTCTGTGGTCGATATCTTCGTCAGAAAGTGCGGAAATGACTCCAACAACTTCAATAAGTTCCTCTGCTTTACTAGCTACATGCTCTGGGTCAGCAGGTCCTGCTTCTACATCCTCTGCTAAGTTTAAAATGTCTCTAACCAACTCCCTGGAAAGTTCACGGAGATCCTCCATTGTCTCTATCCAGGTTGGCCTACTCTCCTTCAGACCAAAGCAATGGATCAGACTAGATTCGCGTTAGCCCCGCCCACTGACTTTGATGGGTCAGTTTGACAGTTTTAAGTAATTCATGAATCACTGCAACGCAGGATCATGAAATGTAAATGTAAATAGTGAAATAATTATATATGTATTTTACATAAAATGAATCGGTATTTGAATTAATTAATGATACATTTAATTACACATTTATGTATTTAATTCTAATTTGAATTAATTAATGACACATTTAAGTAATTATTTAATGGTGTATTTATTTATTTAATTGTGGCACTTTTAGTCCTCCATATTCCCGGGCCAAAGTATACCCACTTCCCTGTCTAAATGGACTGAGTTTAGCAGAGCTATTAAACCAGACATGACCATCATTAGCCCTGTTTATACCTGGTTCTAACATGCATCCTTTGTCCTGATCCTGTCCACGATCAGATATTCCTGCCCACCGCCGGAGGTAGTCAGGCACGCATTTGTAGACGGATCTGGACAGTGAAACCATTTAAATCATAATTATCCCGCCCCCTAAATCATTTACAGGTGGCACATTTGACTTATGGCATCAATATGCACATTAAAATAAACAATGAACAGGGAGGGACCGGGAAATCTGGTCACAATGCGTACACCGTGTACGGACAAGAGACACATTTCAATACCACGTGTAGACAGATGTCTGGAAAATGTGGGCACAATCTGAATGTGGACAAGATCAGGACACAGTACGTCTGTTAGCGCCAGGTATAAACAAGGCTTTTGATTTGGAATGCAGAGGGCTTTTTTCCCCCCCACTCTAGATTGCCAAACACATGCGAGAGAGGAAATTGCTGACTTGCAAAGAAAGAGACCTCTGTGTCTGTCTGTGTTCTGATGGAACTTGGCAGGAGTGAGGCCAAGCTTGTTTATTGAGAAAATAATCAGCCCTCCCCTTCACATACACACACTTCCACAGCTGAGGCAAGTGAAATGGGATACAGAAAGTGAACTCCTGGTCCTGGGGTGTATTAAGTGATTTGAAACAATCTGAACGTTGCAGATAGAAATAGAATGGAGCAGACAATTTCCCTAGTCTATCTGATAAAGTAGACAATGATATCTGTTCATGATACATTTCTATCGGAATGTTCTGTAACGCTACATCTGCCTGAATAGGTCCATACTGTATGGCTTGTCATAGAATTACATCAGCTGTTATGACTGCTTATGACATGTTATGTCGTGAAGACTCCTAAACTGGATTATGATACAGTTGATCCAATCCATGCTCAGCGGCCAAGTGTTCCTTCATCATTTATTCTCAGGAGTTCTCCATCAGTCCAAAAGTACTGTTTTGGACTGGGATGAGAGTCCACGTCGTTCAAGTGTGCAATCCTTTTTTCTATGTTCTTCACAAGCCTCCATGTATTAAACAAAAATGACAAATGTTTGGTCAGTTGACCATTTTATTGAAAATACAATAAACAGCCCAGGTTACCCCATATCTTCAAACATTCTCATGCTGTTCAGTAAAATGTAAAGCATTAATAGCAGTTTTAGTATACAAAGAATGAGCAGTCTTAAAAAGTAAATGTATTAAGGGTGTATTTGTCTTGGTAAATCAGGTCTTAAATAATGCATGGCAAACTCATATCCTTAAAGTTGAGTGGTGGGCATCTGTGCTAGAAAGGCTTACCAAAGTTACTGCCATTTAGAGAACACAAACGTCAATGAGAAACACAGACAATGGCTGGCTAAGGAAAATCTGGTCAAATCAATGGCCGTTTCTAGTAGAGATGGTTGGGTTTTCTACAAGTACAACCATGTTGACTGGTTCTGTGAGCAATTAACAAATGTTTATAGAAATCCAACTAACTGGTTATGAAAGTTCTGTAAGTCAGTGCATTTAACTTTTGAACATGCACTCAACATCAACTAAAAGTACAAATATTATTTATGTTTAGATTGAAGAGGTGTATCATATCTCTCTAGAACAATGGCTTCAAACAGTGCAATGACTTTTTCCAGTTACAGATATATCAGAGCTTGCTGTGATCTGCTGCCGCATCTGGCAGCCAACTGTCCCCACTGAAACCTGGAGCAAACACTTTGGTTCCTTCGTTACAAACACTAAAAAGGCCTTATTCTCTGTTCAACTACACCAACAGTAGTAGTGCACTGAAGAAATACCACCCTTTTTGCTCCTCACGGCGAGAAAATGCCTTGAACGTTCATCGAATCCATGACACTTCATCAAATACTTCATTGTTTAACTCCTTTTTCATCCACAAAACAGAACTGAGAGTTTTGTTTTTATTGCAGAAGCTTCACATGCTTAAAGTGGCATCTCCCTGAAACTTACCTTCACATTTCCCAAGTGGTGTAATACCTGACCTCATTGCCCCACTGCAAAAATGTGCTAGATAATGTTGTTAGCTTTAGCATGATAGCATTCTGGCCCATCACAGCAGCGGCACACCCCTGAGCCTGCAGATGATGTTGGCTAGCCGTTTGGCCAGGCCCGGGCTGGGCTCCTCCACCTGGAAGGTGTTGGTCTGGAAGTTGTAGAGGAAGCCGTAACCCTCAGCCACCACGGTGCAGGTGAGGCAGATGACGTTGTAGGGCATGCTGAAATCAGGGGTTGGCAGGTTCACTAGCAGAGGCTCCGTGTAGACCTGCATGAAGTAACTGGACTCCTCTTTACATGGGAAACTGGGAATACAGAAATGCATTATTACAATAACCTATAAAGGTTGGGGGTCAATTCCATTCCAAATCAATGAATTAAGGTATGGTACACTACTTTCAAAGAGGATTTTATTTGGTGTAATTTCCAGAGATTCATTTAAATTGCATTACCTCAGGTGAGAAACTAACACACTTAAGACAACTGCTACGTAAGTGCTCAACCAGTACTTAAAGAAAATAAACAGCCTTATGACTCACAAGCTGCTGAAAAGCGGACGTTCCTGGGTGCTGTTGGTATCCATGGCGACAACACTGGGCACGAGAGCACTGATAACAGAAGACCTGAAGCGAGGGACATTTAATCAAATATCTGCTACTGGAAACCTGAATATCTGCAGACTACAAGCAAGTGGTATATCTCAATTTTAGCCATGGCCCCATCTTCATTCAAAATCAAAGTCAAGACAAATATTTAAATTATTTCATAATTGATTGACCTTGCTTGGCACAATGGAACCAAGTGGTAAAACTGCAAACTCCACCCATCTGGCACTCCAGGCAGGCTAAATGAATTTCTAAAGGAATTTGAAAGATTCCTAATTGAATTTGGACCCAGTTCTGAAGCACAAATCTAAAAGCTATGACAGCAATTATAGGCAAACAACACCTCACAACGTTATGACAAAAGGGCGCATTAACTGTCATAGTTTCTATTGCAGTTAGCATTTCTTTAGACAAAGACAGATTGAGTACAGAACTTGACCCATAGCATAGACAAATAGATATTTATTCTGTTTCTGTAGACTTCAAAGTCATACCCGACGTAGAAGCCGTGGTTGGGGTCGGGGGTGTACTCTGTCCACTTCAGGAGTGCCCTCTCAAACTGTACGGTGACCTCGATCACAGAGTTAGGGGGCAGCTGGACCAACATTTCCAGCAGGTGGGGCCGAAGGCGGTCTTTGGACGGCTGGTAGTGGATGTAACCTAGGTAGAGGAGAGAGAATTCGTATTTATTTGCAGAAGCAGGAAAGCCATGTTTAAAAAAAAGTATACACACATACACACACACACACACACACACTAACGTTCAAAAGTTTGGGCTCACTTAGAAATGTCCTTGTTTTCGAAAGAAAAGCATATTTTTTTGTCCTTTAAAATAACATCAAATTGATCAGAAATACAGTGTAGACACTGTACTCCCTTCACAGAACAGCGCAAACTGTCTCTAACCAGAATAGAAAGAGGAGCGGGAGGCCCCGGTGCACAACTGAGCAAGAGGACAAATACATTAGTGTCTAGTTTGAGAAACAGACGCCTCACAGGTCCTCAACTGGCAGCTTAATTAAATAGTACCCGCAAAACACCAGTCTCAACGTCAACAGTGAAGAGGCGACTCCGGGTTGCTGACCTTCTAGGAATATCTAGCCATATCTCAGACTGCCCATCTTAATATTTTCTTTTTATTGGCCAGTCTGAGATATGGCTTTTTCTTTGCAACTCTGCCTAGAAGGTCAGCATCCCGGAGTCGCCTCTTCACTGTTGATGTTGAGACCACTTTAAGCCGTACACTCCAAAGTGCTGGGATTTACGGAAGTGTGGCCAGAAAAAAGCCATTGCTTAAAGAAAAAAATTATCAAACACGTTTGGTGTTCGCCAAAAGGCATATGGGAGACTCCCCAAACATATGGAAGAAGGTAGTCTGGTCAGATGAGACTAAAAGTGATATTTTTGGCCATCAAGGAAAACACTATGTCTGGCGCAAACCCAACACCTCTCATCATCCCGAGAACACCATCCCCACAGTGAAGCATGGTGGTGGCAGCATCATGCTGTGGGGATGTTTTTCCATCGGCAGGGACTGGGAAACTGGTCAGAATTGAAGGAATGATGGATGGCACTAAATACAGGGAAATCCTTGAGGGGAAACCTGTTTCAGTCTTCCAGAGATTTGAGACTGGGACGGAGGGTCACCTTCCAGCAGGACAATGACCCTAAGCATGCTGCAAAAGCAACACTCAAGTGGTTTAAGGGAAACATTTAAATGTCTTGGAATGGCCTAGTCAAAGCCCAGACCTCAATCCAATTGAGAATCTGTGGTATGACTTAAAGATTGCTGTACACCAGCGGAGCCCATCCAACTTGAAGGAGCTGGAGCAGTTTTGCCTTGAAGAATGGGCAAAAATCCCAGTGGCTAGATGTGCCAAGCTTATAGAGACATACCCCAAGAGACTTGCAGCTGTAATTGCTGCAAAAGGTGGCTCTACAAAGTATTGTCTTCGTGGGGGGGGGGGGGGGGGGGTGAATAGCTATGCACACTCAGTTCTGTTTTTTTGTCTTATTTATTTATTGTTTGTTTCACAAGAAAAAATATGTTGCATCTTCAAAGTGGTAGGCATGTTGTGTAAATCAAATGATACAAACCCCCCAAAAAATCAATTTTAATTCCAGGTTGTAAGGCAACAAAATAGGGAAAATGCCAAGGGGGGTGAATACTTTCGCAAGCCACTGTATACTCAGTGTATGTGCAGGAGAGGTGAAAACCCAACTGCTCATAAAAACATCTCCCATGAAATTAACAACTTCAATAGGAAAAGAAAAGGGATGTCTTAATATTGAAAAGATACTTCCTTTCCTATTTCCTAACAAGCCAATAGGCATATAAAAACCTCTTTCAAGTTCTCTTTAAATGTGACATTGTAGGTCAGGCACATTCAGTGGGTGCATGAGGCTTTATTTTATTAGGATCCCCATTATCCAACGCCAATGGCGACAGCTAGTCTTACTGGGGTACAACACATAACGGAAAAGGCATTACACACAAAATATACATTTTAAAACATTAACATGTAGTGTGCGTGTGTGTGCCTCCATCAGTTACATATTTATGTGCTTCAGTGTCATAAATATGTAACTGATAGATGCAGAGCCTTTCCCTCAAGAGCTATTAATATGTAGCTGACATTCATATCAACACTAGGCCCTACTTCTTCAAAGTGCACAAATCTAAACGTTAGTTGATCAAAAAGGAACCAGGGTCATATTCAGTAGGGGACCCAACAGAAAATGTTTTGCAACGGAAAAACAGTTTTATATTAGACAAGGCCAGGAAGACCCTCCCTGTTTTAGTCTGATTTATTTGGTTTGTTGCCTAATGAACACGACCCAGGCCTAGGTGGAACAATGTCAACAGGTGAGCAGCAGCAGTACTCACTGGGTTTGTTGTCGCGGCCCTTGCTGGTGACAGTGAGTGTGTGGGATGTAGAGACGCAGGTACCAGGGCACGGTGTCCAGCAGGAGGACGGGGAAGGCCCGGTACGGGTGGTGGTTGTACACCAGGGTGTGGATCTCCCCCGTCTGCAGCCCGTAGCCTGACACATAGCGCTCTCCGTGAAGTAGAGGGCGCAGCATGTCTCCTGGTGGGAGGAAAGGAGGGAGCATTCATATGGTCAATAATATAAATACTAGAACAGAAATATAACTTCTATATGGTCAATTCTATAAAGACACCCTACATGAAAATTCATTAATATCACAAAATCTTCCCTTTTCTGTAACACGACATTATCTTACTGTGCAGTAACTGCAAATTATACCATTAACAACAATGTATTAACATGCTGTTTCTTAGTACTTTAGTAACTGCATTGTAATTGGATTGAGTAGTTTTTTAAATAAAATACACAAGAGGGATAGGGACTGTTTCTTATTCCACTTGTGTAAGAGAAGTGAACAGACTGTCGAGGGAACATCTTTCCTGGAATGAAACACAGCCCACATATGGAGTCGTGTCCTTGTCCTGTGTCACTCACTCACCACTCTCGGCTGATCTCCATCGCAGCAGGATGTTGAGGGAGCGCGTCTGTCCGAACGTGGCCTGGTTGATGAGGTCCTAGACCGAGTAGGTTCTCCGATCCCCCAGCACCACAGCCTGGCTCAGCATGGGAGTGGCTGGGCTCAACTCAAACAGCTCCCCCTATAAGGGAAACACAACAACAATCTCATCCTGCACAACTACCATAGGATTGATAGAGATAAATAGGTTTTATTTACACAAATACATACAAGTTTACATTTACGTCATTTAGCAGACGCTCTTATCCAGAGCGACTTACAGTTAGTGAATAAATATATATTTTTTTTATACTGGCCCCCCGTGGGAATCGAACCCACAACCCTGGCGTTGCAAACGCCATGCTCTATCAACTGAGTTACATCCCTGCCGGCCATTCCCTCCCCTACCCTGGACGACGCTGGGCCAATTGTGCGCCGCCCATGAGTCTCCCGGTGGCGGCCGGCTGCGACAGAGCCTGGATTCGAACCAGGATCTCTAGTGGAACAGTTAGCACTGCGATGCAGTGCCTTAGACCACTGCGCCACTCAGGAGACGTAAAGTGGACGTCATAGACAACCCTCAGGTCAGCAACTTTACATGACCGCTTTACAATAAAGAAAACTGAATTGTAGTCCAGCTTACATAAGAACATGAACATGATTAAAATAGAAACTCATTAACATTTGAATTTAAACAACTACCCCATCTAGTGTCTGTTTAAAAGCCTAACTAATGAGACTAACGTTTCAATTTGAACAACTACCCTATCTAGGGTCCGTTTAAAAGACTAACTAATGAGTGTTCAGTGTTACATCTGATCTCCCGTAGTTGCCTGCCCTGCCATGAACCTTACTCCGGATCTCTGATCACTTGTAGGTGACAACCAGCTGGAGAATTTGTTTGAACAGCTTGAGAGCAAGTCCCCATTGCACTTCTCCATACAAGTAGTGTTGACTGGTGTTTTAGTAGCTCAGCCAACTACTTTTGCGATGCACCAATGTAGCAGGTATGTTAGTGATTGGACTAAAGCTTGGCATACACAAAGACGTCAGTCCCAATAACAGCCTGAGAAAGGCTCATTTCAATAGGAAGACCGTGGAGTGTTGAGTTGTTCTCATTTCTGTACGTATTATTGGTGCTGACTGCTGACTTTTCTTCTTACTTAAAGAGAATTTGCTTTTGAAACTCAAACTGATGCTGAAGCCCTGTTCCTTGACTGTACGAAGTAACTAAGTCAGTCTGAGTAAGAGCGTCTGCTAACTAAATAGAATTTGGATTAATGTAAAGTTAGAGGTCATGTAAAGTTAGTTGTGTAAAGTATGCGATCATGTAAAGTTAGAAATGTAAAGCTAGCGGTCATGTAAAGTTGCTGACCTGAGGGTTGTCTGTGACGTCCACTTTACTGGAGGAGGCCAGGGGGCTTCAGTCAGGGTACGAGAGAACATCTTGAACAGGGACCACTCTGTGGAAACACCCAGTAACCCAACACATCACCATCATGTTCATGGCCTCCATTTTGTATGTTTCTAAATGCAGTGACCAGTCTTTTTCATGGAGCTCAGAAGGCCAATGTCTGTACACCACAGCAGAAAGAAGTGACTTTTCCATGAAAAGTTATTTGTTCTTCATCTCCTTCATTTGATTGTTTTACTGTAAAGTGGGTTGCTATTTTAAATTCACTTTAAATAAATTTGATTAGAAAAATTTGCCATTTTTGCTTTGCAAAGTATAGCTAGCAGGCAAATGCACCTTCAGTGGGGAGAACAAGTATTTGATACACTGCCGATTTTGCAGGTTTTCCTACTTACAAAGCATGTAGAGGTCTGTAATTTTTATCATAGGTACACTTCAACTGTGAGAGACGGAATCTAAAACAAAAATCCAGAAAATCACATTGTATGATTTTTAAGTAATTCATTTGCATTTTATTGCATGACATAAGTATTTGATACATCAGAAAAGCAGAACTTAATATTTGGTACAGAAACCTTTGTTTGCAATTACAGAGATCATACGTTTCCTGTAGCTCTTGACCATGTTTGCACACACTGCAGCAGGGCTTTTGGCCCACTCCTCCATACAGACCTTCTCCAGATCCTTCAGGTTTCGGGGCTGTCGCTGGGCAATACCGACTTTCAGCTCCCTCCAAATATTTTCTATTGGGTTCAGGTCTGGAGACTGGCTAGGCCACTCCAGGACCTTGAGACGCTTCTTACGGAGCCACTCCTTAGTTGCCCTGGCTGTGTGTTTCGGGTCGTTGTCATGCTGGAAGACCCAGCCAAGACCCATCTTCAATGCTCTTACTGAGGGAAGGAGGTTGTTGGCCAAGATCTCGCGATACATGGCCCCATCCATCCTCCCCTCAATACGGTGCAGTCGTCCTGTCCCCTTTGCAGAAAAGCATCCCCAAAGAATGATGTTTCCACCTCCATTCTTCACGGTTGGGATGGTGTTCTTGGGGTTGTACTCATCCTTCTTCTTCCTCCAAACACGGCGAGTGGAGTTTAGACCAAAAAGCTCAATTTTTTTTTTCATCAGACCACATGACCATCTCCCATTCCTCCTCTGGATCATCCAGATGGTCATTGGCAAACTTCAGACGGGCCTGGACATGCGCTGGCTTGAGCAGGGGGACCTTGCGTGCGCTGCAGGATTTTAATCCATGACGGCGTAGTGTGTTACTAATGGTTTTCTTTGAGACTGTGGTCCCAGCTCTCTTCAGGTCATTGACCAGGTCCTGCTGTGTAGTTCTGGGCTGATCCCTCACCTTCCTCATGATCATTGATGCCCCACGAGGTGAGATCTTGCATGGAGCCCCAGACCAAGGGTGATTGACCGTCATCTTGAACTTCTTCCATTTTCTAATAATTGCGCCAACAGTTGTTGCCTTCTCACCAAGCTGCTTGCCTATTGTCCTGTAGCCCATCCCAGCCTTGTGCAGGTCTACAATTTTATCCCTGATGTCCTTACACAGCTCTCTGGTCTTGGCCATTGTGGAGAGGTTAGAGTCTGTTTGATTGAGTGTGTGGACAGGTGTCTTTTATGCAGGTAACGAGTTCAAACAGGTGCAGTTAATACAGGTAATGAGTGGAGAACAGGAGGGCTTCTTAAAGAAAAACTAACAGGTCTGTGAGAGCCAGAATTCTTACTGGTTAGTAGGTGATCAAATACACTGCTCAAAAAAATAAAGGGAACACTTAAACAACACAATGTAACTCCAAGTCAATCACACTTCTGTGAAATCAAACTGTCCACTTAGGAAGCAACACTGATTGACAATACATTTCACATGCTTTTGTGCAAATGGAATAGACAACAGGTGGAAATTATAGGCAATTAGCAAAACACCCCCAATAAAGGACTGGTTTTGCAGGTGGTGACCACAGACCACTTCTCAGTTCCTATGCTTCCTGGCTGATGTTTTGGTCACTTTTGAATGCTGGCGGTGCTTTCACTCTAGTGGTAGCATGAGACGGAGTCTACAACCCACACAAGTGGCTCAGGTAGTGCAGCTAATCCAGGATGGCACATCAATGCGAGCTGTGGCAAGAAGGTTTGCTGTGTCTGTCAGCGTAGTGTCCAGAGCATGGAGGTGCTACCAGGAGACAGGCGTGGAGGAGGCCGTAGGAGGGCAACAACCCAGCAGCAGGACCGCTACCTACACCTTTGTGCAAGGAGGAGCAGGAGGAGATCTGCCAGAGCCCTGCAAAATGACCTCCAGCAGGCCACAAATGTGCATGTGTCTGCTCAAACGGTCAGAAACAGACTCCATGAGGGTGGTATGAGGGCCCGACGTCCACAGGTGGGGGTTGTGCTTACAGCCCAACACCGTGCAGGACGTTTGGCATTTGCCAGAGAACACCAAGATTGGCAAATTCGCCACTGGCGCCCTGTGCTCTTCACAGATGAAAGCAGGTTCACACTGAGCACATGTGACAGACGTGACAGAGTCTGGAGACGCCGTGGAGAACATTCTGCTGCCTGCAACATCCTCCAGCATGACTAGTTTGGCGGTGGGTCAGTCATGGTGTGGGGTGGCATTTCTTTGTGGGGCCGCACAGCCCTCCATGTGCTCGCCAGAGGTAGCCTGACTGCCATTAGGTACCGAGATGAGATCCTCAGACCCCTTGTGAGACCATATGCTGGTGCGGTTGGCCCTGGGTTCCTCCTAATGCAAGACAATGCTAGACCTCATGTGGCTGGAGTGTGTCAGCAGTTCCTGCAAGAGGAAGGCATTGATGCTATGGACTGGCCCGCACGTTCCCCAGACCTGAATCCAATTGAGCACATCTGGGACATCATGTCTCGCTCCATCCACCAACGCCACGTTGCACCACAGACTGTCCAGGAGTTGGCAGATGCTTTAGTCCAGGTCTGGGAGGAGATCCCTCAGGAGACCATCCGCCACCTCATCAGGAGCATGCCCAGGCGTTGTAGGGAGGTCATACAGGCACGTGGAGGCCACACACACTACTGAGCCTCATTTTGACTTGTTTTAAGGACATTACATAAAAGTTGGATCAGCCTGTAGTGTGGTTTTCCATTTTAATTTTGAGGGTGACTCCAAATCCAGACCTCCATGGGTTGATACATTTGATTTCCATTGATTATTTGTGTGTGATTTTGTTGTCAGCACATTCAACTATGTAAAGAAAAAAGTATTTAATAAGATTATTTCATTCATTCAGATCTAGGATGTGTTATTTTAGTGTTCCCTTTATTTTTTTGAGCAGTGTACTTATGTAATGCAATAAAATGCAAATTAATTACTTAAAAACCATACAATGTGATTTTCTGGATAAAAATTACAGACCTCTACATGCTTTGTAAGTAGGAAAACCTGCAAAATCGGCAGTGTATCAAATACTTGTTCTCCACACTGTATATGAAGCAGTGTCAGAGCGCAAGAGACTGTAAATGTTGGTAATACCAGCATGTTTTAGCAATAGTGAGGTGATATTAAACTGAACAAAAATATAAACCCACATGGAACAATTTCAAAGATTTTACAGTTCATATAAGGAAATCAGTCAATAGACATAAATTAATTAGGCCCTAATCTATGGATTTCACATGACTGGGAATACAGATATGCATCTGTTGGTCACAGATACCTTTTTTAAAAAGGATGGATATTGACGGGAACTGGAACACACTGTCGTACATGTCGATCCAGAGCATCCCAAACATGCTCAATGGGTGACATGTCTGGTGAGTATGCAGGCCATGGAAGAACTGGGAATTTTCAGCTTTCAGGAATTGTGTACAGATCCTTGCGACATTGGGCTGTGCATTATCATGCTGAAACATGAGGTGATGGCAGCGGATGAATGGCACGGCAATGGGCCTCAGGATCTCGTCACAGTATCTCTGTGCATTCAAATTGCCATTGATAAAATGCAATTGTGTTCGTTGTCCGTAGCTCATGCCTGCCCATAACATGACCCCACCACGTCCATGGGGCACTCTGTTCACAACGTTGACATAAGCAAACCGCTAGCCCACATGACGCCATACACGCCGTCTGCTATCTGCCCGGTAGTTGAAACTGGGATTCATCCGTAAAGAGCACACTTCTCCAGCGTGCCAGTGGCCATCGAAGGTGAGCATTTGCCCACTGAAGTCAGTTACGATGACAAACTGCAGTCAGGTCAAGACCCTGGTGAGGACGATGAGCAAGCGGATGAGCTTCCCTGAGATGGCTTCTGACAGTTTGTGCAGAAATTCTTCACTTGTGCAAACCCAGTTTCAACAGCTGTCAGGGTGGTTGGTCTCAGACGATTCCGCAGGTGAAGAAGCCAGATGTGGAGGTCCTGGGCTGGTGTGGTGTGGTTACATGTGGTCTGCAGTTGTGAGGCCAGTTAGACGTACTGCCAAATTCTCTAAAACAACATTGAAGGTGGCTTATGGTAGAGAAATGAACATTAAATTATCTGGCAACAGCTCTGGTGGACATTCCTACAGTCAGCATGCCAATTGCACGCTCCCTCAAAACTTCAGACATCTGTGGCATTGTGTTTTGTGACAAAACGGCACATTTTAGAGTGGCCTTTTATTCTCCCCAGAACCGGTTTGTGCCAAGGAAACATGCTCACTAACAGGAATGTAAACCAATTTGTGCACAACATTTTAGAGAAATAAACTTTTTCTGCATATGGAACATTACTGGGATCTTTTATTTCAGCTCATGAAAGCAACACTTTACATGTTGCATTTATAATTTTGTTCAGTATAGTTATACCCTTTTCACACTATCAAGTCGACCTAAACTGTACTGGCTCAGTTATTTTCCTTTCACATTGTCCACGTTTCCAGCAAATATATGGTCGATGCGTAACCAGTCCAGCGAGGAACAGCTCGGCTCAGCTCAGTATTGTGAAAGGGGTATAATACTGAATGAGGAGAGGCCTCTCTCACCTCGTTTGCTCTGGCCAGAGGAGTGCAGGTCGAACACCACGTTCAGTGTCTGTCTCAGCTCCCACGCTGTGGACTTGCACTGCCAGTCCTGAAACAACAGTAGCCGAGTGTCATGTCAAGGCTGGGACTCATCAACAGTGACAGGTTCTCAAACGGGATTACAAGTAGGATGGAAGGTGAAATCAGTGGCTTGGTATTTTCTACATCATTACTTTAAAAAGCCAACAACAAAAATGTCTGGTTCTTTTTCTTTGATATGGCTGACAACATGATAAAAGGTAGTTGTAATAATGCCAGATAATGAGGTTTACAGTAATTTTTGCAATTTGCCCAATTCTTTTGCACTATGAAAATGTCGCCCATAGTGTTGTAATACATATAGCTACAGACTGTATATACATACACCTTACCTGACACAGGTCTGATGTGTAGCCTGGGAGTGGAAGCTGCTGTGGAAGAGTTTCTCAGACTTCATTAGGACTGCCAGACCAGCCTTCTTCCACGGCGTCAGATTCTCAGTACAAACGACCTCCCGCGGCAACACAGCATAGCGGAGAAAGCGCTGGTCAGTTACTGTATAGCAGAGGACGTATACAGGACACACATCAATACGGTATTGTTTCACATCTTTAATAATACTGTACTATCTAATTCCGTAACTGCGTCATGATTCCTTTGAGTGCATATGCAAAGCATTGGTTGGCACGTGGCCTTGTTCATTAGGGCACACCGTAGAAAAGTGTTTCTGATCGGACAATTACATTTACATTTACATTTTAGTAATTTAGCAGACGCTCTTATCCAGAGCGACTTACAGTTAGTGAATACATATATATAATTGTTTTATACTGGCCCCCCGTGGGAATTGAACCCACAACCCTGGCGTTGCAAACGCCATGCTCTATCAACTGAGCTACATCCCTCCCGGCCATTCCCTCCCCTACCCTGGACGACGCTGGGCCAATTGTGCGCCGCCCATGAGTCTCCCGGTCGCGGCCGGCTGCGACAGAGCCTGGATTCGAACCAGGATCTCTAGTGGCACAGTTAGCACTGCGATGCAGTGCCTTACACCACTGCGCCACTCAATTACAGATGGTACCTCCCCGTTTCATGCTGTTTCAGATCGTTTTCTTCCATTTCTTCCATTTGATCCCTTATGAACACGAGCCTGCTCTCTGTTCAGAGGTAGGCTAGCTACTGTAGAGACTTGGGTGCTGAGTGTGAGGAGCCTTACCGTTGCCCACGCCTAGAGGCTTGAAGGAGGCACTGGGCTGCACCATGTTGGTGGAGTCAATGAAATTCAGCGAGGCACAGAAGATCCCAGAGAGGACGTTGGTCAGCTCCTTCCAGGTAACATCCACACTACAAGACAAAGGACGAAACGATGGGTTATCATTCACTTCAATAGAATTTCAATGCTGACATAGTTTGGGAGAAATGGTGGTGGGTAAAATGGCAGTATCTGCCACCAGTCATGAGAAAGACATGCCTGTCAAATGTTGTGACACGTTCTTGGTCAAAGAATCAATGGGCCAAATGATAGTGGTGTATTACATTTAAGTCATTTAGCAGACGCTCTTATCCAGAGCGACTTACAGTCAGTGAGTGCATACATTTTCATACTGGTCCCTCGTGCAGGCTGTCATAGTTTACAAAATGGGTGAGACTAGCATCACACATATGTATCGATATATACGTCTACTAACCATGATGACAGATATAAAGCTGCTATCTTCAACAGTAAGGAAAGTGAACCTGTGTGGATAAATATAGAGTATATACTCACTCCGTGACAGTGTCCTGAAACCATACCCACAGTTCGGCACCAGGGGGCGACGGTAGGAAGGTCTGGCCCCACTGCATGGTCCTCCTGTAGCCCTGAGTGAAGGAGATGTGGAGCTCACGCACAGAAAACTTCGAAATCACCTGGCCCAGAGATGTCGGGAAGAGTCGGTAGTGGGAGACTGAAAATATACATTTTGTGGGAAAACAGTGAGTTGCATATAACACTAGTATGTTGACTTGGACATAACTGTCATACAAATTAGGCATGGGGCCTATGTACGGATGACAGTGAATGCACAGCAAGTTAGTCTGATTAATCAGGTTGCAATAGACAATTAATTGGTATATACAGCCTGGAACTAATGCCTGCAAAATCGTGTAAATATTCCTTACAAGACAGAATGTTTAATAAAGTTACATGTAAAACTTACTCTACTGGTTGTCTGTGCTATTTCTCCTTCAGCTGCTCAAAAATTGATACAAAATATCCACATGAAAGTATTGTTTACCCAACTTTTTAGTTAGGTTCTCTCGTTAATAGCTATTGAAACAAATATGCCATGACAATGAAAATGGTATATTCTGAATCTGGGGAGGACGGAAAACAATCCACACTTATTTATATATTTTTTGAAAATTGAAATTGGATTAAAACATTTACAAAATTAAAAAACTCACACAAAAGTGTTGATTGTTCCCGACTATTAGACGTTTCCACTTCACAATAACAGCACTTACAGTTGACCAGGGCAGCTCTAGCAGCGCAGAAATTTGACGAACTGACTTGTTGGAAAGGTGGCATCCTATGACAATGCCACGTTGAAAGTCACTGAGCTCTTCAGTAAGGCCATTCTACTGCCGATGTTTGGCTATGGAGATTGCATGGCTGTGTGCTCGATTTTATACACCTGTCAGCAACGGGTGTGGCTGAAATAGCCAAAACCACTAATTTGAAGGAGTGTTCACATACGTTTTTATATATAGTGTATGTATTATGATTATTTGAGCAATTTCCTTCAGCATAAGACTGGGTTGCGGATAGTAGCCTATATTGGATGCTCATTCCATGGAACTAATGCCTGCAAAATCGTGTAAATATTCCTTACAAGCCAGAATGTTTAATAAAATTACATTTAAAACTTACTCGACCGGTTGTCTGTGCTATTTGTCCTTCAGCTGCTTGAAAATTCATACAAAATATCCACAGGAAAGTATTGTTATATTCTGAATCAGGGGAGGACGGAGAACAATCCACACATTTTTTAAAATATTTTTGTGAAAATTGAAATCGGATAAAAACATTTCAAAAATAAAAAATGCACAAAAAAGTGTTGATCGTTCTCCATCCTCCCGATTCAGAATATACAATTTTCATGCTTGGTTCAATCGCTATTGACGAGGAAAAACCCAATATCCAATATAAAACTAAACAGGTAAAGAATACTTTCCTGTGGACATTTTGTCTCAAAATTCGAGCAGCTTAAGGTCAAGCCGCAGACAACCGGTAGAGTAAGTTTAAATGTAATTTTATTCAACATTCTGGCTTGTAAGGCTAACAACACCTTGTTCAACTATTCAACTCATCAAGCCCTGGATTGGTTAGTTGAATCAAACGTGAACCACAGTGCTGGGCTGGAACAAAACCCGCACTGTGGGTCTACACTACAGGATCTTGACTGAAGATGCACTGATGACTAGTGTCCCTGTGTGGCTACTAGATAGATGACTAGAACATAATGTGATTGACCCAAATATTATTTCAAATCAAACTCTTTACTTCCTCGCAAGAAGATTGTATCCCACAGGGTACGGAACTGGAAACTGGCGTAAGTATCCCCAGAATGCAATGGTGTGATCACCAACTCTTCCTGAAACTGGTATTTTGCAGGCAGTGGTGGAGGGACGTCTAGGGTTTGCATAGTGTCAGAGACATGGTCAGCTTCTTTGTGGCTTGGAGCATCAACTAGATTCATTTCGATAGCGTCCCGCCACTCCTCTTTCGCGGCCTCTTGGGTTTGGTCTTTTGCGGGAGGTGTTGGAGGGATGTCATGGGTTTGCACATGGTCAGCTTCGTTGTCGCTTTGAGAATCTGTTAACGATAGATTCGTTTCGAACTTGGTAGCCTCCAATTGCCTCTCCTCTTCCGCGGCATGGGTTTGGCCCTCGGTTACTCGTGTATTCGTCGTCTGTGCACTATCAACGTAGACGCTCTCAGCATCTTTCACCTGATTTGTTTCTTGTATGTCTGCTGTAACAAACACGTATGTTAATCCACAAAGAACGAACGCCAGCATATAAATATTGCACCAGTGCGGTGCCATTTTCCCGACTGCTTAATGGCGGCGCGTCATGTTGACCAATAGGATGAAAGGATTTTAGTTTATTATGGACAATCATCACTGCGCAAAAGATGGGCATAGCGACTGATCTAAACTTGCTTTGTTACCTGCAACATTTAAATCTGATTAATTGTTTGATCAATTGAGCATTTCATATTTACATTTTGATGTAACAGAATATAAAAAATTAATGTATCTGTGTTTTTCATAGCTACACAGTCAAGCCGAGGAGAAGGCTTTATATTGTTGCTTCTCAGGCCTTTAAACCAGTAGCCTATTAGACTACTGATGGATATACCAAATTGTCCCTTAATTTCTGTTATTACTCTCTCTACTTATGGATAATATGCCTTGGCTACTGATCTCCCTTCAGCCAATAACACTAGGCCTATCCAGCTGTTTTTTTCTTAAATCTGCAATATGGAATTTTTTGTGCAAACCAACCAAATTCACATAGAACTGTAGTTATAGATCTGTCATTCTCATTGAAAGCAAGTTTAAGAAGCGGTAGGTATGTAAGTTATTTCTATACTTCTCGTTCTTAAGATTCGTTTTTATGTATTTTACTTTCGGTTTGGTACAACAGCTTCAAACAGCTGAAAATACAATATATTTGGTTATGGAAAATATATTTCACAGCGGTTTAGATGGTACAATGATTCTCTACACTATAATTGCTTGTTTTGTCACATAAACTGAAAGTAGGGTAACTATTAGAATTTTAGCAACCAGGAAATGGTGGAGCGATTTCTACATAGTGCATCGTTAATCCCTTCAATGCCATTCATAATTACATTACATTGAAATATTAGGATATTGGGATAAGTTGCAGTATAACAAAATATATAAAAAATTCAAAATCATTGTAGTGCTGAGATTTCTTCAATGAACCAATTTAACCACATCTTTATGTTTTGCTCTATTCAACCTCATCACCATCCATGCTCATATTATAAATAATACTAATATGCCATTTAGTAGACGCTTTTATCCAAAGTGCGTGCATACATTTTATTTTATTTTATTATTGTGGATATTAGAATAATTCGAATTGGCCAAAACAGCATCAGAAATCATAAATGCTTTGTTGACATTGATGTGGTGACAGACAGTACATTATTACATTCAGATGTGTATGTAGGCCTGGCCTAAATGTGTGTTGCTGGCTACAATTGCTGCGCTCACACAGGAAGACCAATTCTGATATTTGTTTTTCTCACTAATTGGTCTTTGGACCAATCAGATCTGAAAAAGATCTGATGTGATTGGTCAAAAGACCAATTAGTGGGAAAAATAACAGAATTGGACAGTCTGTATAAATCAGCGTATAAACGCTGCCAATGTCGCGAGCAACAGTCAGGCGGCAGTGACTAATGCTGCGTTCAAATAACCAAGTCTGAAGGTGGTATTTACCTCATACCACTGGGGAAAATCCACTTTAACGCCCTTCCAACTCGTAATTACTAGTGGGAAACTCGTCTATCATCCCTGAGCTCCTGACTTCTACATGCTGACCTCTGACGTCACCTACCGCGATAAAAGCGTTTTTGAACACTATAATTTGTTTACAAGCGTGATAGCTGTACTTTTAGTTTAGGTTGTCACAGCTTGTTGGCCAGTAGCCAATCGGCGTTTCCCAACGAGTTCAAAGCACATGAATCCATCCAACTGGTATTTACGACTTCACAACTGATAATTACCACATTCCCACTTAGTTATGAACGCATGAATATAGACGGGCACATCCGTATCACCGCTCCCACGTACACACGCGCTCCAACATACTAGGAATTTCTGCTCAGCACCCATGGCCCCCCATTAGATGCTCAAAGCGGCTGTTGTCAGAACGAATTATATCTGCACTACTGCTGTTTACTTCTGACCTTGCCTGCCTCTGGTAGGGTTTTCAATATTGTAGTCCGAATTCCTGTGCTCTATCCCCATGGCTACATCCGATGGAAATGGAATAGAAGGCTGTCTTTTGCAACGAGGCAGATCTCAAAGTGACCCAAACCTACTCACCGAATCCGGCATCGATCTAGTGCACAATACAGGTAAGATAGGCCTACATATTTTTATTGTCAGGATATTCTATAGGTTATGATATTGGCGTTTTATTATAGTCTAATCGCTTTGGCGATACAGTCGTCTCCTAAAGCCATCCCGTATTGCTAAATGGGATTTGAGGACCACATCGGAAATAATAAGCACTCCATGCTTCATTTGACAGCAAAAAATACAATAAAAGTGATTCTCAGACAATTGAGAGAGGAAAAAATCATGACGCGTTTGCCATTTTCATCCAGTTCTATTTAAAATGAATGGATGCTCTCCCAAAAACGCTATTTGTGCGTGATATTTGGAGCCGTATGCGCGCGTAGCCCATCTGGTTTTGCAGTAAATGTGCTGATTAGAAATTAACTGTAGGCTAGCCTATACAGCAAAGCCTATTTTACACAAACCCATACTATTTAGATCATCATTGCACCATTGCTACATGTATCTATTGGCCTAATAAGATTGGACGTGAAGATGACAGCCTACAGTGAAGAAATCCGCATGTGGTGTGGTCAATCATTTTAGGCGAAATGTCTAGACGCTTTTTTCGTCGCTAGGTTATATTGTGATTCGTTACATTGAGCGCACAGACACTCCCACTGTGCACAGACGTTAGTTCAACGTCTAGTTTTTATTTACATTTGGTTGAGTTGTCAACTGACATGAATTCAACGTGAAATCAACCAAAAATGTAACTCTGTCATTGGATTTAGGTTAGAAGTTAGGGGAAAAAATACGACATTCCATTATATTGATCCAATCCGTTTTCCATGTTTGTTTGAAATGGTGAAACCAACATTGATTAAACCAGTTTTTACCCAGTGGGCAGACATAGCCTACACTACATGACCAAAAGTATGTGGACACCTGTTTGTCGAACATCTCATTCCAAAATCATGGGCATTAATATGGAGTTGGTCCCCCCTTGCTGCTATAACAGCCTCCACTCTTCTGGGAAGGCTTTCCACTAGATGTTGGAACATTGCTGCAGGGACTTGCTTCCATTCAGCCACAAGAGCATTAGTTAGGCCGTGCACTGATGTTGGGGGATTAGGTCTGGCTCGCAGTCAGCGTTCCAATTAATCTCAAAGGTGTTCGATGGGGTTGAGGTCAGGGCTCTGTGCAGGCCAGTCATGTTCTTCCACACCGATCTCGACAAACCATTTATGTATGGACCTCGCTTTGTGCACAGGGGCATTGTCATGCTGAAACAGGAAAGGGCCTTCCCCAAACTGTTGCCACAAAGTTGGAAGCACGGAATAGTCTAGAATGTCATTGTATGCTGTTGCGTTAATATTTCCCTTCACTGGAACTAAGGGGCCTAGCCCAAACCATGAAAAACAGCCCCAGACCATTATTCCTCCTCCACCAAACTTTACAGTTGGCGCTATGCATTGGGGCAGGTAGCGTTCTTCTGGCATCCGCCAAACCCAGATTAGTACGTCGGACTGCCAGATGGTGAAGCGTGATTCATCACTCCAGAAAACACCTTTCCAATGGCTTCGAGCTTTACACCACTCCAGCCAACGCTTGGCATTGCGCATGGTGATCTTAGGCTTGTGTGCAGCTGCTCGGCCATTGAAACCCATTTCATGAAGCTCC
Source organism: Coregonus lavaretus (assembly GCF_964263955.1). Classification (NCBI taxonomy): domain Eukaryota; kingdom Metazoa; phylum Chordata; class Actinopteri; order Salmoniformes; family Salmonidae; genus Coregonus; species Coregonus lavaretus. The sequence continues at coordinate 85,359,730 of NC_139989.1, forward strand.
TGACAAACAGTTCTTGTGCTGGCGTTGCTTCCAGAGGCAGTTTGGAACTCGGTAGGGAGTGTTGCAACCGAGGACAGACGATCTTTACACGCTACACGCTTCAGTACTTGGCAGTCCCGTTCTGTGAGCTTGTGTGGCCTACCACTTCGAGGTTGAGCTGTCGTTGATATTTTAAGTTTCCACTTCACAATAACAGCACTTACAGTTGACCAGGGCAGCTCTAGCAGGGCAGGAATTTGACGACCTGACTTCTTGGAAAGGTGGCATCCTATGACGGTGCCACATTGAAAGTCACTGAGCTCTTCAGTAAGGCCATTCTACTGTCGATGTTTGTCTATTGCGTGGCTGTGTGATCGATTTTACACACCTGTCAGCAACAGGTGTGGCAGAAATAGCCAAATCCATTAATTTGAAGGGGTGTCCACATACTTTTGTGTATATATAGTGTATGTATTATGATTATTTGAGCAATTGCCTTCAGCATAAGACTGGGTTTCGGATAGTAGCCTATATTGGACACTCATTCCATGGACCCTTGGCCATCCCAACTCAGCCATTGTGTTTCACAGCATCAATTGGTTCCCATGCTGAGCAGATCAAACAGTCCTATGATCAATGACCCTGTGTTCCACATGATGGATAGGATCAAAGACTTCCACATCTGTGCAGCCCTACATAGGCCTATAGAACATTGACTTACTGTGGCGTGGACCATGCAGGCTATTCCCATTTCAGTTAACCTACCTCTTAACCTAACTCTCAGCTATTTTCACCTATATGTGTGATGAATCACTTTTCCTTCATAAACAGACAGGCCCTCCTTCCCTAGACTGTTTATCAGCCAGGCGTTTTTATTCTCAAGTGCTTTTAGACATAGGCGGCAGGCCTAATGGCATTTTGTTATCAACAGCTGATATTTTTAACACAGTTGCATAAAATATTTTATTGGACAGTTGTTTAGTGTTGGTGCCAGCCCGTGTCTGTTGAAGATTACTGTATGTTTATGGCATATTTATGGTTAAATTGAGTGGGTTCTTCTTCACCATTTACTGTTCTCACACACACACACACACACACACACCAGAAGCATGTTGGTAAAGTATGCATGAGCATGATTCACAAAACCACTGTTGTCTATTCATATTTCAACCAGCTATCTGTTTGGATCCTTTTTTTGCACTTTTACAATTGTCTCTACCCTCTTCATTCATCAATATTTTACAGCAAATGTTTAATGAAACTGCTCCACTTATGGCTAATCTAATTGTCACATACCTGTATGTGATAATGTAACAATATGCCCTCTTACATCTTAGTAAACAACATCACACATGAACAGTGATTGAAGCATTGAAGCAGTACTATGAGAACCAGGTCTTATACTTTAATGTGCCTACACATGTGACCTACGCCCATTCACACGGCACAGCTAATGGAGTATACTGTACATACAGTTCATTCAAGAGAACAGTAGCAGTGTCTGGTGACCCAAAGTACACATTGTCTGTCCTCAGTTTATCGTCACTGTGTGAGCGTCGCGGAACTCTCGGCCTGCAGTCTTTGCCAAAGGATTACTAAGCCTTTTACGCAGTGGCCTTTGCAGCTGCAGAGACAGACACTGTATTCATCCACTTCGTTAACGCCATAGAGAGAAGACAAAACAAGAGGACAAAGACACAGCATTAGCTGTAGAACATTCAAGGCAATTTGACCCTTCGTTTGCATTATTTTAAGGGCTATTTTTTATTTGAAGCACAATGGGTAATATGAACAGGATTAAACAAATACTTACAGTCTGAGATGTTGTTGCCAGGCCAGGATTTTACTTTGAGGGGTTTTGCACCCAGTCTGAAGACATTTAGGGAAAACACTACAGGGTCTTATATACGCCACTTAGAATGTATACGTAATACCAGGCATGGTTGACACAGTAATGGTTCCTTAAAGCCCCAACCGTTCAATCAGTTTGTTCAGGCACAAATCCTTTACACACTCCTGCTAATACCAAGTCACTTTAGCTCAGTCTCACTTACTGTAGTCTCTTAGCAGCATCTGACCATTGAGGCAACGAAGCAATGGGATGCTTTGCACCCTAGGAGAATACTGTATACTGCAGGTATAAAAGGTGCAGTGAAATGCTTACTTGCGAGCTCCCTCAACAATGTAGTACAAATATCAATATCAATCAAAAATAACAATTAGAAGAAAGTTGTATGCATACTAAAACAAATATGTACACAATAGGATATACAGTATAAATTATGAATGTGTGGTCAAGTATGACTGTATTTACAATATATAGTGGATAGTGTATTTGTCTAATAGTCTCTTAGATGCAGATCTGAGCAGGTAGACAGCTAGGGTTAGCTGTTCAACAGTCTGATGGCCTGAAGGTAGAAGCTGTCTCGGAGCCTGTTGGTCAAAGACCTGATGCTCCGATACCATTTGCCAAATGGTAACGGAGTGAACAGTCCATGGTGCGGGTGACTGGAGTCCTTCACGATCTTCTGGGCCTTCCTCAGCTAGCTACACTAGTGGATTCGGAAAGTATTCAGACCCCTTGACTTTTTCCACATTTTGTTACGTTAGTCTTATTCCAAAATTGATTAAATAACATTTTTTCCTCATCAATCTATACACAATACCCCATATTGACAAAGCGAAAACAGGTTTTTAGAAATGTTTGCAAATTTATATATATAAAAAAAACCTGATACCTTATTTACAAACGGATTCAGACTTTTTGCTATGAGACTCGAAATTGAGCTCAGGTGCATCCTGTTTCCATTGATCATCCTTGCGATGTTTCTATAACTTGATTGGCGTCCATCTGTGGTAAATTAAATTGATTGGACATGATTTGGAAAGGCACACACCTGTCTATATAAGGTCCCACAGTTGACAGTGCATGTCAGAGCAAAAACCAAGCCATGAGGTCGAAGGAATTGTCCGTAGAGCTCCGAGACAGGATTGTGTCAAGGCACAGATCTAGGGAAGGGTACCAAAACATTTCTGCAGCATTGAAGGTCCCCAAGAACACAGTGGCCTCCATCATTCTTAAATGGAAGAAGTTTGGAACCACCAAGCCTCTTAATAGAGCTGGCTGCCCAGCCAAACTGGGCAATCGAGGGAGAAGGGCCTTTGTCAGGGAGGTGACCATGAACCCGATGGTCACTATTACAGAGCTCCAGAGTTCCTCTGTGGAGATGGGAGAACCTTCCAGAAGCACAACCATCTCTGCAGCACTCCACCAATCAGGCCTTTATGGTGGAGTGGCTAGACGGAAGCCACTCCTCAGTAAAAGGCACATGACAGCCCGCTTGGAGTTTGCCAAAAGGCACCTAAAGACTCTCAGACCATGAGAAACAATATTCTCTGGTCTGATGAAACCAAGATTGAACTCTTTGGCCTGAATGCCAAGCGTCATGTCTGGAGGAAACCTGGCACCATTTTTCAGCGGCAGGGACTGGGAGACTAGTCAGGATCGAGGGAAAGATGAACAGAGAAAAGTACAGGGAGATCCTTGATGAAAACTTGTCAAGAGCACTCATGACCTCAGACTGGGGCGAAGGTTCAACTTCCAACAGGACAACGACCCTAAGCACACAGCCAATACAATGCAGGAGTCTCTGAATGTCCTTGAGTGGCCCAACCAGAGCCAGAACTTGAACCCAATCGAACATCTCTGGAGAGACCTGAAAATAGCTGTGCAGCGACACTCCCCATCCAACCTGACACAGCTTGAGAGGATCTGCAGAGAATCAATCAATCAATCAATCAATTTTATTTTATATAGCCCTTCGTACATCAGCTAATATCTCGAAGTGCTGTACAGAAACCCAGCCTAAAACCCCAAACAGCTAGTAATGCAGGTGTAGAAGCACGGTGGCTAGGAAAAACTCCCTAGAAAGGCCAAAACCTAGGAAGAAACCTAGAGAGGAACCAGGCTATGAGGGGTGGCCAGTCCTCTTCTGGCTGTGCCGGGTGGAGATTATAACAGAACCATGCCAAGATGTTCAAAAATGTTCATAAGTGACAAGCATGGTCAAATAATAATCAGGAATAAATCTCATTTGGCTTTTCATAGCCGATCATTAAGAGTTGAAAACAGCAGGTCTGGGACAGGTAGGGGTTCCATAACCGCAGGCAGAACAGTTGAAACTGGAATAGCAGCAAGGCCAGGCGGACTGGGGACAGCAAGGAGTCACCACGGCCGGTAGTCCCGACGTATGGTCCTAGGGCTCAGGTCTCTCAGTTGGCTTTTCATAGCCGATCATTAAGAGTTGAAAACAGCAGGTCTGGGACAGGTAGGGGTTTCGTAACCGCAGGCAGAACAGTTGAAACTGGAATAGCAGCAAGGCCAGGCGGACTGGGGACAGCAAGGTGTCAGCATGCCCGGTAGTCCTGACGTATGGTCCTAGGGCTCAGGTTCTCAGAGAGAAAGAGAGAACGAGAGAATTAGAGAGAGCATACTTAAATTCACACAGGACACTGGATAAGACAGGAGAAGTACTCCAGGTATAACCAACTGACCCCAGCCCCCCGACACATAAACTACTGCAGCATAAATACTGGAGGCTGAGACAGGAGCAGTCCGGAGACACTGTGGCCCCATCCGAAGAAACCCCCGGACAGGGCCAAACAGGAAGGATATAACCCCACCCACTCTGCCAAAGCACAGCCCCCGCACCACTAGAGGGATATCCTCAACCACCAACTTACAATCCTGAGACAAGGCCGAGTATAGCCCACAGAGGTCTCCACCACAGCACAAACCAAGGGGGGGCGCCAACCCAGACAGGAAGATCACGTCAGTAACTCAACCCACTCAAGTGACGCACCCCTCCTAGGGACGGCATGAAAGAGCACCAGCAAGCCAGTGACTCAGCCCCTGTAACAGGGTTAGAGGCAGAGAACCCCAGTGGAGAGAGGGGAACCGGCCTGGCAGAGACAGCAAGGGCTGTTCGTTGCTCCAGAGCCTTTCCGTTCACCTTCACACTCCTGGGCCAGACTACACTCAATCATATGACCTACTGAAGAGATAAGTCTTCAGTAAAGACTTAAAGGTTGAGACCGAGTCTGCGTCTCTCACATGGGTAGGCAGACTGTTCCATAAAAATGGAGATCTATAGGAGAAAGCCCTGCCTCCCGCTGTTTGCTTAGAAATTTTAGGGACAATTAGGAGGCCTGCGTCTTGTGACCGTAGCGTACGTATTGGTATGTACGGCAGGACCAACTCGGAAAGATAGGTAGGAGCAAGCCCATGTAACGCTTTATAGGTTAACAGTAAAACCTTGAAATCAGCCCTTGCCTTAACAGGAAGCCAGTGTAGGGAAGCTAGCACTGGAGTAATATGATCAAATTTCTTGGTTCTAGTCAGGATTCTAGCAGCCGTATTTAGCACTAACTGAAGTTTATTTAGTGCTTTATCCGGGTAGCCGGAAAGTAGAGCATTGCAGTAGTCTAACCTAGAAGTAACAAATGCATGGATTAATTTTTCTGCATCATTTTTGGACAGAAAATTTCTGATTTTTGCAATGTTACGTAGATGGAAAAAAGCTGTCCTTGAAACAGGCTTGATATGTTCGTCAAAAGAGAGATCAGGGTCAAGAGTAACGCCGAGGTCCTTCACAGTTTTATTTGAGACGACTTTACAACCATCAAGATGAATTGTCAGATTTAACAGAAGATCTCTTTGTTTCTTGGGACCTAGAACAAGCATCTCTGTTTTGTCCGAGTTTAAAAGTAGAAAGTTTTCAGCCATCCACTTCCTTATGTCTGAAACACAGGCTTCTAGCGAGGGCAATTTTGGGGCTTCACCATGTTTCATTGAAATGTACAGCTGTGTGTCATCCGCATAGCAGTGAAAGTTAACATTATGTTTTCGAATAACATCCCCAAGAGGTAAAATATATAGTGAAAACAATAGTGGTCCTAAAACGGAACCTTGAGGAACACCGAAATGTACAGTTGATTTGTCGGAGGACAGACCATTCACAGAGACAAACTGATATCTTTCCGACAGGTAAGATCTAAACCAGGCCAGAACTTGTCCGTGTAGACCAATTTGGGTTTCCAGTCTCTCCAAAAGAATGTGGTGATCGATGGTGTCAAAGGCAGCACTAAGGTCTAGTAGCACGAGGACAGATGCAGAGCCTCGGTCTGACGCCATTAAAAGGTCATTTACCACCTTCACAAGTGCAGTCTCAGTGCTATGATGGGGTCTAAAACCAGACTGAAGCATTTCGTATACATTGTTTGTCTTCAGAAAGGCAGTGAGTTGCTGCGCAACAGCTTTTTCTAAAATATTTGAGAGGAATGGAAGATTCGATATAGGCCGATAGTTTTTTATATTTTCCGGGTCAAGGTTTGGCTTTTTCAAGAGAGGCTTTATCACTGCCACTTTTAGTGAGTTTGGTACACATCCGGTGGATAGAGAGCTGTTTATTATGTTCAACATAGGAGGGCCAAGCACAGGAAGCAGCTCCTTCAGCAGTTTAGTAGGAATAGGATCCAGTATGCAGCTTGAAGGTTTTGAGGCCATGATTATTTTCATCATTGTGTCAAGAGATATAGTACTAAAACACTTAAGTGTCTCTCCCGATCCCAGGCCCTCGCAGAGCTGTGCAGATCCAGGACAGCTAAGCCCTGGAGGAATACGCAGATTCAAAGAGGAGTCCGTAATTTGCTTTCTAATGGTCATGATCTTTTCCTCAAAGAAGTTCATTAATTTATTACTGCTGAAGTGAAAGCCATCCTCTCTTGGGGAATGCTGCTTTTTAGTTAGCTTTGCAACAGTATCAAAAAGAAATTTTGGATTGTTCTTATTTTCCTCGATTAAGTTGGAAAAGTAGGATGATCGAGCAGCAGTGAGGGCTCTTCGGTACTGCACGGTACTGTCTTTCCAAGCTAGTCGGAAGACTTCCAGTTTGGTGTGGCGCCATTTCCGTTCCAATTTCCTGGAAGCTTGCTTCAAAGCTCGGGTATTTTCTGTATACCAGGGAGCTAGTTTCTTATGACAAATGTTTTTCGTTTTTAGGGGTGCAACTGCATCTAGGGTATTGCGCAAGGTTAAATTGAGTTCCTCAGTTAAGTGGTTAACTGATTTTTGTCCTCTGACGTCCTTGGGTAGGCAGAAGGAGTCTGGAAGGGCATCAAGGAATTTTTGTGTTGTCTGAGAATTTATAGCACGACTTTTGATGCTCCTTGGTTGGGGTCTGAGCAGATTATTTGTTGCGATTGCAAACGTAATAAAATGGTGGTCCGATAGTCCAGGATTTTGTGGAAAAACATTAAGATCTACAACATTTATTCCATGGGACAAAACTAGGTCCAGAGTATGACTGTGGCAGTGAGTAGGTCCAGAGACATGTTGGACAAAACCCACTGAGTCGATGATGGCTCCGAAAGACTTTTGGAGTGGGTCTGTGGACTTCTCCATGTGAATATTAAAATCACCAAAAATTAGAATATGATCTGCTATGACTACAAGGTCTGATAGGAATTCAGGAAACTCAGAGAGGAACGCTGTATATGGCCCAGGAGGCCTGTAAACAGTAGCTATAAAAAGTGATTGAGTAGGCTGCATAGATTTCATGACTAGAAGCTCAAAAGACGAAAACGCCATTTTTTTTTTTGTAAATTGAAATTTGCTATCGTAAATGTTAGCAACACCTCCGCCTTTGCGGGATGCACGGGGAATATGGTCACTAGTGTAACCAGGAGGTGAGGCCTCATTTAACACAGTAAATTCATCAGGCTTAAGCCATGTTTCAGTCAGGCCAATCACATCAAGATTATGATCAGTGATTAGTTCATTGACTATGACTGCCTTTGAAGTGAGGGATCTAACATTAAGTAACCCTATTTTGAGATGTGAGGTATCACGATCTCTTTCAATAATGGCAGGAATGGAGGAGGTCTTTATCCTAATAAGATTGCTAAGGCGAACACCGCCATGTTTAGTTTTGCCCAACCTAGGTCGAGGCACAGACACAGTCTCAATGGGTATGGCTGAGCTGACTACACTGACTGTGCTATTGGCAGACTCCACTAAGCTGGCAGGTTGGCTAACAGCCTGCTGCCTGGCCTGCACCCTATTTCACTGTGGGGCTAGAGGAGTTAGAGCCCTATCTATGTTGGTAGATAAGATGAGAGCACCCCTCCAGCTAGGATGGAGTCCGTCACTCCTCAGCAGGTCAGGCTTGGTCCTGTTTGTGGGTGAGTCCCAGAAAGAGGGCCAATTATCTACAAATTCTATCTTTTGGGAGGGGCAGAAAACAGTTTTCAACCAGCGATTGAGTGCTGAGACTCTGCTGTAGAGCTCGTCACTCCCCCTAACTGGGAGGGGGCCAGAGACAATTACTCGATGCCGACACATCTTTCTAGCTGATTTACACGCTGAAGCTATGTTGCACTTGGTGACCTCTGACTGTTTCATCCTAACATCGTTGGTGCCGACGTGGATAACAATATCTCTATACTCTCTACACTCGCCAGTTTTAGCTTTAGCCAGCACCATCTTTAGATTAGCCTTAACGTCGGTAGCCCTGCCCCCTGGTAAACAGTGTATGATCGCTGGGTGATTCGTTTTAAGTCTAATACTGCGGGTAATGGAGTCGCCAATGACTAGGGTTTTCAATTTGTCAGAGCTAATGGTGGGAGCCTTCGGCGTCTCAGACCCCGTAACGGGAGGAGTAGAGACAAGAGAAGACTCAGACTCAGACTCCGACTCGCTACATAATGGGGAAAACCGGTTGAAAGTTTCTGTCGGCTGAATGAGCGACACCGGTTGAGCATTCCAACAGTATTTCCCTCCAGAAGCCATGAGAAAGTTGTCCGGCTGCGGGGACTGTGCGGGGGGATTTATACTAACGTTACTATCTGTACTTACTGGTGGCACAGACGCTGTTTCTTCCTTTCCTACACTGAAATTACCCTTGCCTAACGATTGCGTCTGAAGCTGGGCTTGTAGCACAGCTATTCTCGCCGTAAGGCGATCGTTCTCCTGTATATTATGAGTACAGCGACTGCAATTAGAAGACATCATGTTAATGTTACTACTTAGCTTCGGCTGTTGAAGATGTTGACGAACCATGTCCAGATAAAGCGTCCGGAGTGAAAAAGTTGAATGAGGGAAAAAAGTTGCGATGGAAAAACTAAAAATATAAACGGTAATTAAAAACAAAACAAAACAAAAAAATAACATAAAGTTGTCAGCTAGCAAAATAAAGTAAAGTTGGCAGCAAAAACGCACAGCAACAAAACGCACAGCAACACGTCTGATGGATATACTGAGATCATGTGACAGATCATGTGACAGAGTAAGGTCTGTCACATGAGAAGAATGGGAGAAACTCCCCAAATACAGGTGTGCCAAGCTTATAGCGTCATACCCAAGAAGACTCAAGGCTGTAATCGCTGCCAAAGGTGCTTCAACAAAGTACTGAGTAAAGGGTCTGAATACTTATGTAAATGTGATATTTCAGTTATTGTTATTTTATGAATTTGCAAAAATGTCTGAAAGCCTGTTTTTGCTTTGTCATTATGGGGTATTGTGTGTGTAGATTGATGAGAAGAAAACAAACAATTTAATCAATTTTAGAATAACATAACAAAATGTGGAAAAAGTCAAGGGGTCTGAATACTTTCCGAATGCACTGTATATACAAAGGTATGTGGTCACCCCTTCAAATTAGTGGATTCGGCAATTTCAGCCACACCTGTTGCTGACATTTGTATAAAATCGAGCACACAGCCATGCAATCTCCATAGACAAACATTGGCAGTAGAATGGCCTTACTGAAGAGCTCAGTGACTTTCAACATGGCACCGTTATAGGATGCCACCTTTCCATCAAGTCAGTATGTCAAATTTCTGCCCTACTAGAGCTGCCCCAGTCAACTGTAAAGTGCTGTTACTGTGAAGTGGAAACGTCTAATAGCAGCAACGGCTCAGCCGCGAAGTGGTAGGCCACACAAGCTCACAGAACGTGACCGCCGAGTGCTGAAGCGCGTAGCGCGTAAAAAATGTCTGTCCTCGGTTGCAAAACTTACTACCGAGTTCCAAACTGCCTCTGGAAGCAACGTCTGCACAATAACTGTTCGTCAGGAGCTTCATGAAATGGGTTTCCATGGCCGAGCAGCCGCACACAAGCCTAAGATCACCATGCGCAATGCCAAGTGTCGGCTGGAGTGGTGTAAAGCTTGCTGCCATTGGACTCTGGAGCAGTAGAAACGCGTTCTCTGGAGTGATGAATCACGCTTCACCATCTGGCAGTCCGACGGACCAATCTGGGTTTGGCGGATGCCAGGAGAACGCTACCTGCCTGAATGCATAATGCCAACTGTAAAGTTTGATGGAGGAGGAATAATGGTCTGCGGCTGTTTGTCATGGTTCGGGCTAGGCCCCTTAGTTCCAGTGAAAGGAAATCTTAACGCTACAGCATACAATGACATTCTAGACGATTCTGTGCTTCCAACTTTGTGGCAACAGTTTGGGGAAGGCCCTTTCCTGTTTCAGCATGACAATGCCCCTGTGCACAAAGCGAGGTCCATACAGAAATGGTTTGTCGAGATCGGTGTGAAAAAACTTGACTGGCCTGTACAGAGCCCTGGCCTAAACCCCATCGAACACCTTTGGGATGAATTGGAACGCAGACTGCGAGCCAGACCTAATCGCCCAACATCAGTGCACGACCTCACTAATGCTCTTGTGGCTGAATGGAAGCAAGTCCCTGCAGCAATGTTCCAACATCTAGTGGAAAGCCTTCCCAGAAGAGTGGACAGCCAAGGCGGGACCAACTCCATATAAATGCCCATGATTCTGGAATGAGATCTTCGACGAGCACATACTTTTGGTCATGTAGTGTAAGTACAGCTGATACCTCACCAATTCTCCCAGATTCAAGAGGGGCAGTTACTCTAAGAAGGTGCTTGAGACAAGGTGGAGTAGCAGTGGTGCAAAGCATTCTGGATAATTTCTCTTATACTCTTCCGCCATGTAGATCCTCAGTAGCTCAGTTGGTAGAGCATGGCGCTTTGGGTTTGATTCCTGGGACCACCCATACTTAAAATGAATGTATGCATGACTGTAAGTTGCTTTGGATAAAAGCATCTGCTAAATGGAATATATTATGGTATGATATTTTAAACTGTGATGTTCAGACTCAGATTATTTTATGTACTTGCTCAATTAGCCAAGCGTGCTTTTATTATGAAGAAGAACAATTTGATTACTGATGTAAAAGGTTTGAGTCACGCTCACTCATCATTACCCTCCCCTTCACTCTCTGAATGTAGACAAGGGAAGTTTATAAGAAGCCTAAAAGAATGTGCCCCCCACACTATATTCATTTGACAGTATGCAAGACTCTACAGGCTAGTAGAGTTAGTTGAACATCTAAAAACTATCTATAAGCCCTCTACTGTGGACTATCCAAATAAAGTGATACCATAAAACCTTTCACACACTCATGCATGCACACACACACCTCACCACTCAAACCCTACAGAATCTGCACAAATGTTCATTGATCAGCAAGTTCAGGTAGGCCACAGCACTTCAGCCAACAAAGGAAGGTAAGAGCGGTGCTCAACAATAAAGAAAGATATCCAAAAAAGGACTACCCATACAGGAAGAACCAATAGTGGACTAATTCATGATAAAATATGTTGAAGCCCTCAAAATAACACAATGAGAGATTTACTTAATCTTAGAAGGCTCTCAGGCTTTATTCCATGAGATGGACAGAACAGGGTCGTATTCACTAAAAGGAAGAAAACAGTCCAAAACGGGAAGGTACTGTCTTAAGTTTCCAATAAGAAACACACATTTTCGGTATCCGTTGCATAACATTTTGGTACAGTGTGCCCTAATGTATACGACCCAGGTATACTGTTCATAGAGCTGCCTGTCTGCCTCCTCTTCCCCCACCTGACTGAGGTCACACTTCATGCACATTTTCTCTGCCTCCTGCTCCTAAGAACCAGGGCACCAAATAAAGAGATAAGGGGCCATATGTATAAAGAGTCTCAGAGTAGCACTGCTGATCTAAGGTCAGGTCCCCCCTGTCCATGTAATCTTATTTTTTGTCATCTAAAAGGCAAATCTGATCCTAAATCAGCACTCCTACTCTGAGATGCTTGATACATATGGTCCGAGACCTATTAGTGGAAAAGCAAATGCCAGTAGGAAGAGGCAATAGGAAAATACCTCCGATCTGAGGCCCATGGTGAAGACCTTACTGGAAAAGACAGGACAGCAGCAGTGAGAACATGTATTGCAGTCGGAAAGGAATCCTGACACCAGCCTGGCCCTGTAGTCAGGAGCACTGAACTAGAAGTAGTCCTGCTGTCCTCAGGGCTGTCAGTCAAGTCATGCGGACTGGAAGTTACAGTTACAGCAACGCTAGTAGCCTAGCACTTCTGTCTTTTCATCTGTTCTTGAAGTTGTTTTCAAGTGCTATTGTAAAGAGAAACCAGCATAAGACTAATAGGCATTTGTCGATAACTCCAGTTATCTGTGACACTTGAAATACTGTCAGATTGTAGCTTCATTCAGCTCAAGTTCACTTTTCCACAGCATGTTTAGCACATTTTGTGTTCAAAATATGGTGGAAGTGTGGTAGCCTATTATAACCGTAAGTTGAATGAAACCAAATGTTTTGTTTTGCTTCGCTACTCTCTCAATTGGGCAATTTTTGTGAACGAGACTTGCTACACCTTCATGCTACTGAACAAAAATATAAACGCAACATGCATTTAAGCAGATATTCACACCTCAGTCATCTTTTTTCTGGATTATGTGTTTTTTAAATTAATTTTGTATTATTATTATTATTATTATTGCTGCACTGTGGGAGCTACAAACACAAGTATTTCGCTGCACCTGCAAAACTCATCTGCAAATCTGTGTACGCAACTAATCAACTTTGGTTTGATTTTGATTTGAGTCCCTCAATTTCACATTGACTTTTCATTACACCACACTCTCTCTATTGACCACCTCCCCACGTCTCCATTTTTCTTACTCATTCCATCTCTCTCTTTGGCTCTCCATCTCTCCTGCTGCTTCAGTGTGTCTCAGTAACCCTGGTCGTGCCACCCCCTCTGCACCTAGCTCTGTTGGGTGACCCACCCTCTCGCTACATGCCATGTCAGGGTAATTGACAAGCCAGAAGCAGGAAATGACTCATCCCTTGTGTTGCTAAGTGGCTGCTGAAAGAGCACGGCCACTAAAGGGTGGGAGGGAGGCCACTCTCTGACTGTCTCTCCCCACCTCATTTAGATATAGCGGCTGTATCCTGGGACTCATTTAACTGGAGGACTCTGTGGGTTGACAAACAGACAGATGGGCGGGCAGATGGACGGACAGACCGATAGGTGAGAGACAGACAGATAGGTGAGCAGACAGACAAATGGACAGATAGGCAGACTGACAGACATGCATGCATGCAGATGGACAGATAGATATACAGACCAAAAGTATAAACACAGCATGCAACAATTTCAAAGATTTTACTGAGTAACAGTTCATATAAGGAAATCAGTCAATTGAAATAAATAAATTAGGCACTAATCTATGGATTTTACATGACTGGGAATACAGATATGCATTTGTTGGTCACATATACCTTAAAAAAAGGTAGGGGCTTGGATCAGAAAACCAGTCAGTATCTGGTGTGACCACCATTTGCCTAATGCAGCGCGACACATCTCCTTCGCATAGAGTTGATCAGGCTGTTGATTGTGGCCGGTGGAATGTTGTCCCACTCCTCTTCAATGACTGTGCGAAGTTGCTGGATATTGGCGGGAACTGGAACACGCTGTCGTACACGTCGATCCAGAGCATCCCAAACATGCTCAATGGGTGACATGTCTGGTGAGTATGTGAACCATGGAAGAACTGGGACATTTTTAGCTTCCAGGAATTGTGTACTGATCCTTGCGACATGGGGCTGTGCATTATCATGCTGAAACACGAGGTGATGGCGGCGGATGAATGGCATGACAATGGGCCTCAGGATCTCGTCACGGTATCTCTGTGCATTCAAATTGTCATCGATAAAAATGCAATTGTGTTCATTGTCCGTAGCTTATGCCTTCCCATACCATAACCCCACCACCACCATGGGGTACTCTGCTCACAACGTTGACATCAGCAAACCGCTCGCCCACACGACGCCATACACGTGGTCTGTGGTTGTGAGGCTGGTGGGCGTACTGCCAAATTCTCTAAAATGACGTTGGAGGCTGCTTATGGTAGAGAAATGAACATTAAATTATCTGGCAACAGCTCTGGTGGACATTCCTGCAGTCAGCATGACAATTGCACGCTATTATGTTATGGGACCAAAACTGCACATTTTAGAGTGGCCTCTTATTGTCCCCAGCACAAGGTGCACCTGTGTAGTGATCATGCTGTTTAATCAGCTTCTTGATATGCCACACCTGTCAGGAGGATGGATTATCTTGGCAAAGGAGAAATGCTCACTAACAGGGTTGTAAACAAATTTGTCCATAACATTTGAGAGAAATAAGCGTTTTGTGCATATGGAACATTTCTGGGATCTTTTATTTCAGCTCATGAAACAAGGGACCAACACTTTACATGTTGCTTGTATATTTTTGTTCAGTGTAGGTGCATCGATAGATACACCGATAGATTGATAGATAGCCCATAGGCCGCCTATAGACTACTTCCAAGGTAACAAAACAATTAATCAATGATGGACTTTGGTTGAACTATTCCTTTAATCCCATTTCTATTATGGAACTAGAACTGTAATTCACGAAGCTGTCAGCTCACGACTCATTCATCTCGGCCGGCCAAGACCAGGAAGTCTATTTGTTGTGGCAAGACCTCTCTTAATTTCCATCTTGAGCCACTCATGTTCTCCACAGAGGCAGGAGAAACACTTACTAGAGGAACTCCTAAGGAATACCTAAAAGTAATCCCATGCAGGTTAAAAGCAGGTAAAAAATGTTTTGGGGGTGAGTGATCTGGGCCACGACTTGTACACTTGATCGATGGACATACATTTCATCAGTTGGTTGTACATTTAGCTTCTACTTTCAAAGTGAGTGATGTGTCTCTTCTCAGCTTGTCACAGTGCCCGTGCTACAGATGAAGGATCTTAATTTCCTACAATGCAAGGACATTTGCAATACATGTAGTTGAGGTTTAAAAAGGCTTCTGAAGTTTGTAATTTCCACTTAGATATTTCAGACATGATTGTCCTTAATGAAAAATGTATCAACACCTACAAAAATGTCTATTTAATTATAATCCACATAATAATTCACATTTCCTGTTGCTGCAGGATTCTAATCCTGCTGTGGCAAACTGGCTCAAATTTAAGATCCTACATCTGTGCAGCGCATCACTGCTTGGTCAATGAGAGTAAGTCTGCATGACCACAGCATCTGTTACATGATTATCACCACCAATGTTCCCTCAAAGTTTTGGGGGCACTGAGCAAATTTCTGGTCTTGTGAGCGGAAACTTGAACATTGTGAGAATTTTGTGCAACTTCCGGTGCGCGTTTACAGTGAACACCGAGGCTGTACCCTTACCCTTTTAGACAGTAGCCAGTAGGCTATTGTGGCTATTTAAGCATAATGTAGGCCTACCAACAATACCAATGGAGAAAATCACATAACATTTTAACATGGAAATAGCTTTTGATTTCTATGATATAGCCTACAGTAGCCTATATGTGGTGTTCAATGCAGGCCTACATTGCATGAGACTTTTAAAAACGTTTTTACATTATGAAGGGCTTGATATTAATTAATACTTTTTTACTTGATCTGTAACACCATGGGCCAAATAGGTGGCTGTGAATTACATTGAATTGTGTGATGCAAGAAACCACTTTACAAAATACAATTAATTACTATTACCATACAGAGAATTAGACAATGTAGGCTACCCCTCTGCTTATTGGCTTATTTGCATATTCAAGCCTGTCTCAAAATACAACACTGCCCCTTTAATTAAGACGTAAGCCTTTTACATGACTGGCTTTTCGAAGACAGCTTGAAATGTAGCCTACACGTTTTGTGCTCTTGTAGGAAGCAGTAACTCCCCATTACTGACCTATACTTATCTATAACTAGGCTAATAACTCGCTAACTAGCAAATAATATAAAGAAATGTGCACACACGCGGCTCTGTGCTCTGATCCCAACTGATCTGATCTGAAAACCGCATTCACTCGCGGGATGTTGTTCCCACTGTGACTATTAAAACATACCCAAACCGTGGATAGATGGCAGCATTCACGCAAAACTGAAAGCGCGAACCACCGCATTTAACCACGGCAAGGTGACTGGGAATATGGTTGAATACAAACAGTGCAATTATTCCCTCCGTAAGGCAATCCAACAGGTAAACGTCAGTACAGAGACAAAGTGGAGTAGTAATTCAACGGCTCAGACACGAGACGTATGTGGCAAGGTCTACAGACAATCACGGATTACAAAGGGAAAACCAGCCACGTCGCGGACACCGACGTCTTGCTCCCGGACAAGCTAAACACCTTCTTGCTCGCTTTGAGGATAACACAGTGCCACCGACGTGGCCCGCTCCCAAGGACTGTGGGCTCTTGCTCTCCGTGGCTGACGTGAGTAAGACATTTAAGCGTGTTAACCCTCGCAAGGCTGCTGGCCCAGACGGCATCCCTAGCATGCGCAGACCAGCTGGCTGGAGTGTTTACGGACATTCAATCTCTCCCTATCCCAGTCTGCTGTCCCCACTTGCTTCAAGATGCCCACCATTGTTCCTGTACCCAAGAAAGCAAAGGTAACTGAACTAAATGAGTATCGCCCCGTAGCACTCACTTAGGTCATCATGAAGTGCATTGAGAGGCTAGTTAAGGATCATATCACCTCCACCTTACCTGACACCCTAGACCCACTTCAATTTGCTAACCGCCCCAATAGATCCACAGACGATGCAATCGCACTGCCCTATCCCATCTGGACAAGAGGAATACCTATGTAAGAATGCTGTTAATTGACTATAGCTCAGCCTTCAACACCATAGTACCGACCAAGCTCATCATTAAGCTCGGGCCCTGGGTCTGAACTCCGCCCTGTGCAACTGGGTCCTGGACCTCTTGACGGGCCGCCCCCAGGTGGTGAAGGTAGGAAACAACACCTCCGCTACGCTGATCCTCAACACAGGGACCCCACAAGGGTGCATGCACAGCCCCCTCCTGTACTCCCTGTTCACCCATGACTGCGTGGCCACGCACGCCTCCAACTCCATCATCAAGTTTACAGACGACACAACAATGACGAGACAGCCTACAGGGAGGAGGTGAGGGCCCTGGCGGATTGGTGCCAGGAAAATAACCTCTCACTCAACGTCAACAAAACGAAGGAGCTGATCGTGGACTTCTGGAGACAGCAGATGGAGCACGCCCCTATCCACATCGATGGGACCAAAGTGGAGAAGGTGAAAAGCTTAAAGTTCCTCGGCATACACATCACTGACAATCAGAAATGGTCCATCCACACAGACAGTGTCGTGAAGAAGGCGTAACAGCGCCTTTACAACCTCAGGAGGCTAAAGGAATTTGGCTTGGCCCCTAAGACACTCACAAACTTTTACAGATGCACAATTGCGAGCATCCTGTCGGGCTGCATCACCGCCTGGTACGGCAACTCCACCGCCCTCAACCGCAGGGCTCTCCAGAAGGTGGTGCGGTCTGCCGAACGCATCACCAGGGGCATACTGCCTGCCCTCCAGGACACCTACAGCACCCGATGTCACAGGAAGGCCAAAAAGATAATCAAGGAAATCAATCACCCGAGCCACGGCCTGTTCACCCCGCTATCATCCAGAAGGCGAGGTCAGTCCAGGTGCATCAAAGCTGGGACAGAGAGACTGAAAAACAGCTTCTATCTCAAGGCCATCAGACTGTTAAATAGCCATCACTTGCCGGCTACCACCCGGTTACTCAACCCTGCACCTTAGAGGCTGCTGCCCTATGTACATAGTCATGGAATCACTGGTCACTTTAATAATGTTTACATACTGCTTTACTCATTTCATATGTATATACTGTATTCTACTGTATTTTCATGAATGCCACTCCGACATTGCTCGTCCTAATATTTATATATTTCTTAATTCCATTCTTTTACTTTTAGATTTGTGTGTATTATTGTGAATTGTTAGATACATTTCACTACACCCCCATTAACATCTGCTAAATGTGTATGTGACCAATAACATTTGATTTGATTTGGTTTGATTGAAAGTCCGCTCGTGGGCTACACCGCCAATAGAATTCTACTCCGTTGCACTCTGGCTCTGCCTACAACAAAATCAGACTCAATCTTGCAAAGATAGATTTGTTTTGGTTTGTTGCATTGAAAAGGGTCTGATATGTTAGTTAATTCGATCACTATAATCTATATCAGAACTGCCCAACCCTGTTCCTGAAGAGCAACCATCCTGTAGGTTTTCACTCCAACCCTAATCTAGCAGACCTCATTCTAGTAATTAGCTGGTTGATAAGATTAATCAGGTTAGTAACACCTGGGGTTGGAGCGAAAATCTACAGGAGGGTAGCTCTCCAGGAACAGGGTTGGGCAACCCTGATCTAAATTTATATAGTGCAAACTAATGGCGCAAACTCAGTGAAGTTCAATCTCTTGCGTCTCTGTGCGGCTTGGCATTTCTTCTGCGCTGTAGTCGTGGAGAAGGTGAGCGGCCACGCACGCGCGCAGTTTAGAGGGAACATTGATCACCACTACTGTCATATACTGTCCACCAGTGCCGATTTTAGCATGTCAATCTTGGTGGGGCAAACACATTTCTTCTTTGGTGTTGTGCATGCCAGCAAAGCCACAACACTAAACAATACATTCATTTCACTATAACGGTGACAAACGGTGCCCACAAACTGTTAGGGCCTACATAAAGCTGTCCCGACAGCAGTCCCAACAGCAGTCCCAACACCTTACCACTGCTACACCTGGCAATCAGCAGAGCCTTGTCTGGCAGCGAAACAGTTCAATCAGCCTCATTTACTGCCTTTAAAAAAAACATAGCTGATATGGCTGACTTGCTTAAACAAATGTGGTTTCAGCTGACAATTAAGATGTACAAACTATGGCATAAGGAGACGACGAGCGGATAAGAGGCAATCCGTAATTTCGATTAAGACATTAATGAGTGAGCTAGGACGAACGTAGTCAATATAACTATTTGTTCAGCACTTTTGAAATGTACAGTGACAGAATTCAGAACATGGGCCATCTGACTCCAGTGTTCTCCCTGTACACCAAGTCAGAACCGTAGGATAAATAAAGGGGCCATATAAGCAGACAATGAAAGCTCTTACAATATTCGATGATTACATTTCTCTAAAACAGGTTATAGGCTACATGTGCACCACCAAGTCAGAACAGTAGGCGAAATTAAGAGGTGAAAAGGGACCAAATTATTAGGGTGAGGCACATGGGCTACTAACAGCTTACTACACAACATACACTTAATATTATTTTCTTAGCTACAGTATACATATCTCCCTGGCATATTACATCATTTATGCAGCAGCATACAATACATTTTTGGACTCACCTTGTGTTGTGCTCACTTGAACAGGAAGGTGGCACGGCGGTCCTTCGTGGGCAAATTTTGTCATCAAACTTTGTCATCAAAGTCTGGCATTCTCTGGATTTATGGTGCTTTCAAGACAACTGGGAACTCGGGGGAAAAAAACAATGTCGAATCATGATGACGTCAGTGATCTTCAGGTCGGAGCTCTAGAAAGAGGCCCGAGTTCCCGACTTGTAATTCCGAGTTGGATGACCATTCAAAACATATTTTCCCAGTCGGAGCTCATTTTTCCCCCGAGTTCCCAGTTGTCTTGATGAAGTCATGCTGGATTGACAGCATGGCCAATGTTGAATGTTTTCCTTTTAAGCTTGGAAAAGAGACCCTTAAACCCAGACTTGGAACCACAAACCCACTCCACTGAATATCAGGCTAGTGATTGCTTTGCAATGCTTGCAGTTAGCCACTGATTCCTTCCAAACCACTCATTGTTGAATTTGCGATTTCCAACTTGTTGTGTAATGTTTATGGCCGATGAGCACCGATACGTTTTATCTATAATTGCTCTTACATTTTAGTCATTTAGCAGACGCTCTTATCCAGAGCGACTTACAGTTAGTGAATGCATACATGATTTTTTGTTTTTTTTCATACTGGCCCCCCGTCCAAACCCTCCCCTACCTTGGACGACGCTGGACCACTTGTGCGCCGCCCATGGGTCTCCCGGTCGCGGCCGGCTGCGACAGAGCCTGGACTCGAACCAGGATCTCTAGTGGCACAGCTAGCACTGCGATGCAGTGCCTTAGACCACGGCGCCACTCGGGAGTCTCTTCATATGACAAGGATTAAAAAGCATTTGCCAGTAGATTGTCGACTTGATTCATGATGATGACTGCTAGCTAAGATTTCGAAAGTATGATGTTGACATGATCAGTCCAATCAACGCTACTGTGTATATATAACGTGATTTGACGTCATTTTATCTCCACACATGAAAATGAAACACGACAACAACAAGCCTTATGCTTATTCCCTGAGGTTGTGGATGCAGATTAGGCATTTGACAGTGTGAACTGTGTCAAATGCCAGGGAATAAGCGTGTGCGTGTGTGTGTGCGTCCATGCATCTATACCTATACATGTACTTGGGAACGTGTGTGTGTGTGTGTGTGTGTGTATTTGCGAGCATGTGTGTGTTTGTTGATGTGTTGGGAGAACTAGCACGACTGCCTGAGCTTGTGCAACACTGAAAAATCACAGCCAGAATCAGACTGAGTGGGAAAGCAGTCAGGCAGTTCAGCAGACAGCCCTGTGAGACCGTCGTGGAACTAGGACCCGAGCAAAGCGAAACACCTGTCGTAGGCCTCAGTGTTAAAGGGATAGTTCAGCCAATTTTTCAAATTAGACATTGGTTTCCTTACCCTGTACGCAGTCTATGGACAAGGTATGACAGCAATCCATGCTTTGGTTTAGTTTCCCTAGCACTGTTTCCACATGTTAATGTTTTAGTATTGGTGGCACAAATCCCATTCAAGTTATGGGACCGATATTAGCATTTTTTGCGCATCATGTCCAACTCATCCAAAAGTATCTCAAATTGATTGTGAAGCTCAACAAGTCACTTTTATAGATGATTTGAACATGATGCACGAAAAATCCTAATATCAGTCCCATAACTTGAATGGGATTTGTGCAACAAATGCAAAAATATTAGCATGTGGGAACAGTGCCAGGGAAACTAAACCAAAGCATGTATTGCTATCATAACTTGTCCATAGACTGTTTACAGAGTAAGGAAACCAATATGTCATTTAGTAATTTGGGTGAACTATCTTAAGGAAGAAAGTAATGGAGCTAAAGAAGGTTAAGTGGGGTCAGGAGGCCATGCTACAGTAGAGCAGAGAGAAGAGGAAAACTATAGTTTTTGCCCTTGCACAAAAGAGGAGGAGACAACCTCTGCCTGTGTGAAAAGCCAGAGAGATACTGTAGAATTGCCCACCTGGGCTATCTGGACAACATTGAGGGATAGACTGTGAATCTGTTGTAAATAGACACTCGTATTAGTTACCTGAGGTCTATTGGATAGTTTCTGTATTCATCAACATCAATCATCTTCTCAAATTTTGGGCGGCTGCATACCAATACCATGCTCTGGTTTTTTCTATAGTTTTTTTCCCCTTGTATCATTTCATGAGTCATTTTCTAATCAGAAACAAAAACCTTGGATTGGTGAAAGCCATATGGTACAGTTGAAGCCAACTGGCAGCTGGGTAGGAGGTTGCTTTTGTAACCAGTGTGAAATGGCTAGCTAGTTAGAGGTACGCACTAGTAGTGTTTCAATCGGTGACGTCACTCGCTCTGACACCTTGAAGTAGTTGTTTCCCGCGGCTTTTGTGGAGCGATAGGTAACAATGCTTCGAGGGTGACTGTTGTTGATGTGTGCAGAGCCCAGGTTAGGGCGAGGAGAGGGACGGCAGCAATACTATTTCCAATCAATGAGGATGAGGAGAGCGAACATGTAGACTAAGGAGCCCCCCACACACTCGCTGTTGGCTGGTATTACAGAGGCCAACCCTAACTCCCATTTACATCAAATTTTCACTTCTAGCCTACCATTGAAATCAATGCATGACTACGTGAAAATGTTCCTTAAGTGGAAGTTAGGATTCACCCTCCCATTTATAGTCTGAGTTTCCCACTCCGACAATGTGGGCGATTCTGTCAGAGATAGATGATCAAGGGAGATCAAATAAACAGTGTCTGGGCTGGGAACACCAAGGGTATAGAGAGAAGGAGATGGGGAGGACTGAAAAAGAACAATGAGCCCAAGGTGGATGAGGTAGAATAGGTAGACAGACTTCCCAGCCACTCAAGGGATGCCAACATCAAATCACTACAGAGGGAGAGTAGAGGAAGCCCTTTCAGAGTAACTGTTAGCTTGATAAGCACTTACAGTAGAGCAGTATTGAACACAACGATCCTTACAGGCCCTCTCTTGAGATGGTAAATTAAATACATAGCCGTATCAGATGACAGTAATAGATAGAATTCGGTTGTAAGGGAAATTAATCTATCTATTCATTGTCTCACTGGACTGCTTGGAGTGCGTGGAAGAATGCAGGGCAGTCGTGTGTGTGTGCGTGCGAGAGGTATACCAGTATTTTATGGATGGTGGGCGTTCTGTATTCTTTCAGCACCATGGAGAGCGAAACACTCACATTGCAGTGGAACTCCTGGGCCTGTATTCACAAAACTTCTCAGAGTAGGAGTGCCGATCTAAACTACATTTAACGTATGACGTGAAATGTGTCCAGTAAAACTTAACCCTACACCTCTATATGACCTACAGACAGTAGCTAATAATAGCATAAGCATTACATATTGTAGTAGTAGATGTCATAAGCAGGCATAACAACTTTCCACAGGTTATGAAAACCGACTTAACATTGATAAACAGATGTTGCTCAGGTGAGCGTATTATTCTGCCATAGCTTGTCATGACGGTGTAGTCTAAGGACAAAGATCCTATATGGAGGTTTTATGGTTGTGACCATCACGCCTCCATCTTGGCAGTCCTACACCATCGTAAAAAATATTTTGCATTTATTTAGACACCTTAATACATACTTTTAAATTATACTGAACAAAAATATAAACGCAACATGTAAAATGTTGGTCCCAAGTTTCATGAGCTGGAATAAAAGATCCCAGACATTTTCCAGACGCAAAAAAAGCTAATTTCTCTCAAATGTTGTGCACGCATTTGTTTACATACCTGTTAGTGAGCATTTCTCCTTTGCCAAGATAATCCATCCACCTGACAGGTGTGGCATATCAAGAAGCTGATTAAACAGAATGGTCATTACACAGGTGCACCTTGTGCTGGGACAATAAGAGGCCACTCTAAAATGTGCAGTTTTGTCACACAACACAATGCCACAGATGTCTCAAGTTTTGAGGGAGCGTGCAATTGGCATGCTGACAAAGATCCTATATGGCGCCGGAGAAGATGGCTGCCATTTTACAGCCCTCTAACCAATTGTACTATTATGTGTGTTTTTCCGCGTTATTTGTAATTTATTTTGTACATAATGTTTCTGCCATCGTCTCTTATAACCAAAAAGAGCTTCTGGATATCAGGACAGCGAATACTCACCTCGTATTGGACGAATATTTTTTCTTCAACGAGGCGGCCGCAAAGGATATCCTACAGACACCCGACAAGGCCCAAATCCCCGTCATTCGCATGAGAAAGAGACGAAGATATCGTGGACGTAGGTCGGGGTGCCTTGTAAGGATCCGACGGCGAGCGAGTAAACTGCCTCTCCCATCAATCCTATTAGCCAATCTTCAATCATTTGAGAATAAACTGGATGACCTAAGATTGCGGTTATCCTACCAAAGGGACATTAAAAACTGTAATATCTTATGTTTCACCGAGTCGTGGCTGAACGACAATACATACAAAACATACAGCTAGCGGGCTATACGCTACATCGGCAGGATAGAACGGCTGACTCCGGTAAGACAAGGGGTGGCGGTCTGTGTATATTTGTAAACAACAGCTGGTGCACAAAATCAAATACTAAGGAAGTCTCGAGGTTTTGCTCACCTGAGGGAGAGTACCTTATGATAAGCTGTAGACCACACTATTTACCAAGAGAGTTTTCATCTATATTTTTAATAGCTGTCTATTTACCACCACAAACCAATGCTGGCATTAAGATTGCACTGAATGAGCTGTATAAGGCCATAAGTAAACAGAAACACGCTCATCCAGAGGCAGCGCTCCTAGTGGCCAGGGACTTTAATGCAGGGAAACTTAAATCCGTTCTACCTAATTTCTACCAGCATGTTAAATGTGCAACCAGAGGAAAAAAAAACTCTAGACCACCTTTACTCCACACACAGAGACGCATACAAAGCTCTCCCTCGCCCTCCATTTGGCAAATCTGACCATAACTCTATCCTCCTGATTCCTGCTTATAAGCAAAAACTAAAGCAGGAAGCACCAGTGACTCGGTTAATAAAAAAAGTGGTCAGATGACGCAGATGCTAAGCTACAGGACTGTTTTGCTAGCACAGACTGGAACATGTTCCGGGATTCTTCAGATAGCATTGAGGAGTACACCACATCAGTCACTGGCTTCATCAATAAGTGCATCGATGATGTCGTCCCCACAGTGACCGTACGTACATACCCCAACCAGAAGCCATGGATTACAGGAAACATCCGCACTGAGCTAAAGGGTAGAGCTGCCGCTTTCAAGGAGCAGGACTCTAACCTGGACGCTTATAAGAAATCCCGCTATGCCCTCCGACGAACCATCAAACAGGCAAAGAGTCAATACAGGACTAAGATTGAATCGTACTACACCGGCTCTGACGCTCGTCGGATGTGGCAGGGCATGAAAACTATTACAGACTACAAAGGGAAGCACAGCCACAAGCTGCCCAGTGACACAAGACTTCCAGACGAGCTAAACCACTTCTATGCTCGCTTCGAGGCAAGCAACACTGAAGCATGCATGAGAGCACCAGCTGTTCCGGATGACTATGTGATCATGCTCTCCGTAGCCGATGTGAGTAAGACTTTTAAGCAGGTCAACATTCACAAGGCCGCAGGGCCAGACGGATTACCAGGACGTGTACTCCGAGCATGTGCTGACCAACTGGCAAGTGTCTTTACTGACATTTTCAACATGTCCCTGACTGAGTCTGTAATACCAACATGTTGATGATACTTGCCAGTTGATGATCTCAGTATATCCATCAGACGTGTTGCTGTGCGTTTTGTTGCTGTGCGTTTTTGCTGCCAACTTTACTTTATTTTGCTAGCTGACAACTTTATGTTTTTTTTTTTTTTGTTTTTTTTTTAATTACCGTTTATATTTTTAGTTTTTCCATCGCAACTTTTTTCCCTCATTCAACTTTTTCACTCCGGACGCTTTATCTGGACATGGTTCGTCAACATCTTCAACAGCCGAAGCTAAGTAGTAACATTAACATGATGTCTTCTAATTGCAGTCGCTGTACTCATAATATACAGGAGAACGATCGCCTTACGGCGAGAATAGCTGTGCTACAAGCCCAGCTTCAGACGCAATCGTTAGGCAAGGGTAATTTCAGTGTAGGAAAGGAAGAAACAGCGTCTGTGCCACCAGTAAGTACAGATAGTAACGTTAGTATAAATCCCCCCGCACAGTCCCCGCAGCCGGACAACTTTCTCATGGCTTCTGGAGGGAAATACTGTTGGAATGCTCAACCGGTGTCGCTCATTCAGCCGACAAAAACTTTCAACCGGTTTTCCCCATTATGTAGCGAGTCGGAGTCTGAGTCTGAGTCTTCTCTTGTCTCTACTCCTCCCGTTACGGGGTCTGAGACGCCGAAGGCTCCCACCATTAGCTCTGACAAATTGAAAACCCTAGTCATTGGCGACTCCATTACCCGCAGTATTAGACTTAAAACGAATCACCCAGCGATCATACACTGTTTACCAGGGGGCAGGGCTACCGACGTTAAGGCTAATCTAAAGATGGTGCTGGCTAAAGCTAAAACTGGCGAGTGTAGAGAGTATAGAGATATTGTTATCCACGTCGGCACCAACGATGTTAGGATGAAACAGTCAGAGGTCACCAAGTGCAACATAGCTTCAGCGTGTAAATCAGCTAGAAAGATGTGTCGGCATCGAGTAATTGTCTCTGGCCCCCTCCCAGTTAGGGGGAGTGACGAGCTCTACAGCAGAGTCTCAGTTGAAAACTGTTTTCTGCCCCTCCCAAAAGATAGAATTTGTAGATAATTGGCCCTCTTTCTGGGACTCACCCACAAACAGGACCAAGCCTGACCTGCTGAGGAGTGACGGACTCCATCCTAGCTGGAGGGGTGCTCTCATCTTATCTACCAACATAGATAGGGCTCTAACTCCTCTAGCCCCACAGTGAAATAGGGTGCAGGCCAGGCAGCAGGCTGTTAGCCAACCTGCCAGCTTAGTGGAGTCTGCCAATAGCACAGTCAGTGTAGTCAGCTCAGCCATACCCATTGAGACTGTGTCTGTGCCTCGACCTAGGTTGGGCAAAACTAAACATGGCGGTGTTCGCCTTAGCAATCTTATTAGGATAAAGACCTCCTCCATTCCTGCCATT
This sequence comes from Coregonus lavaretus, assembly GCF_964263955.1. Lineage (NCBI taxonomy): Eukaryota > Metazoa > Chordata > Actinopteri > Salmoniformes > Salmonidae > Coregonus > Coregonus lavaretus. The sequence continues at coordinate 85,386,446 of NC_139989.1, forward strand.
ATTGAAAGAGATCGTGATACCTCACATCTCAAAATAGGGTTACTTAATGTTAGATCCCTCACTTCAAAGGCAGTCATAGTCAATGAACTAATCACTGATCATAATCTTGATGTGATTGGCCTGACTGAAACATGGCTTAAGCCTGATGAATTTACTGTGTTAAATGAGGCCTCACCTCCTGGTTACACTAGTGACCATATTCCCCGTGCATCCCGCAAAGGCGGAGGTGTTGCTAACATTTACGATAGCAAATTTCAATTTACAAAAAAAAAAATGGCGTTTTCGTCTTTTGAGCTTCTAGTCATGAAATCTATGCAGCCTACTCAATCACTTTTTATAGCTACTGTTTACAGGCCTCCTGGGCCATATACAGCGTTCCTCTCTGAGTTTCCTGAATTCCTATCAGACCTTGTAGTCATAGCAGATCATATTCTAATTTTTGGTGATTTTAATATTCACATGGAGAAGTCCACAGACCCACTCCAAAAGTCTTTCGGAGCCATCATCGACTCAGTGGGTTTTGTCCAACATGTCTCTGGACCTACTCACTGCCACAGTCATACTCTGGACCTAGTTTTGTCCCATGGAATAAATGTTGTAGATCTTAATGTTTTTCCACAAAATCCTGGACTATCGGACCACCATTTTATTACGTTTGCAATCGCAACAAATAATCTGCTCAGACCCCAACCAAGGAGCATCAAAAGTCGTGCTATAAATTCTCAGACAACACAAAAATTCCTTGATGCCCTTCCAGACTCCTTCTGCCTACCCAAGGACGTCAGAGGACAAAAATCAGTTAACCACTTAACTGAGGAACTCAATTTAACCTTGCGCAATACCCTAGATGCAGTTGCACCCCTAAAAATGAAAAACATTTGTCATAAGAAACTAGCTCCCTGGTATACAGAAAATACCCGAGCTTTGAAGCAAGCTTCCAGGAAATTGGAACGGAAATGGCGCCACACCAAACTGGAAGTCTTCCGACTAGCTTGGAAAGACAGTACCGTGCAGTACCGAAGAGCCCTCACTGCTGCTCGATCATCCTACTTTTCCAACTTAATCGAGGAAAATAAGAACAATCCAAAATTTCTTTTTGATACTGTTGCAAAGCTAACTAAAAAGCAGCATTCCCCAAGAGAGGATGGCTTTCACTTCAGCAGTAATAAATTCATGAACTTCTTTGAGGAAAAGATCATGACCATTAGAAAGCAAATTACGGACTCCTCTTTGAATCTGCGTATTCCTCCAGGGCTTAGCTGTCCTGGATCTGCACAGCTCTGCGAGGGCCTGGGATCGGGAGAGACACTTAAGTGTTTTAGTACTATATCTCTTGACACAATGATGAAAATAATCATGGCCTCAAAACCTTCAAGCTGCATACTGGATCCTATTCCTACTAAACTGCTGAAGGAGCTGCTTCCTGTGCTTGGCCCTCCTATGTTGAACATAATAAACAGCTCTCTATCCACCGGATGTGTACCAAACTCACTAAAAGTGGCAGTGATAAAGCCTCTCTTGAAAAAGCCAAACCTTGACCCGGAAAATATAAAAAACTATCGGCCTATATCGAATCTTCCATTCCTCTCAAAAATTTTAGAAAAAGCTGTTGCGCAGCAACTCACTGCCTTTCTGAAGACAAATAATGTATACGAAATGCTTCAGTCTGGTTTTAGACCCCATCATAGCACTGAGACTGCACTTGTGAAGGTGGTAAATGACCTTTTAATGGCGTCAGACCGAGGCTCTGCATCTGTCCTCATGCTACTAGACCTTAGTGCTGCCTTTGACACCATCGATCACCACATTCTTTTGGAGAGACTGGAAACCCAAATTGGTCTACACGGACAAGTTCTGGCCTGGTTTAGATCTTACCTGTCGGAAAGATATCAGTTTGTCTCTGTGAATGGTCTGTCCTCCGACAAATCAACTGTACATTTCGGTGTTCCTCAAGGTTCCGTTTTAGGACCACTATTGTTTTCACTATATATTTTACCTCTTGGGGATGTTATTCGAAAACATAATGTTAACTTTCACTGCTATGCGGATGACACACAGCTGTACATTTCAATGAAACATGGTGAAGCCCCAAAATTGCCCTCGCTAGAAGCCTGTGTTTCAGACATAAGGAAGTGGATGGCTGAAAACTTTCTACTTTTAAACTCGGACAAAACAGAGATGCTTGTTCTAGGTCCCAAGAAACAAAGAGATCTTCTGTTAAATCTGACAATTCATCTTGATGGTTGTAAAGTCGTCTCAAATAAAACTGTGAAGGACCTCGGCGTTACTCTTGACCCTGATCTCTCTTTTGACGAACATATCAAGACTGTTTCAAGGACAGCTTTTTTCCATCTACGTAACATTGCAAAAATCAGAAATTTTCTGTCCAAAAATGATGCAGAAAAATTAATCCATGCATTTGTTACTTCTAGGTTAGACTATTGCAATGCTCTACTTTCCGGCTACCCGGATAAAGCACTAAATAAACTTCAGTTAGTGCTAAATACGGCTGCTAGAATCCTGACTAGAACCAAGAAATTTGATCATATTACTCCAGTGCTAGCTTCCCTACACTGGCTTCCTGTTAAGGCAAGGGCTGATTTCAAGGTTTTACTGTTAACCTATAAAGCGTTACATGGGCTTGCTCCTACCTATCTTTCCGAGTTGGTCCTGCCGTACATACCAATACGTACGCTACGGTCACAAGACGCAGGCCTCCTAATTGTCCCTAAAATTTCTAAGCAAACAGCGGGAGGCAGGGCTTTCTCCTATAGATCTCCATTTTTATGGAACAGTCTGCCTACCCATGTGAGAGACGCAGACTCGGTCTCAACCTTTAAGTCTTTACTGAAGACTTATCTCTTCAGTAGGTCATATGATTGAGTGTAGTCTGGCCCAGGAGTGTGAAGGTGAACGGAAAGGCTCTGGAGCAACGAACAGCCCTTGCTGTCTCTGCCAGGCCGGTTCCCCTCTCTCCACTGGGGTTCTCTGCCTCTAACCCTGTTACAGGGGCTGAGTCACTGGCTTGCTAGTGCTCTTTCATGCCGTCCCTAGGAGGGGTGCGTCACTTGAGTGGGTTGAGTTACTGACGTGATCTTCCTGTCTGGGTTGGCGCCCCCCCTTGGTTTGTGCTGTGGTGGAGACCTCTGTGGGCTATACTCTGCCTTGTCTCAGGATTGTAAGTTGGTGGTTGAGGATATCCCTCTAGTGGTGCGGGGGCTGTGCTTTGGCAGAGTGGGTGGGGTTATATCCTTCCTGTTTGGCCCTGTCCGGGGGTTTCTTCGGATGGGGCCACAGTGTCTCCGGACCGCTCCTGTCTCAGCCTCCAGTATTTATGCTGCAGTAGTTTATGTGTCGGGGGGCTGGGGTTAGTTGGTTATACCTGGAGTACTTCTCCTGTCTTATCCAGTGTCCTGTGTGAATTTAAGTATGCTCTCTCTAATTCTCTCGTTCTCTCTTTCTCTCTGAGAACCTGAGCCCTAGGACCATACGTCAGGACTACCGGGCATGCTGACACCTTGCTGTCCCCAGTCCGCCTGGCCTTGCTGCTATTCCAGTTTCAACTGTTCTGCCTGCGGTTACGAAACCCCTACCTGTCCCAGACCTGCTGTTTTCAACTCTTAATGATCGGCTATGAAAAGCCAACTGAGAGACCTGAGCCCTAGGACCATACGTCGGGACTACCGGCCGTGGTGACTCCTTGCTGTCCCCAGTCCGCCTGGCCTTGCTGCTATTCCAGTTTCAACTGTTCTGCCTGCGGTTATGGAACCTCTACCTGTCCCAGACCTGCTGTTTTCAACTCTTAATGATCGGCTATGAAAAGCCAACTGAGATTTATTCCTGATTATTATTTGACCATGCTTGTCACTTATGAACATTTTTGAACATCTTGGCATGGTTCTGTTATAATCTCCACCCGGCACAGCCAGAAGAGGACTGGCCACCCCTCATAGCCTGGTTCCTCTCTAGGTTTCTTCCTAGGTTTTGGCCTTTCTAGGGAGTTTTTCCTAGCCACCGTGCTTCTACACCTGCATTACTAGCTGTTTGGGGTTTTAGGCTGGGTTTCTGTACAGCACTTCGAGATATTAGCTGATGTACGAAGGGCTATATAAAATAAAATTGATTGATTGATTGATGTTTCAAGCAAACCACTATAGTCCCCGTGCCCAAGGACACTAAGATAACCTGCCTAAATGACTACCGGCCCGTAGCACTGATTTCTGTAGCCATGAAGTGCTTTGAAAGGCTGGTCATGGCTCACATCAACAACATTATCCCAGAAACCCTAGATCCACTCCAATTTGCATACCACCCCAACAGATCCACAGATGATGCAATCTCTATTGCGCTCCACACTGCCCTTTCCCACCTGGACAAGAGGAACACCTACATGAGAATGCTATTGACTACAGCTCAGCATTCAACACCATAGTGCCCTCAAAGCTCATCATTAAGCTAAGGATCCTGGGACTAAACACCTCCCTCTGCAACTGGATCGTGGACTTCCTGACGGGCCGCCCCCAGGTGGTAAGGGTAGGTAACAACACATCTGCCACACTGATACTCAACACGGGGGCCCCTCAGGGGTGCGTGCTCAATCCCCTCCTGTACTCCCTGTTCACCCATGACTGCATAGCCAGGCACGACTCCAACACCATCATTAAGTTTGCCGACGACACAACAGTGGTAGGCCTGATCACCGACAACGATGAGACAGCCTATAGGGAGGAGGTCAGAGACCTGGCCGTGTGGTGCCAGGATAACAACCTCTCCCTCAACGTGACCAAGACAAAGGAGATGATTGTGGACTACAGGAAAAAAATGAGGACTGAGCACGCCCCCATTCTCATCGACGGTGCTGTAGTGGAACAGGTTGAGAGCTTCAAGTTCCTTGGTGTCCACATCACCAATGAAGTATCATGGTCCAAACACACCAAGACAGTTGTGAAGAGGGCACGACAAAGCCTATTCCCCCTCAGGAGACTGAAAAGATTTGGCATGGGTCCTCAGACCATCAAATTCTACAGCTGCACCATCGAGAGCATCCTGACTGGTTGCATCACCGCCTGGTATGGCAACTGTTCGGCCTCCGACCGCAAGGCCCTACAGAGGGTAGTGCGTACGACCCAGTACATCACTGGGGCCAAGCTTCCTGCCATCCAGGACCTCTATACCAGGCGGTGTCAGAGGAAGGCCCTCAAAATTGACAAAGTCTCCAGCCACCCTAGTCATAGACTGTTCTCTCTGCTACCGCACGGCAAGCGGTACCGGAGTGCCAAGTCTAGGTCCAAAAGACTTCTCAACAGCTTCTACCCTCAAGCCATAAGACTCCTGAACAGCTAATCATGGCTACCCGGACTATTTGCCCCCGCACATTGACTCTGCACCGGTACCCCCCTGTATATATAGCCTCCCTACTCTTTTTTTCTCAACACTTTTTTTGTTGTTGTTTTATTTTACTTTTTTATTAAAAATAAATGCACTGTTGGTTAAGTGCTGTAAGTAAGCATTTCACTGTAATGTCTGCACCTGTTGTATTCGGCGCATGTGGCCAATACAATTTGATTTGATTTGACTGCAGGAATGTCCACCAGAGCTGTTGCCAAAGATTTGAATGTTCATTTTTCTACCATAAGCTGCCTCCAACGTCGTTTTATAGAATTTGTCAGTATGTCCAACCAGCCTTACAACCACAGACCACGTGTAACCACGCCAGCCCAGGACCTCCACATCCGCCTTCTTCGCCTGTGGGATCAACTGAGACGATCAACCCAGACAGCTGATGAAACTGTTGGTTTGCACAACCGAATAATTTCTGCACAAACTGTCAGAAACCGTCTCAGGGAAGCTCATCTGCGTGCTCGTTGTTCTCACCAGGGTCTTGACTAGACTGCAGTTCGGCGTTGTAACCAACTTCAGTGGGCAAATGCTCACCTTCGATGGTCCCTGGCATGCTGGAAAAGTGTGCTATTCACAGATTAATCCCAGTCTCAACAGTACCGGGCAGATGGCAGACAGCGTGTAGGCGTCGTGTAGGCGAGCGGTTTGCGGATGTCAACGTTGTGAACAGAGAGCCCCATTGTGGGGTTATGGTATGGGCATGCATAAGCTACGGACAACGAACACAATTGCATTTTATCTACGGCAATTTGAATGCACAGAGATACCGTGATGAGATCCTGAGGCCCATTGTCGTGCCATTCATCCGCCGCCATCACCTCATGTTTCAGCATGATAATGCACGCCCCCATGTCGAAATGATCTGTACACAATTCCTGGAAGCTGAAAATGTCCCAGTTCTTCCATAGCCTGCATACTCACCAGACATGTCACCCATTGAGCATGTTTGGGATGCTCTGGATCGATGTGTACGACAGCATGTTCCATTTCCCAACAATATCCAGCAACTTCACACAGCCATTGAAGAGGAGTGGGACAACATTCCACAGGCCACAATCAACAACTGGATCAACTCTATGTGAAGGAGATGTGTTGCGCTGCATGAGGCATATGGTGGTCACACAAGATACTGACTGTTTTTTTTATCCACACCCCTACCTTTTAACAAAAATTATTTCAGTGACTAACATATCTGTATTCCCAGTCATGTGAAATCCATAGATTTAGGGCCTAATGAATTTATTTCAATTGACTTATTTCCTTATATGAAATGTAGCGCAGTAAAGTCTTTGAAATTGTTGCATGTTTTATTTATGTTTTTGTTCAGTGAGCTAAACATACAAATGAAAAAATATATACAAATGTTTTCCTTAAAATATATATTTTGTGTTTGATGCCATGTGTTTGATGCCATTCCATTTACTCCGTTCCAGCCATTATTATGAGCCGTCCTCCCCTCAGCAGCCTCCACTGCTTTCAATGGACAATACATAGCATCAGCAATCCAGGGTTTATATACATTATTGGTCGTGACTATGTTACGAGAGAGCGGGAGGGAGAAAGAGAAGTATCAATTGAACTGTTACCTGGGTTACCTGTCTATATTCACAAACACAATGGATCATAGCTAGTTATTCTAACTCATGGGTTTTGTTCTCCCAACCCACTCAGTTCTTGTATCTGTCTTATGGCAAACCAGACACGTCTCTGACACGCACGCACACACTTGCCACTGATTTTTCCATGCTCTTTTTTTGTGCATGTGTTTGTTGAGTTAAAGCATTGGGATACAGCATCACATCTTTTTACACATTACATTTTATTCAGGATACATCATTCACAGACGTACTTTAGCCCATAAGGTTACACTGTACTTGCATATAGTAGAGCGACTTTGTCAATATATTATTTTTCACAGCTCTACTTATTTCTGAAGCTATTCTTTTGACTGTTGAACTAGTATGAATCAGAGTAAAACCATTCCACTTATGTATCACTAAAATGTCAGCAGTGGGGATTTTCCCTGTTCTGTGCGCCTCGCTTTGCCTATCCTGCCTAGCGACCATGATGCTGTAGTAGTAGACTGCCAGTACAGTGTTGCCTGCAGGGTGCCCAATGGAAGCCATTCAGCACACATATAGTACACGCATACTCATACACACGCACCGGTATGTGCATCCTCTTTTTATATGTTTAGTCACAGACACAAACAGACACTTGACTGTTTGAAACCAGAGAGCTGAGGGTGCTCTCTCACTCTCATGAAACAGATCTATTCTTAGTGTCTGAGCCTATTGTGTGAGTGATAGGAGTTGGGCAAGATAGACACTCTTAGCACGACTAGCTACATCCCACTGGTTAAATCTGTTTGCTTTCAGGGAGATGCTGGATTAGGGTGGTATGATCAGTGTGTGTTTGTGTGCGTGCATGTGTGGGAGAGAGAAAGCGTGTTACAAACACATACTACAAATAGGAGTGTGGGCCTGTGTTTTGGCTGTTAGGCTCTGATCTTACCGTGTGTGAATGGAACATACTATGTCCTTGTCAAAGACCAGCCATGGTCAGTGTGTACAGTACACTTCCAAAAGAGCTGTCCCTATTAGGATAACTATTTTGGGTTCCATGTAGAACCCTCTGTGGAAAGGGTTTTACATGGAACCCAAAAGGGTTCTACCTGGAACCAAAAAGTGTTCTTCAAAGGGTTGTCCTATTGGGACAGCCGAAGAACCGTTTCAGGTTCTAGATAGCACCTTTTTTTCTAAGAGTGTACAGATGTAGGATCTTAATTTGAGCCAGTTTGCTACAGCAGGAAAACAATCCTGCAGCAACAGGAAATGTGAATTATTATGTGGATTATAATTAATGAAAATGTTTGTAGGGGTTGATACATTTTTCGTTAGGGCAAATCAAGTCTGAAATTTCAAAATGGAAATTACAAACTTTAGAAGCCTTTTAACTCAAATCCAGTGAAATTCTCAGCAACAATTAGAGTGATCAAATTAAGATCCTACATCTGTATGTTACAGTATTTAACCTCAAAGCAGCATGCCTGGTTCAGGCCATGAGACAAATTGTGGGTGCGTGTGTGCGTGCACATGTATTTGCGTGTATACATGCGTGTTTGTGTACAGTATGTGCATATGCCTTGTGTGTGTCAAAATCAAAACCAACGTAGCTCTTATCCTATGCAGATACAAAACAAAGGGCAGAAATAAGCCTCCTCGAAAATACATACAAACAGGACTTGATCCTAAATGTTTTTACTTGAAAATATGTAAAACAGGACTTGATCCTAAGTGTTTTTTGTGAGGCTGCCTGCCTGCAGTAGTCAGTCTATTTGTGTACTCCCCCACCAGTTCTCATTCTTAACTCAAACATATGGTAGCAAACAAGGCCCTCTGGCACTTACTATTGGCTGCTCTCATTCCTGACATTGTTTCTTAAAGCCAGTAGCACACATATGAGAATACCACACATAAGGCCGGTTTCTCAGACTGAGTTATTCAGCTGATTTAGGTAAGTCTACTCCTGAACTGAAAAGCATATTCAATGCAGAATCTCTAAGTCCAGGCTGTATTCATAAAGCGTCTCAAACTAGGATTGCCTTTAGATCAGGGCTTTTTTGATCATAATTAATACGATGACATGGACACAGGGGACCTGATCCTAGATCAGCACTCCTCCTCTAAGACGCTTTATGAATACAGGCCAAGGAGTAGAATAAATGTAGGTGATATTCGTTATATTTGTGATATAGCTCGACCTCACATACAACATCCACTCACCCATTGACTTTGCATAAGGATGCAACTCAAAATAGCTTTGTATGGAAGGGTCTGCTGTTTAAAACTGTTTAGTCATTTTACATTTTTATTCCCTGTAACTATATTTGCCATTATACGATGTTATCATTCAATTCAGTGTTAAGCAATAACAAAGATCTAAGTGATTCATTGACCAACCAGTTGCTAGTGTGGACACGCCACTCTTTTGTATATAGACCAGCTCGCTCTGAACTCTGCACCTTCCTTTGTGTTATGGTGGTGCAGGTGCTCTCTAGTCTCTCTCAGATCACTTTCCCTCTTAAATCACTGTGTGGCTGCTCACTAGGAAGCATAGACACAGGCAGTCTCTCTCTCTCACTCTCTCACTCTCTCTCTCTGTCTCTCTGTCTGTTTGTGTTCTGGTAGTTAGCTGTGTGCTCTGACTGTGGCAGCCCCGTAGGCAGTAGGCCATGGACAGATGGCAGCAAAGTTGCAGTGCCGGGGGTGTAAGTGAGGAGGTTAGCTGGCATGGCAGCGGGTAAGGAGGTGGACTGTTCAAGGACACATTGTTAATCCCCCTGGTGAAGGAAAAATAGGGCGATGGAAAGTAGCTTTGAACAGGAGTCAGGACTGAACTGAGAAGACCCTGAACCCCAAATCAACTGCTAGCCCCTACCCCCTATACACTTGGATATATCTGAGACAATTGGATAGGTGAAAGTGATATGGCGACAATTCCACCTGGCCTATCAGAGGGCATGATGAAGCCATTGACATATATAAATATCTAGACACAGCCATATCCTGAGCTGTGAATGGATTTCTGGAGGTTGGTTGATCCATTCGTTTTCACTGTGTGAGATTCGAGCCATGTTACTCTACAAGTAGCCTCTGAGTCTCCAACATCCAGATGTCCGGTTTTCAGGGGAAATGGAAAGAGCCTGTGACACGACTTCCGCTTTTGGATGTTAACAAGGTGGCACTGCATCTTAACTCCTCCTCCACATTTACTGGATTGGTTGAACAGTGCAGAAGAGAAGCTTCTCGTCAAGACCAGTATGTAGGGGGATCTAGTTTCAGGCATCTTTTACACCTGCTACGTTAGGTTATTCTACAAGCCATGTGTGTGTATCGTGTGAGTCTGACCTCCACCGACCGTGACATTGCACCACGAAGTGCACTTCAACAATGCCCTTGTAACATGGTCATAAGGCTGTTATAATTGCACCTATAAACAGCCCACCTTTCAACTCCACCTTAGGACAACAGACGTTAGGTACAACTGTGTCTGTCATACATTATGTCAGTCATGTTTTATGTCTGACTTTTGTCATTAGATAGACCGTTGTAAATTCATTACAATAATTTGAATGAGATTTAGTGTTATGTATGAGTGCGATATGGCAGGTTAAGTAGGACCAAATACAGAGCAGGGTCATGTTCATTGGGGCACGCAACTGAAAACATTTTATAATGATTTGCAAATTCAAGTAGTCCCTCCCGGTTTTGTCAGTTTTCTTCGGTTTGGTGCCAAATGAACACAACCCTGGTCTTCAAGTGTGTGAAAAGTGAGGGAGTTAAACTCGGCCAGTCAGCAGGGCACCATTATTGTAACTATAATTCCACAATTTGAAGAACCCTTACCATAGCATCCACACTGAAGGGTATTCATTACAACATAAAAGGCCTATTTAAGATGCAAACTATGTTGTTTGCTCAGTTTTCATTGTTTTATTGTGACGGTACAGCAGTAACCTCTCACAACACTGTCAATCACGCATGAAAATATCAATCTTGCTCTATATCTGAGTGTCACACTTATCTGTTGATTGTGCACTTGGCCTTGAATCAAAAAGACACTAAGTCACAGGAAAACAGAGTGTATCATCAGATATGCAGCTAGCAATAAATATAGTATTTTAGGGGGGTAGATGTAGCTAACATCTTTTAAATGTTGAAATATTTAGAATCTGTCCTCTCATATTTACATGAGTGACTACCATAATGGCAGTTAAAATGACAATTGCTTTGTTCTCCTTTCTTCATCAGTAAAAGACTAGAAGGTGAGTGACTGGCTGTGGAGCTATACAGAGCAGGCTTGCTGGTTAAAATTCTGGTTTTGAATTTGCTGACAGCATGGTGAAATGGGGTGGGGTCCCTCTTCAGTAACATGCAGAAGCACAGTGGTTTAGTAGACTTGGATTATTTATGGAATCCTCAGTATCATTAGGTAACATGACAACAGTCTACATATATATAAAACATCTAGCAAGTGTGAGAACTAGAATACTGTATGCACAATATACTATGAAAATCATTGGACTCTAATGCTGCAAACAATTAGAATTCCCCCCTTTTCCCCACAAAATGTATTTCGTCTAAACTTTACAGTTAGGTAGGCTTGTATAGGCTATTAGTCTGCTCGCCTAATACACGCTGTTTGTTGGACTGCAAAGACATGGTGTGCTGCCTAAACACGATACATGGATGTAATTAGCATATTCATTTAAATAGTATTGTTCACCACGTGGAACAGACCTTTCATGATGGAAATTTGACATACTTTTTTTTATATATACCCATCCGTTGAAGAAAAGGCTGAGCTTTCTCCAAATTCAATGTTATATGACTACATTGTTTTTAAACAGCTTTCCCTCTGAAATGTTTTGAAATACTTGATATACATTATGAATTGCTGGGCTCTGATTGGCTGCTGGAGATTCTCCTTCCGTATGGCAACAGCCTGGAATCCCACCCCCCTCTCTCTTCTCCTGTCCCCCTCCCCTTTTCTACTCACAGACCTCCTCCACGCTGCTTACCCTCTTCCCTGAATGCACTTGGACTGCTCTGCCTCCGAGGGGGCTCCTCCCCACCGACTGACTGCAGCATCTGGATGTGGTCGCCATGGCAACAGCAATGGTCCACCCCCCCTCCCCCTCCCCTCCTCTCCCCATCCTCCTCCTCCCCCCTTTTCTAAGCTCACTGTGGTAATGCTCGCCGCTGCACGTCTTCAGGCTTGACCTGGATTCCGTGGTGTGCTGGCGTTTCCCCATTATTTGGGGTCAAACGCCAGAGCCAGCTCCTCCCCCACATCCCATCCCCAGGCCATGTGTTTGTAAGAAGAGAGAGAAAAGCATGTTATCACAGCATCAGGGCTCTATCCACCCTCCCTCTCTCCCACTTTACTCCAACAACACCCAGAGCTTCAGTGAACTGAGATTTTCCAGTAATTTCCCCGTTTTGATTGAACTGCCACCTCTGCTGAATAAAGAAACCAAAATGTCTGCCTCCTGCCTGTTCCTGTTGTAGTGGGTTTAGTCAGAGTAATGTTTGGCGCTTGGATTTTTTTCTGGTCTATTTACTGCACATTTTTATGTATTGTATCTGTTTGTTTGAGATTGAATGTTAACACAACATGACAGTCCGAACGCATCTAAGTCAGTGTAACTGTTGTGTGGGCCTGTGGCCGTGTCACTCATGCAGTAATTCATTGACACCCGTGTTCACTTCTGATGTTGAGGAGCTCTTGATGTGGTAATGTCAAATCAGTCACCGCAGTCAGTTCATCAAATCAGACTAATAGATAGAGCCAGATTATCAGAGATTCAGTCTTTCTGTACATACTCTGCTTATGCCTTCATGAGAAACTTGTTTGGGTTGATGTACCTGTTTTCCTCTTGGGAGCTGTGGCTTTTACAGTGGGGAAAAAATGTATTTAGTCAGCCACCAATTGTGCAAGTTCTCCCACTTAAAAAGATGAGAGAGGCCTGTAATTTTCATCATAGGTACACGTCAACTATGACAGACAAAATGAGAAAATGTTTTCCAGGAAATCACATTGTAGGATTTTTAATAAATGTATTTGCAAATTATGGTGGAAAATAAGTATTTGGTCAATAACAAAAGTTTCTCAATACTTTGTTACAGTGAGGGAAAAAAGTATTTGATCCCCTGCTGATTTTGTACGTTTGACCACTGAAAAAGAAATGATCAGTCTATGATTTTAATGGTAGGTTTATTTGAACAGTAAGAGACAGAATAACAACAAAAAAATTCAGAAAAACGCATGTCAAAAATGTTATGAATTGATTTGCATTTTAATGAGGGAAATAAGTATTTGACCCCATCTCAATCAGAAAGATTTCTGGCTCCCAGGTGTCTTTTATACAGGTAACGAGCTGAAATTAGGAGCACACTCTTAAAGGGAGTGCTCCTAATCTCAGCTTGTTACCTGTATAAAAGACACCTGTCCACAGAAGCAATCAATCAGATTCCAAACTCTCCACCATGGCCAAGACCAAAGAGCTCTCCAAGGATGTCAGCGACAAGATTGTAGACCTACACTAGGCTGGAATGGGCTACAAGACCATCGCCAAGCAGCTTGGTGAGAAGGTGACAACAGTTGGTGTGATTATTCGCAAATGGAAGAAACACAAAAGACCTGTCAATCTCCCTCGGCCTGGAGCTCCATGCAAGATCTCACCTCGTGGAGTTGCAATGATCATGAGAACGGTGAGGAATCAGCCCAGAACTACACGGGAGGATCTTGTCAATGATCTCAAGGCAGCTGGGACCATAGTCACCAAGAAAACAATTGGTAACACACTACGCCGTGAAGGACTGAAATCCTGCAGCGCCCGCAAGGTCCCCCTGCTCAAGAAAGCACATATACAGGCCCGTCTGAAGTTTGCCAATGAACATCTGAATGATTCAGAGGAGAACTGGGGGAAAGTGTTGTGGTCAGATGAGACCAAAATGGAGCTCTTTGGCATCAACTCAACTCACCGTGTTTGGAGGAGGAGGAATGCTGCCTATGACCCCAAGAACACCATCCCCGCCGTCAAACATGGAGGTGGAAACATTATGCTTTGGGGGTGTTTTTCTGCCAAGGGGACAGGACAACTTCACCGCATCAAAGGGACGATGGACGGGGCCATGTACCGTCAAATCTTGGGTGAGAACCTCCTTCCCTCAGCCAGGGCATTGAAAATGGGTCGTGGATGGGTATTCCAGCATGACAATGACCCAAAACACACGGCCAAGGCAACAAAGGAGTGGCTCAAGAAGAAGCACATTAAGTTCCTGGAGTGGCCTAGCCAGTCTCCAGACCTTAATCCCGTAGAAAATCTGTGGAGGGAGCTGAAGGTTCGAGTTGCCAAACGTCAGCCTCGAAACCTTAATGTCTTGGAGAAGATCTGCAAAGAGGAGTGGGACAGAAAATCCCTCCTGAGATGTGTGCAAACCTGGTGGCCAACTACAAGAAACGTCTGACCTCTGTGAATACTAAAAAGGGTTTTGCCATCAAGTACTAAGTCATGTTTTGCAGAGGGGTCAAATACTTATTTCCCTCATTAAAATGCAAATCAATGTATACAATTTTTGACATGCGTTTTTCTGGATTATTTTGTTGTTATTCTGTCTCTCACTGTTCAAATAAACCTACCATTAAAATTATAGACTGATCATGTCTTTGTCAGTGGGCAAACGTACAAAATCAGCAGGGGATCAAATACTTTTTTCCCTCACTGTATATACCCTTTGTTGGCAATGACACAGGTCAAACGTTTTCTGTAAGTCTTCACAAGGTTTTCACACACTGTTGCTGGTATTTTGGCCCATTCCTCCATGCAGATCTCCTCTAGAGCAGTGATGTTTTGGGGCTGTCGCTGGGCAACACAGACTTTCAACTCCCTCCAAAGATTTTCTATGGGGTTGAGATCTGGAGACTGGCTAGGCCACTCCAGGACCTTGAAATGCTTCTTACGAAGCCACTCCTTCGTTGCCCGGGCGGTGTGTTTGGGACATTGTCATGCTGAAAGACCCAGCCACGTTTCATCTTCAATGCCCTTGCTGATGGAAGGAGGTTTTCACTCAGAATCTCACGATACATGGCCCCATTCATTCTTTCCTTTACACGGATCAGTCGTCCTGGTCCCTTTGCAGAAAAACAGCCCCAAAGCATGATGTTTCCACCCCCATGCTTCACAGTAGGTATGGTGTTCTTTGGATGCAACTCAGCATTCTTTGTCCTCCAAACACGACAAGTTGAGTTTTTACCAAAAAGTTATATTTTGGTTTCATCTGACCATATGACATTCTCCCAATCCTCTTCTGGATCATCCAAATGCACTCTAGCAAACTTCAGACGGGCCTGGACATGTACTGGCTTAAGCAGGGGGACACGTCTGGCACTGCAGGATTTGAGTCCCTGGCGGCGTAGTGTGTTACTGATGGTAGGCTTTGTTACTTTGGTCCCAGCTCTCTGCAGGTCATTCACTAGGTCCCCCCGTGTGGTTCTGGGATTTTTGCTCACCGTTCTTGTGATCATTTTGACCCCACGGGGTGAGATCTTGCGTGGAGCCCCAGATCGAGGGAGATTATCAGTGGTCTTGTATGTCTTCTATTTCCTAATAATTGCTCCCACAGTTGATTTCTTCAAACCAAGCTGCTTACCTATTGCAGATTCAGTCTTCCCAGCCTGGTGCAAGTCTACAATTTTGTTTCTGGTGTCCTTTGACAGCTCTTTGGTCTTGGCCATAGTGGAGTTTGGAGTGTGACTGTTTGAGGTTGTGGACAGGTGTCTTTTATACTGATAACAAGTTCAAACCGGTGCCATTAATACAAGTAACGAGTGGAGGACAGAGGAGCCTCTTAAAGAAGAAGTTACAGGTCTGTGAGAGCCAGAAATCTTGCTTGTTTGTAGGTGACCAAATACTTATTTTCCACGATAATTTGCAAATAAATTCATAAAAAATCCTACAATGTGATTTTCTGGAAAAAAAATTCTCAATTTGTCTGTCATAGTTGACGTGTACCTATGATGACAATTACAGGCCTCTCTCATCTTTTTAAGTGGGAGAACTTGCACAATTGGTGGCTGACTAAATACTTTTTTCCCCACTGTATATTCGGTGCTCCATCTTTAGTAGCTGTAGAGTCTTACTGTAGGGTTTCTGCTTTCAAGTCTTAAAGGGGAAAACCATATGAGACATAAGGATGGGACATTCTCTACAGTGAGGGAAAAAAGTATTTGATCCCCTGCTGATTTTGTACGTTTGCCCACTGACAAAGAAATGATCAGTCTATAATTTTAATGGTAGGTTTATTTGAACAGTGAGAGACAGAATAACAACAAAAAAATCCAGAAAAACGCATGTCAAAAATGTTATAAATTGATTTGCATTTTATTGAGGGAAATAATATTTGACCTCTCTGCAAAACATGACTTAGTACTTGGTGGTAAAACCCTTGTTGGCAATCACAGAGGTCAGACGTTTCTAGTAGTTGGCCACCAGGTTTGTAGTTCTGGGCTGATTCCTCACCGTTCTCATGATCATTGCAACTCCACGAGGTAAGATCTTGCATGGAGCCCCAGGCCGAGGGAGATTGACAGGTCTTTTGTGTTTCTTTCATTTGTGAATAATCGCACCAACTGTTGTCACCTTCTCACCAAGCTGCTTGGCGATGGTCTTGTAGCCCATTCCAGCCTTGTGTAGGTCTACAATCTTGTCCCTGACATCCTTGGAGAGCTCTTTGATCTTGGCCATCTGATTGATTGATTGCTTCTGTGGACAGGTGTATTTTATACAGGTAACAAGCGGAGATTAGGAGCACTCCCTTTAACAGTGTGCTCCTAATCTCAGCTCGTTACCTGTATAAAAGACACCTGGGAGCCAGAAATCATTCTGATTGAGAGGGGGTCAAATACTTATTTCCCTCATTAAAATGCAAATCAATTTATAACATTTTTAACATGCGTTTTTCTGGATTTTTTTGTTGTTATTCTGTCTCTCACTGTTCAAATAAACCTACCATTATAGACTGATCATTTCTTTGTCAGTGGGCAAACGTACAAAATCAGCAGGGGATCAAATACTTTTTTCCCTCACTGTATGTTCATAAAATATTTTCTCTCTGTCTCTCTTTGTTAGTTCACATCAATTGAATTAAAATACATTTCATTTACTTAAGGCATTGGGTGAACAATGACACCATGGCATGATTTGCCAAACCATGAAATGCTCATATATAATGGGAATATTTGCATATTTAAATGTTAACTAATTTCTCTCTCCCTACCCATGTCTCTCTTCTTCACCCATCTCCCCACATCCCTATCTCTACCCCTTCCTTCTTTACCCCCTTTCCTCCTCTCTCTTTTCTACCGCTCCCTATTTTCTCTCTCTTCCTCCCCCTCCGGTCTCTCCATCCTCCGTGTCTACCCCACACCGCCCTCCCTGGTTGCAGTGGAGGTGATGGACCAGCAGAGGGTGCTGCATAGCGGCTGCCTGGTATCGGGGGTGCACACCCCGCCCATCCGCCGCAACAGCAAGCTGGCCAGCCTGAGGCGCATCTTCAAACCCTGGAAGTGGAGGAAAAAGAAAAGCGAGAAGCTGAAGCAGAGCTCCACAGGTGTGTGTGTGTGTGTGTGTGTGTGTGTGTGTGTGAGAGAGAGAGAGACTCATCCATCGGTAAGCTACACAAACACTCACCTTTTCCCCATCCTCTCCCCTACAAAATTAGGCCAGGCGTAGCAGATTATGAGTAAAAACACTTGGGTAATACTCCAACTATTTAAAATGTAGTCATGTAGTCTCCCTAAGCAGACGGGTTTCTGCCCACATTAACAATGTTCCAGCATACACATGCCAGAGAGGGCTGGTAGGAGGAGCTATAGGAGGACGAGCACATTGTAATGGCTGGAATGGACTTAAATGGAACGGTATCAAACACGTCAAACATATGGAAACCACATTCCAGTCATTACAATGAGCCCGCCCTCCTATAGCTCCTCCCACCAGCCTCCTCTGACACACACAGCATACAGCATAGTGCTGTTGCCCTAGATCTGAGATTTCCGCGACTAGCAGTCATGCTATGGAGATGATGAGTGTCAAATAGAGGGTAAACATGGTTGTAAAACTAAGCCATGTATGTTGTCTCTTTTATGTTCTCCCTGCAGATGTGGCGTTGTCCAGTGGGTGTCTCTCTCCAGAGCCCGGTTCCCCCTTGCAGGGCTCCTCAGATGGGACAGGCATGTTGGGGGGGTTTGGGGGGTCGCTCAACGCCACTCTTACAGTCAGCAGTGTGGAGTATTTGGGCCCCGAAGAGGAACTCAATATAAAGAGACATGAGACAAAACAATGGACCTGTAGAATGGAATAAGTTATAAGACCTCTATGATTCATTTCATTTGTCAGTTCTTCCAGCTAATGTGAGATGTTTAGATGACATAACATTTGAGGACACATACTGTAATTTAGCTGGCCATCTTTTCCCCTCCCTTTCTGGCTGCCCTCCCCCTTCCCTTCTAAGTTCAAGTTGGTTTATTTGTCATATACATGGAGTTAACAGTGCAATGAAATGCTGACTAGCAGGTTAACCTCTTGACAACAACAATAGAACAAGTCAGTAGCTAAGTTAATATAAAGAGTAATACAATAGTAATAAACCCTGCATTCATAACTATCCTTAACATACCTGGGGTGTTTCTGGGATAGAGGGTTGATATAAAAGTCAATATAATCAGCAATACAGGAAGATTCTGAGACACAATCACTTACTATTGGTCAGCCGCAGGGAACCGCCAACGTCTCAGGAGATATGTATTTTAGGCAGTAAGTATAACTGCCTAGGCCTTGGAGAATCTGCGCCAAAAAGATAGACCATCTGTTTATCTGTAATGTACTTATCCTCATATAGTTTACTCACTATCTCCTGGATTAATCTTTGTGTTTTCAGGTTGTGTTGAGTGGGACAATGGAACATAGTGTTTACCATTATCCTATTGTCTATTGGCTTCAAGAAGATATTCACTTTATCCATTACAACAATCTGAGCCCCCTTATCTGCTGGTTTAATCACTATATTCTGATGTTCAATGTTTCTAGAGCTTGATTTTTTGAAAGATGTGTAAGGTTAAGCTGATATACAGGTCTGGTTCTGAATTGTGAAAAGGAAGCCACATCCCTACGTATAACAGTCTGTATAGTTTCTGACACTGACTCCAACTGAGGTTACCAATGTGAGGGGTTTGGAAATAGTATATGAGGAAAATCTGTTTCATAATCAAAATGATCTAATAACTTCAATCTTCTATGATAGAAGTGTAGATCCCTCCGGAGCTCCCCGCAGTCCACCTGTTTAGGAGTTGGTATGAAAGTCAGTCCTCTTTCTAGAACCTCACTCTCGGCTTGGTTGAGCCCAATGGGACATTGCTGGTCAACACCTCAAATCGGTTGTGAAGTAGTATGGACATATTGATGGAATAAGGTCACTAAACTGGTGGTTAGACAGGGTAGATCCAAGAGCAGGCCTCTGCTGTCATATAGAGGGCGTTTCTCTGTACTGCTTGACACATGGAGACTCAATGGAGACACAGTGCAAAGTGCTCAAAGTAAGGCCCAAACAATTGTTTGTCAGGCTGGGATCTATAAAGCAGTATGTTCTTCAATTAGATGCCAACTAATATTCATACAGGGACAATAGGTGGGGCAGGAGGAAGAATGGTGTTCCTGATTTTCAGAGGAATTCCCCTTTTTTCTTTATAGCTTCAGATTGAGATTGTTGTTATTCTCCAATATGTTTTTCTTCGGTGAGCCACTCTGGATTCTCCAAGGGGAATACTCCCTCTATTCTCCAATAGAGAGTTGGAACTCCATGCTTTTGCTGGGAATTGTCCACTGTAGGTATACATGTATTTGGTCCCCAAAATACAAAAATTAAAAGGTGTATTTGTCTAGTTTTAGCTGAGTCCCCAGTTAGCATCCATGTGGCTCATTTAAACGTTAAAAAAAAAAATGTACTCCTGACGTTTCACCACAATAGGCTTCTTCAGACAATGGTACAAAAAGTAGCCAAACAAAGCCAAAGGAGAGTGATGAGCAGCAGCAGCATCATCAAACCAGCGAGGCCGCCGGCAAGCCCAACAGTGATGATGCTGCCGAGCTCCAGTTAGCTCCGTGTGCAGAGCCTACCCACCCTTCCACAAGCACCGCCAGGATAATGGCTCCACAGCCCCCTCCACCTCCGACTGTTCCTGACTATCTTGGAACAGAGGTGCCAGCCCAGATTAGCCTAGAATCCTACCGTAGCCGCAGGTTTTCTGTCCAAAAAACCTTCATTTAATAGCAACTGGTTCATAAGAAGAGAGTGTCTGGAATACTCGCTTACTGAAGATGCTGCATAGCTGAAAGTTCTGCGTGGGGTCCATCTATTGGGAGATGGCTAACTAGTCTGTATTTTCCACTGATTCATATGGATGCCAGTGCACACATTGGCTGTAAAAGTGGGTAAAAACAGAAAAGCATATAACTGTAGCTATGTGGTCTTTACTTGGGTGTGTTTCAGCAGGGTGAGATCAGAGAGATGCTTCCAAGTCAGTATTTTTCAGAACTCATAAAATCCTTTACACAATCTGATGGGATTAATGTTCAACCCCATTTAAATGACCATAAAGTCTGTATAGTTCCTTTAAGTTAAGATGTCACAGATCTGTTCATGGCAAAGCAGTTCAATTAATGATATTAATTGACTCTTAAAGAATATAACTTATAAATCATGAGCCTCATCTTGAGGAGTCACCTGTGACAGTATTCATAAAGAGTAGGAGTACTGATCTGGGATCAGTTTAGCCTTTTAGATCATAATGAAACAGATTAGATGGACAGGGGGGACCTGATCCTAGATCAGCACTCCTCCTCTGGGAAACTGCATGTATGAAACCGAACACATAGTCGTAGTCTAGTTACAGCAGGTGTTTACTGCCATCTAGTGGAAATACCAATAAAAATTTATTTTCAGGGGTGGAGACGGCTGAGATGAAACAGAACGTGGAAAAGCCTTCATTGTGAGTGAAACAGAAAGTTGTTCTTTTGTACAGGATCCATTTTAGGGACTGAGCTGCGGCTGAGCTGTCCATTTTGGAGATGACAGAGCAGAAAACACTATATGGAGAGAACTGAATAATAAAGTAAGTATTTCTGAACAATAATCTGAACAATAATCTATTCTAAAGGACAGAGTAAGAGAATGAATACCTGGAATGAGATATAAGGTAGACTATTATACATGTTATTTAGATTGTCATTAAGGAGACACCTATTTTACAACCCTTATTCCATAAAACATATTAACGCTGTAGAACTGATGCGCATCAAGAAATAAGGTGACAAATCACAGGAAAACTACTTTAGGCGCTCTAGAGCACGTTAGATACATTCTGTCGGAGTTGGTTTAAACTGCATTCTAATGTCGACTTTGCTTATGGAAAACCATATCATGCGAAGGTTTTTACACATGCTCAGTTCTTGGGTTTCTCGAGTGTAAATTTTGAAAAAATAAGTTATGGAACTCCATCAGGTGCTTCTGTTATGAGAAAAACTCCACAATGAAACAGACATTAAATGTGGAGAATGATAGATCTGTTGGCCATCAAGTAGCCTATTCATTGTTATGCCTGTCCAGGCAACTGTAGCCTGCCATTTTATACTATAAATATGTTGAAATGACTGGAGTCGTTGCAAATTATTTTGTGCCACTTGTGTAGCCAACCTGGAGCTGGCAAACAGATGTAATAAATAGCCTTTAACTTCAGTTTATTGTTGTTGTAGCCTCGTGTTATTATGCAATTAATAATGGCCGTGTTTAGTTAATTCATTTGGAAGTTATCAAGTGTCACCATGGTCACAGTTCTATCGCAATTGCTGATCAGATGTTAGAATGCATTAGATTGAAGGTAACAGTCAGCCAGATTAGGCTACAGGTATAATAATAACCTGGCTGTTGTTGACAAGCATGGACCTATTCAGTTCATATCCATATTATTAATATTTGATTCAGTGATTGAAATTACGACCCCATCCTCAGTAGCCTATTCCAGCAGGCTACTGGGCAACAGAAGCACTTCCTACCTCAAAATCGCCTTGCTATTGATGTTAAATACATTAATCTGTCAATTTGAACTAAGCAAGCTGCTAAATCATTCAGATTACATCTTGCCTACATCTTGCCCAGGCTACTGGAGGCTGTCTGAAATAAGATGTAGGCCTATCAGGGAAAAATATTTTGGGCTAGTTTTCAGGCCTTGTGGGCGGGTTTTGAGGAATCATTGGCCTCGAAAAAGTAATTGCATTAAATAACCTCACTGTTTGGATATGTCTGTTAGTAAATGTTTTATTTCTAAGAGATCATGAGTAAAAGAGAACAATGGACATTCTAGAATGAGTTGTCACTGTGTTCACCACAACCAACATGCTGCATCTCTGTTTAGGGGTCAGTGGTCTAAAATGAGTCTCTCTGGGGAGAGAGAGGAGGGGGGCCCTGCCTCTAAAATGAGTCTCTCTGGGGAGAGAGAGGAGGGGGGCCCTGCCTCTAAAATGAGTCTCTCTGGGGAGAGAGAGGAGGGGGGCCCTGCCTCTAAAATGAGTCTCTCTGGGGAACATGACACCAAAACTAAGAGGTGAGCTGAAAATATTGTTCAAGAATTTATATTACAAAATGCTATATAGGAGAAAAGAAAATCACATTTGTGATTTTTCATCAGAAATGATTACTAATGGGTACCTTCAATATAACTATTGTAGATTTTAGATGTGATTTAAAACCATTGTTTAGCTGGAATGTAATGTTCGTATCCTGTATATTTGACTGTGATACGTGGTTGTCTCACCTAGCTACCTTAAGATGAATGCATTTACAGATGCCATATCTTAATTTGACCCAGTTTCTCACAGCAGGAACATAATCCTGCAGCAATAGCAAATGTGCATTTTTATGTGGATTATAATTAAGCGATGTGTTCTGTAGGGGTTCATACATTTTTCATCAGGGAAAATAAAGTCTGACATTTGTAAGTGGAAATTACACATTTTAGACGCCTTTATAAAGCCTTGTAGTGGTTTAATAATTTCTTTAAACAATAAAAGCTAATTGACCAACATTTCTGAAAATGGATATATAGCGTTTTGGAATGAAACTCTTGTTTCCCCATCTGAGCTCAGAGTAGATGAGAGCTGTAATGTTTGTCTCTGTTGTGTTGAAGTCCAATCAAGCAGGAGAGACCAGCCTCCCCTGTACCCAGCTGTGTGTCCATGAAGAGTGACTGGTCTATGGATTGTTCTATAGTGTTTAGAGAGGGAGACTTTTCTACTGAACAAAGGTAAGAAGAACTCATGGGTCATGGTCAGTGAGTTAAACAACACTGTCTCTAGTCATTTCTCCTCTCCCATTTTCCCATTTATTTTTGTTGTTTTCATAATCCATAGGCTAATCATTTTTTTCCATTTTCATAGTCCTGAAACAATATTAAACTAACACAACATTCCCTCCCTGTGTGTGTGCGTGTGTGTCTGTCAGTGAGTGTGTGTGTGTCTGTCAGTGAGTGTGTGCACTCCCTGGATGAGGAGATGTAATCTCTATCCTGATTGCCTAGTCACTTTTAACCCTACATACATGTACATATTACCTCAACTACCTGGTACCCCTGCACATTGACTCAGTACTGGTACTCCTTGTATATAGTCTAGTTATTACCTCAACTACCTGGTACCCCTGGACATTGACTCAGTACTGGTACTCCTTGTATATAGTCTAGTTATTACCTCAACTACCTGGTACCCCTGCACATTGACTCAGTACTGGTACTCCTTGTATATAGTCTAGTTATTACCTCAACTACCTGGTACCCCTGCACATTGACTCAGTACTGGTTCTCCTTGTATATAGTCTAGTTATTACCTCAACTACCTGGTACCCCTGCACATTGACTCAGTACTGGTACTCCTTGTATATAGTCTAGTTATTACCTCAACTACCTGGTACCCCTGCACATTGACTCAGTACTGGTACTCCTTGTATATAGTCTAGTTATTACCTCAACTACCTGGTACCCCTGCACATTGACTCAGTACTGGTACTCCTTGTATATAGTCTAGTTATTACCTCAACTACCTGGTACCCCTGCACATTGACTCAGTACTGGTACTCCTTGTATATAGTCTAGTTATTATCTCAACTACCTGGTACCCCTGCACATTGACTCAGTACTGGTACTCCTTGTATATAGTCTAGTTATTACCTCAACTACCTGGTACCCCTGCACATTGACTCAGTACTGGTTCTCCTTGTATATAGTCTAGTTATTACCTCAACTACCTGGTACCCCTGCACATTGACTCAGTACTGGTACTCCTTGTATATAGTCTAGTTATTACCTCAACTACCTGATACCCCTGCACATTGACTCAGTACTGGTACTCCTTGTATATAGTCTAGTTATTACCTCAACTACCTGGTACCCCTGCACATTGACTCAGTACTGGTACTCCTTGTATATAGTCTAGTTATTACCTCAACTACCTGGTACCCCTGCACATTGACTCAGTACTGGTACTCCTTGTATATAGTCTAGTTATTACCTCAACTACCTGGTACCCTGGACATTGACTCAGTACTGGTACTCCTTATATATAGTCTAGTTATTACCTCAACTACCTGGTACCCCTGCACATTGACTCAGTACTGGTACTCCTTATAGCCTCATTATTGTTATTTCATTGTGTTACTATTTCCTTTTTTTATTTAGAGAGAGAGAGAGAGAGAGAGAGAGAGAGAGAGAGAGAGAGAGAGAGAGAGAGAGAGAGAGAGAGAGAGAGAGAGAGAGAGAGAGAGAGAGAGAGAGAGAGAGAGAGAGAGAGAGAGAGAGAGAGAGAGAGAGAGAGAGAGAGAGAGAGAGAGAGAGAGAGAGAGAGAGAGAGAGAGAGAGAGAGAGAGAGAGAGAGAGAGAGAGAGAGAGAGAGCTAAAACAAATTACCTGGCTGTTGTTGACAAGCATATGCCTATTTAGTTCATATCCAATTTATTAATATTTGATTCATTGATTGAAATTATGACCCCATTCTCAGTAGCCTATTTCAGCAGACTACTGGGCAACAGAAGCACTTCCTACCTCAACATCGTCTTGCTATTCATGTTAAATAAATTAATCTGTCAATTTGAACTAAGCAAGCTGCTAAATCATTCAGCTTACATCTTGCCTACATCTTGCCCAGGCTACTGGAGGCTGTCTGAAATAAGATGTAGGCCTATCAGGGGCTATGTTTTGGCCTAGTTTTCAGGCCTGATGGAGTAGTCATTGGGCTAGAAAAAGTAATTGCTTTAAATCACCTGACTGTTTGGATGTGTCTGTTAGTAAACTGTTTTATTTCTAAGAGATCATGAGTAAAAGAGAATAATGTACATTCAATAATTAGTTGTCACTGTGTTCACCACAACCAACATGCTGGATCTCTGTTTAGGGGTCAGTGGTCTAAAATGAGTCTCTCTGGGGAGAGAGAGGAGGGGGACCCTGCCTCTAAAATGAGTCTCTCTGGGGAACATGACACCAAAGCTAAGAGGTGAGCTGACAATATTGTTAAAGAATTTATATTACAAAATGCTATATAGGAGAAAAGAAAATCACATTTGTGATTTTTCATCAGAAATGATTACTAATGGGTACCTTCAATATAACTATTGTAGATTTGAGATGTGATTTAAAACCATTGTTTAGCTGGAATGTAATGTTCGTATCCTGTATATTTGACTGTGATACGTGGTTGTCTCACCTAGCTACCTTAAGATGAATGCATTTACAGATGCCATATCTTAATTTGACCCTGTTTCTCACAGCTGGAACATAATCCTGCAGCAATAGCAAATGTGTATTATTCGGTGGATTATAATTAAGGGATATTTTGAGGGGTTCATACATTTTTCCTCAGGGAAAATCAAGTCTGACATTTTAAAGTGGAAATTACCCACTTTAGACGCCTTTATAAAGCCTTGTAGTGGTTTAATCATTTCTTTAAACAATAAAAGCTAATTTACCAACATTTCTGAAAATGGATATATAGCGTTTTGGAATGAAACTCTTGTTTCCCCATCTGAGCTCAGAGTAGATGAGAGACGTAATATTTGTCTCTGTTGTGTTGAAGCCCAATCAAGCAGGAGAGACCAGCCTCCCCTGTACCCAGCTGTGTGTCCATGAAGAGTGACTGGTCTATGAGTCAACCTCTAAACTTTAGAGAGGGAGACTTTTCTACTGAACAAAGGTAAGAAGAACTCATGGGTCATGGTCAGTGAGTTAAACAACATTGTCTCTAGTAATTTCTCCTCTCCCATTTTCCCATTTATTTTTGTTGTTTTCATAATCCATAGGCTAAACCTTTTTTCCATTTTCATAGTCCTGAAACAATATTAAACAACACAACATTCCCTCCCTGTGTGTGTGCGTGTGTGTCTGTCAGTGAGTGTGTGTGTGTCTGTCAGTGAGTGTGTGCACTCCCTGGATGAGGAGATGTAATCTCTATCCTGATTGCCTAGTCACTTTTAACCCTACCTACATGTACATATTACCTCAATTACCTGGTACCCCTGCACATTGACTCAGTACTGGTACTCCTTGTATATAGTCTAGTTATTACCTCAACTACCTGGTACCCCTGCACGTTGACTCAGTACTGGTACTCCTTGTATATAGTCTAGTTATTACCTCAACTACCTGGTACCCCTGCACATTGACTCAGTACTGGTACTCCTTGTATATAGTCTAGTTATTACCTCAACTACCTGGTACCCTGCACATTGACTCAGTACTGGTACTCCTTGTATATAGTCTAGTTATTACCTCAACTACCTGGTACCCCTGCACATTGACTCAGTACTGGTACTCCTTGTATATAGTCTAGTTATTACCTCAACTACCTGGTACCCCTGCACATTGACTCAGTACTGGTACTCCTTGTATATAGTCTAGTTATTACCGCAACTACCTGGTACCCCTGCACATTGACTCAGTACTGGTACTCCTTGTATATAGTCTAGTTATTACCTCAACTACCTGGTACCCCTGCACATTGACTCAGTACTGGTACTCCTTGTATATGTCTAGTTATTACCTCAACTACCTGGTACCCCTGCACATTGACTCAGTACTGGTACTCCTTGTATATAGTCTAGTTGCAAATCATTGTGTGCCACTTGTGTAGACAACCTGGAGCTGGCAAACAGATTTAATAAATGTTGTTGTAGCCTCGTGTTATTATGCAACTATAAATGGCAGTGTTTAGTTAATTCAATTGGAAGTTATCAAGTGTCACCATGGTCACGGTTCTATCTCAATTGCTGATCAGATGTTAGAATGCATTAGATTGAAGGTAACAGTCAGCCAGATTAGGCTACAGGTATAAAAATAACCTGGCTGTTGTTGACAAGCATAGGCCTATTCAGTTCATATCCATGTTATTAATATTTGATTCATTGATTGAAATTACGACCCCATCCTCAGTAGCCTATTCCAGCAGGCTACTGGGCAACAGAAGCACTTCCTACCTCAACATCGTCTTGCTATTCATGTTAAATAAATTAGTCTGTCAATTTGAACTAAGCAAGCTGCTAAATCATTCAGCTTACATCTTGCCTACATCTTGCCCAGGCTACTGGAGGCTGTCTGAAATAAGATGTAGGCCTATCAGGGGCTATGTTTTGGCCTAGTTTTCAGGCCTGATGGAGTAGTCATTGGGCTAGAAAAAGTAATTGCTTTAAATCACCTGACTGTTTGGATGTGTCTGTTAGTAAACTGTTTTATTTCTAAGAGATCATGAGTAAAAGAGAATAATGTACATTCAATAATTAGTTGTCACTGTGTTCACCACAACCAACATGCTGGATCTCTGTTTAGGGGTCAGTGGTCTAAAATGAGTCTCTCTGGGGAGAGAGAGGAGGGGGACCCTGCCTCTAAAATGAGTCTCTCTGGGGAACATGACACCAAAGCTAAGAGGTGAGCTGACAATATTGTTTAAGAATTTATATTACAAAATGCTATATAGGAGAAAAGAAAATCACATTTGTGATTTTTCATCAGAAATGATTACTAATGGGTACCTTCAATATAACTATTGTAGATTTGAGATGTGATTTAAAACCATTGTTTAGCTGGAATGTAATGTTCGTATCCTGTATATTTGACTGTGATACGTGGTTGTCTCACCTAGCTACCTTAAGATGAATGCATTTACAGATGCCATATCTTAATTTGACCCTGTTTCTCACAGCTGGAACATAATCCTGCAGCAATAGCAAATGTGTATTATTCGGTGGATTATAATTAAGGGATATTTTGAGGGGTTCATACATTTTTCCTCAGGGAAAATCAAGTCTGACATTTTAAAGTGGAAATTACCCACTTTAGACGCCTTTATAAAGCCTTGTAGTGGTTTAATCATTTCTTTAAACAATAAAAGCTAATTTACCAACATTTCTGAAAATGGATATATAGCGTTTTGGAATGAAACTCTTGTTTCCCCATCTGAGCTCAGAGTAGATGAGAGACGTAATATTTGTCTCTGTTGTGTTGAAGCCCAATCAAGCAGGAGAGACCAGCCTCCCCTGTACCCAGCTGTGTGTCCATGAAGAGTGACTGGTCTATGAGTCAACCTCTAAACTTTAGAGAGGGAGACTTTTCTACTGAACAAAGGTAAGAAGAACTCATGGGTCATGGTCAGTGAGTTAAACAACATTGTCTCTAGTCATTTCTCCTCTCCCATTTTCCCATTTATTTTTGTTGTTTTCATAATCCATAGGCTAAACCTTTTTTCCATTTTCATAGTCCTGAAACAATATTAAACAACACAACATTCCCTCCCTGTGTGTGTGCGTGTGTGTCTGTCAGTGAGTGTGTGTGTGTCTGTCAGTGAGTGTGTGCACTCCCTGGATGAGGAGATGTAATCTCTATCCTGATTGCCTAGTCACTTTTAACCCTACCTACATGTACATATTACCTCAATTACCTGGTACCCCTGCACATTGACTCAGTACTGGTACTCCTTGTATATAGTCTAGTTATTACCTCAACTACCTGGTACCCCTGCACGTTGACTCAGTACTGGTACTCCTTGTATATAGTCTAGTTATTACCTCAACTACCTGGTACCCCTGCACATTGACTCAGTACTGGTACTCCTTGTATATAGTCTAGTTATTACCTCAACTACCTGGTACCCTGCACATTGACTCAGTACTGGTACTCCTTGTATATAGTCTAGTTATTACCTCAACTACCTGGTACCCCTGCACATTGACTCAGTACTGGTACTCCTTGTATATAGTCTAGTTATTACCTCAACTACCTGGTACCCCTGCACATTGACTCAGTACTGGTACTCCTTGTATATAGTCTAGTTATTACCGCAACTACCTGGTACCCCTGCACATTGACTCAGTACTGGTACTCCTTGTATATAGTCTAGTTATTACCTCAACTACCTGGTACCCCTGCACATTGACTCAGTACTGGTACTCCTTGTATATAGTCTAGTTATTACCTCAACTACCTGGTACCCCTGCACATTGACTCAGTACTGGTACTCCTTGTATATAGTCTAGTTATTACCTCAACTACCTGGTACCCCTGCACATTGACTCAGTACTGGTACTCCTTGTATATGTCTAGTTATTACCTCAACTACCTGGTACCCCTGCACATTGACTCAGTACTGGTACTCCTTGTATATAGTCTAGTTGCAAATCATTGTGTGCCACTTGTGTAGACAACCTGGAGCTGGCAAACAGATTTAATAAATGTTGTTGTAGCCTCGTGTTATTATGCAACTATAAATGGCAGTGTTTAGTTAATTCAATTGGAAGTTATCAAGTGTCACCATGGTCAATTGCTGATCAGATGTTAGAATGCATTAGATTGAAGGTAACAGTCAGCCAGATTAGGCTACAGGTAAAGAAATAACCTGGCTGTTGTTGACAAGCATGGACCTATTCAGTTCATATCCATATTATTAATATTTGATTCATTGATTGAAATTACGACCCCATCCTCAGTAGCCTATTCCAGCAGGCTACTGGGCAACAGAAGCACTTCCTACCTCAACATCGTCTTGCTATTCATGTTAAATAAATTAGTCTGTCAATTTGAACTAAGCAAGCTGCTAAATCATTCAGCTTACATCTTGCCTACATCTTGCCCAGGCTACTGGAGGCTGTCTGAAATAAGATGTAGGCCTATCAGGGGCTATGTTTTGGCCTAGTTTTCAGGCCTGATGGAGTAGTCATTGGGCTAGAAAAAGTAATTGCTTTAAATCACCTGACTGTTTGGATGTGTCTGTTAGTAAACTGTTTTATTTCTAAGAGATCATGAGTAAAAGAGAATAATGTACATTCAATAATTAGTTGTCACTGTGTTCACCACAACCAACATGCTGGATCTCTGTTTAGGGGTCAGTGGTCTAAAATGAGTCTCTCTGGGGAGAGAGAGGAGGGGGACCCTGCCTCTAAAATGAGTCTCTCTGGGGAACATGACACCAAAGCTAAGAGGTGAGCTGACAATATTGTTTAAGAATTTATATTACAAAATGCTATATAGGAGAAAAGAAAATCACATTTGTGATTTTTCATCAGAAATGATTACTAATGGGTACCTTCAATATAACTATTGTAGATTTGAGATGTGATTTAAAACCATTGTTTAGCTGGAATGTAATGTTCGTATCCTGTATATTTGACTGTGATACGTGGTTGTCTAGCTACCTTAAGATGAATGCATTTACAGATGCCATATCTTAATTTGACCCTGTTTCTCACAGCTGGAACATAATCCTGCAGCAATAGCAAATGTGTATTATTCGGTGGATTATAATTAAGGGATATTTTGAGGGGTTCATACATTTTTCCTCAGGGAAAATCAAGTCTGACATTTTAAAGTGGAAATTACCCACTTTAGACGCCTTTATAAAGCCTTGTAGTGGTTTAATCATTTCTTTAAACAATAAAAGCTAATTTACCAACATTTCTGAAAATGGATATATAGCGTTTTGGAATGAAACTCTTGTTTCCCCATCTGAGCTCAGAGTAGATGAGAGACGTAATATTTGTCTCTGTTGTGTTGAAGCCCAATCAAGCAGGAGAGACCAGCCTCCCCTGTACCCAGCTGTGTGTCCATGAAGAGTGACTGGTCTATGAGTCAACCTCTAAACTTTAGAGAGGGAGACTTTTCTACTGAACAAAGGTAAGAAGAACTCATGGGTCATGGTCAGTGAGTTAAACAACATTGTCTCTAGTCATTTCTCCTCTCCCATTTTCCCATTTATTTTTGTTGTTTTCATAATCCATAGGCTAAACCTTTTTTCCATTTTCATAGTCCTGAAACAATATTAAACAACACAACATTCCCTCCCTGTGTGTGTGCGTGTGTGTCTGTCAGTGAGTGTGTGTGTGTCTGTCAGTGAGTGTGTGCACTCCCTGGATGAGGAGATGTAATCTCTATCCTGATTGCCTAGTCACTTTTAACCCTACCTACATGTACATATTACCTCAATTACCTGGTACCCCTGCACATTGACTCAGTACTGGTACTCCTTGTATATAGTCTAGTTATTACCTCAACTACCTGGTACCCCTGCACGTTGACTCAGTACTGGTACTCCTTGTATATAGTCTAGTTATTACCTCAACTACCTGGTACCCCTGCACATTGACTCAGTACTGGTACTCCTTGTATATAGTCTAGTTATTACCTCAACTACCTGGTACCCTGCACATTGACTCAGTACTGGTACTCCTTGTATATAGTCTAGTTATTACCTCAACTACCTGGTACCCCTGCACATTGACTCAGTACTGGTACTCCTTGTATATAGTCTAGTTATTACCTCAACTACCTGGTACCCCTGCACATTGACTCAGTACTGGTACTCCTTGTATATAGTCTAGTTATTACCGCAACTACCTGGTACCCCTGCACATTGACTCAGTACTGGTACTCCTTGTATATAGTCTAGTTATTACCTCAACTACCTGGTACCCCTGCACATTGACTCAGTACTGGTACTCCTTGTATATAGTCTAGTTATTACCTCAACTACCTGGTACCCCTGCACATTGACTCAGTACTGGTACTCCTTGTATATAGTCTAGTTATTACCTCAACTACCTGGTACCCCTGCACATTGACTCAGTACTGGTACTCCTTGTATATGTCTAGTTATTACCTCAACTACCTGGTACCCCTGCACATTGACTCAGTACTGGTACTCCTTGTATATAGTCTAGTTGCAAATCATTGTGTGCCACTTGTGTAGACAACCTGGAGCTGGCAAACAGATTTAATAAATGTTGTTGTAGCCTCGTGTTATTATGCAACTATAAATGGCAGTGTTTAGTTAATTCAATTGGAAGTTATCAAGTGTCACCATGGTCAATTGCTGATCAGATGTTAGAATGCATTAGATTGAAGGTAACAGTCAGCCAGATTAGGCTACAGGTAAAGAAATAACCTGGCTGTTGTTGACAAGCATGGACCTATTCAGTTCATATCCATATTATTAATATTTGATTCATTGATTGAAATTACGACCCCATCCTCAGTAGCCTATTCCAGCAGGCTACTGGGCAACAGAAGCACTTCCTACCTCAACATCGTCTTGCTATTCATGTTAAATAAATTAGTCTGTCAATTTGAACTAAGCAAGCTGCTAAATCGTTCGGTTTACAGCTTGCCTACATGTTGCCCAGGCTACTGGAGGCTATCTGAAATAAGATGTAGGCATATCAGGGGCTATGTTTTGGCCTAGTTTTCAGGCCTTGTTGGTGGGTTTGGCGGAGTCATTGGGCTAGAAAAAGTCATTGCATTAAATCATCTGACTGTTTGGATGTGTCTGTTAGTAAAGTGTTTTATTTCTAAGAGATAATGAATAAAATAGAACAATTTACCTTCAATAATTAGTTGTCACTGTGTTACCCACAACCAACATGCTGCATCTCTGTTTAGGGGTCAGTGGTCTAAAATGAGTCTCTCTGGGGAGAGAGAGGAGGGGGGCCCTGCCTCTAAAATGAGTCTCTCTGGGGAGAGAGAGGAGGGGGGCCCTGCCTCTAAAATGAGTCTCTTTGGGTGAGTTGACAATATTGTTTAAGAATTTATATTCCAAAACGCTATATGCAACAAAAAAAAATATATTTGTGTTTTTTCATCAGAAATGATTGCTTCAATATAATGTTCTAGAGTTTAGATGTGCATGAAAATTAGTTTTTTTCCAAAACGCTTTATATCCAATGTTTTGCTGGAATGTAATGTTCGTATCCTGTATATTTGACTGTGATACGTGGTTGTCTCACCTAGCTACCTTAAGATGAATGCATTTACAGATGCCATATCTTAATTTGACCCAGTTTCTCACAGCAGGAAAATAATCCTGCAGCAACAGCAAA
Source organism: Coregonus lavaretus (assembly GCF_964263955.1). Taxonomy (NCBI): domain Eukaryota; kingdom Metazoa; phylum Chordata; class Actinopteri; order Salmoniformes; family Salmonidae; genus Coregonus; species Coregonus lavaretus. The sequence continues at coordinate 85,419,862 of NC_139989.1, forward strand.
TGTGCATTTTTATGTGGATTATAATTAAGGGGCATTTTTTGTAAGGGCTGATAAATTTTTCATTAGGGCAAATCAAGTCCGAAACTTTAAGTGGAATTTACCCACGTTAGAAGCCTTTATAAAGCCTTGTAGTGGTTTAATAATTTATTTAAACAATAAAAGCTAATTTACCAACATTTCTGAAAATGGATATATAGCGTTTTGGAATGAAACTCTCTTATGTTTCCCCATCTGAGTTCAGAGTAGATGAGAGATGTAATGTTTGTCTCTGTTGTATTGAAGTCCAATCAAGCAGGAGAGACCAGCCTCCCCTGTCCCCAGCTGTGTGTCCATGAAGAGTGACTGGTCTATGAGTCAACCTCTAAACTTTAGAGAGGGAGACTTTTCTACTGAACAAAGGTAAGAAGAACTCATGGGTCATGGTCAGTGAGTTAAACAACATTGTCTCTAGTCATTTCTCCTCTCCCATTTTCCCATTTATTTTTGTTGTTTTCATAATCCATAGGCTAATCCTTTTTTCCATTTTCATAGTCCTAAAACAATATTAAACAAACACAACATTCGCTGTGTGTGAGTGTGTGTGCACTCCCTGGATAAGGAGATGTAATCTCTATCCTGATTGCCTAGTCACTTTCACCCCTACCTACATATTACCTTAACTACCTGGTACCCTTGCACAATTTTTATTTTATTTTATTTAACCTTTATTTAACCAGGTAAGCCAGTTGAGAACAAGTTCTCATTTACAACAGCGACCTGGCCAAGATAAAGCAAAGCAGTGCGATAAAAACAACAACAACACAGAGTTACACATGGGATAAACAAAAACATACAGTCAATAACACAATATAAAATCTATATACAGTGTGTGCAAATGTAGTAAGTTATGGAAGTAAGGCAATAAATAGGCCATAGTGCAAAATAATTACAATTTAGTATTAACACTGGAGTGATAGATGTGCAAGAGATGATGTGCAAATAGAGATACTGGGGTGCAAATTAGCAAAATAAATAACAATATTGGGATGAGGTAGTTGGGTGGGCTAATTTCAGATGGGCTGTGTACAGGTGCAATGATTGGTAAGCTGCTCTGACAACTGATGCTTAAAGTTAGTGAGGGAGATAAGAGTCTCCAGCTTCAGAGATTTTTGCAGTTCGTTCCAGTCATTAGCAGCAGAGAACTGGAAGGAATGGCGGCCAAAGGAGGTGTTGGCTTTTGGGGATGACCAGTGAGATATACCTGCTGGAGTGCATACTACGGGTGGGTGTTGCTATGGTGACCAATGAGCTAAGATAAGGTGGGGATTTGCCTAGCAGAGATTTATAGATGACCTGGAGCCAGTGGGATTGGCGACGAATATGTAGTGAGGGCCAGCCAACAAGAGCGTACAGGTCACAATTGTGGGTAGTATATGGGGCTTTGGTGACAAAACGGATGGCACTGTGGTAGACTAAATCCAATTTGCTGAGTAGAGTGTTGAAGGCTATTTTGTATATGACATCGCCGAAGTCAAGGATCGGTAGGATAGTCAGTTTTACGAGGGCATGTTTGGCAGCATGAGTGAAGGAGGCTTTGTTGCGAAATAGGAAGCCGATTCTAGATTTAACTTTGGATTGGAGATGCTTAATGTGAGTCTGGAAGGAGAGTTTTACGGTCTAACCAGACACCTAGGTGTTTGTAGTTGTCCACATATTCTAAGTCAGACCCGCCGAGAGTAGTGATTCTAGTCGGGTGGGCGGGTGCAAGCAGCGTTCGATTGAAGAGCATGCATTTAGTTTTACTAGCGTTTAAGAGCAGTTGGAGGCTACGAAGCTCGTTTGGAGGTTTGTTAACACAGTGTCCAATGAAGGGCCAGATGTATACAAAATGGTGTCGTCTGCGTAGAGGTGGATCTGAGAGTCACCAGCAGCAAGAGCGACATCATTGATATACACAGAGAATAGAGTCGGCCCGAGAATTGAACCCTGTGGCACCCCCATAGAGACTGCCAGAGGTCCAGACAACAGGCCCTCCGATTTGACACATTGAACTCTATCTGAGAAGTAGTTGGTGAACCAGGCGAGGCACGTATATGAGAAACCAAGGCTATTTAGTCTGCCAATTAGAATGTGGTGATTGACGGAGTCGAAAGCCTTGGCCAGGTCTATGAAGACGGCTGCACAGTACTGTCTTTTATCGATCGCGGTTATAATATCGTTTAGGACCTTGAGCGTGGCTGAGGTGCACCAGCTCGGAAACCAGATTTCATAGCGGAGAAGGTACGGTGGCATTCGAAATGGTCGGTGATCTGTTTGTTAACTTGGCTTTCAAATACTTTCGAAAGGCAGGGCAGGATGGATATAGGTCTGTAACAGTTTGGATCTAGAGTGTCACCCCCTTTGAAGAGGGGGATGACCGCGGCAGCTTTCCAAACTCTGGGGATCTCAGACGATACGAAAGAGAGGTTGAACAGGCTAGTAATAGGGGTTGCGACAATTTCTGCGGCTAATTTTAGAAAGAAAGTTGCAGTGGAGTGGGCAAGTTGCAGTGGAGGGTGCAGAGCTGGTGGCCGGGGTAGGGGTAGCCAGGCGGAAAGCATGGCCAGCCGTAGCAAAATGCTTGTTGAAATTTTCGATTATCGTAGATTTAGCGGAAGTGACAATGTTTCCTAGCCTCAGTGCAGTGGGCAGCTGGGAGGAGGTGCTCTTATTCTCCATGGACTTTACAGTGTCCCAAAACTTTTTGGAGTTAGTGCTACAGGATGCAAATTTCTGTTTGAAAAAGCTAGCCTTTGCTTTCCTAACTGATTGTGTATATTGGTTCCTGACTTCCCTGAAAAGTTGCATATCGCGGGGGCTGTTCGATGCTAATGCAGTACGCCACATGATGTTTTTGTGCTGGTCAAGGGCAGTCAAGTCTGGGGTGAACCAGGGGCTATATCTGTTCTTAGTTCTGAATTTTTTGAATGGGGCATGCTTATTTAAGATGGAGAGGAAAGCACTTTTAAAGAACAACCAGGCATCCTCTACTGACAGAATGAGGTCAATATCCATCCAAGATACCCGGGCCAGGTTAATTAGAAAGGCCTGCTCGCTGAAGTGTTTTAGGGAGCGTTTGACAGTGATGTGGGGTGGTCTTTTGACCGCGGACCCATTACGGACGCAGGCAATGAGGCAGTGATCGCTGCCAAGCAATACGAACTCTGAAGATAGATGGGGTTCAATCAATTCACATATGGTGTCCAGGGCATTATGTACAGACAAGGATATGGAAGGATATGAGTACAGTGGAGGTAAACCTAAGCGTTGGGTAACAATGAAAGAGATAGCATCACTGGAGGCACCGATTGAGACGGTCTATATGTATGGGGGGGTGGGACAAAGGAGCTGTCTAAGGCAGGTTGAGCTGGGCTGGGGGCTCTACAGTGAAATAGTACAATAAGAAATAACCGAAACAGCAATAGGCAAGGCATATTGACATGGGAGAGAGGCATAAAGCAATCACAGGTGTTATTCGAGAGGGCTAAGACAACAGCTGGTAATGGCGACGAAAGTTTGAGCTGAGGCTAAACAGATCAACAGGATGGGGTACTGTATAAAGGAACAGTCCAGCAGGCATCAGCTGTGTAGCTGAGTGATCATAAGGTCCAGTGAACAGCAATAAGTAAGTCCGAGAGCAGTTCAGTGGCTGCTACGCAACAGGCGTATCATCAACTTCTGAGTTCATATAGTTTAGTAATACCACTGTGGACATGTTTCTACAACCTTCTGAGTTCATATAGTTTAGTAATACCACTGTGGACATGTTTCTACAACCTTCTGAGTTCATATAGTTTAGTAATACCACTGTGGACATGTTTCTACAACCTTCTGAGTTCATATTGTTTAGTAATACCACTGTGGACATGTTTCTACAACCTTCTGAGTTCATATAGTTTAGTAATACCACTGTGGACATGTTTCTACAACCTTCTGAGTTCATATAGTTTAGTAATACCACTGTGGACATGTTTATACAACCTTCTGAGTTCATATAGTTTAGTAATACCACTGTGGACATGTTTCTACAACCTGAGTTCATATAGTTTAGTAATACCACTGTGGACATGTTTCTACAACCTGAGTTCATATAGTTTAGTAATACCACTGTGGACATGTTTCTACAACCTGAGTTCATATAGTTTAGTAATACCACTGTGGACATGTTTCTACAACCTTCTGAGTTCATATAGTTTAGTAATACCACTGTGGACATGTTTCTACAACCTTCTGAGTTCATATAGTTTAGTAATACCACTGTGGACATGTTTCTACAACCTTCTGAGTTCATATAGTTTAGTAATACCACTGTGGACATGTTATCCATTCCAGAGGCTACTACCACTCAGAGAGCAGAGTATTCTGTTCCCAGCTGTCTGTCTATGAACAGTATTAACATCTACAATCTCTCTCTCCTTTATCTCTGTAGTGGATGGTCTACTCTGTTAGAGGATCAGTATTAAGTCTCTCTCTCTCTGTGTGTGTCTGTCTGTCTGTCTGTTCTGCCAGAGGATCAGTATTAACATCTACAATCTCTCTCTCCTTTACCTCTGTAGTGGAAGGTCTACTCTGCCAGAGGATCAGTCCAGGTGTGCAGTGTGTCAGCAGGTGCTGAGGGATCCAGTCTCTATCACCTGTGGACACAGGTTCTGCAGACAGTGCATCACCAGATACTGGGAGAAACCTGCTCCTTCAGGAGACTATGACTGTCCTCAGTGTAGAAAGAGATCCAGAACACGTCCTGTACTACAGCAGCTGAGTCAACCCAATAAAACAAGAGGCTCTGAAAACAGTAAGACCACTTGCACACGTGGGCCAAGTCAATACCTTAATATGATTTACAGTAGGTAACTACAATATTATGAGATAATAGAAGTTACTGTAGTTGTGGAAGGCCCACTTTTCATCCTGTCAATGAATGTTTCTGATACACATCATTTTTCCTCTTCCCTTGTAGTGGATGACAGCCTGCAGAGAGCTATAGTAAACCATAAAGACAGTCTGAAAAGGAGGTATGAATGTGTGATAGAAGGCACCGAAAAAGCAGTGAACCAAACTCCCCTCAACAGGATTTACACAGAGCTCTACATCACCGAGGGAGAGAGTGAAGGGGTTAACAATGAACATGAGGTGTGGCAGCTAGAGACAGCATCCAGGACACCAACCTCACATGACACAGCAATCCACTGCAATGACATATTTAAACCCTTACCAGGCCAAGAGAGGAGCATCAGAACTGTGCTGACGAAGGGCATCGCTGGCATCGGAAAAACAGTCTCTGTGCAGAAGTTCATCCTAGACTGGGCTGAAGAGAAGGCGAACCAAGATGTGGATATCGTATTTGTGCTTCCTTTCCGGGAGCTGAACTTGATTAAAGATCTCCAGTACAGTCTTCTTGGACTTTTAAATGATTTCCACACAGAACTAGACATAGACCATGCAAAGAAACTCACTGCCTGTAAAGCTATCTTCATCTTTGATGGTTTGGATGAAAGCAGACTTCCATTGGATTTCCAGCACAATGAAAAGGTGTCTGATGTCACCCAGACATCGTCTGTCGATGTTCTGCTGACAAACCTCATCATGGGGAACCTGCTTCCCTCTGCTCTCCTATGGATAACCTCCCGACCTGCAGCAACCAATCAGATCCCCCCTAAGTGTGTAGACCAGGTGACAGAGGTACGAGGGTTCAATGACCCACAGAAGGAGGAGTACTTCAGGAAGAGATTCAGTGATCAGGACCTGGCCAACAGAATCATCTCACACATAAAGACATCAAGGAGCCTCCACATCATGTGCCACATGCCAGTGTTCTGTTGGATTTCTGCAATAGTCCTTGAGCACATGTTGAGTACAGACAAGAGGAGAGAGATGCCCACGACTCTGACTGAGATGGCAATACACTTCCTGCTCATTCAGACCAGCCTGAAGAACCAGAAATATCATGGAAGAGATGAGATGGATCAACAGGAGCTCATGGAGTCAGATAAGGAAATTCTTCTGAAGCTGGGGAAGCTGGCGTTTGAAAATCTGGAGAAGGGTAATCTCATGTTCTATGAAGAAGACCTGAAAGAGTGTGGCATTGATGTCAAAGAAGCCTCAGTGTACTCAGGAGTGTGCACACAAATCTTTAAAGAAGAGTCTGTGTTATTTCAGAGAGTGGTGTACTGCTTTGTTCATCTGAGCATTCAGGAGTTTCTCTCAGCTGTCTACATGTACCATTGTTACACAACCAAGAACATGGATGCACTGAAGCCCTTCCTCAAGAGAAAGTCTAGAGCTGCATCTGAAGAGCTAACCTTGCATGAGCTGCTGAAGAATACCGTGGATAAAGCCTTGAAGAGCAAGAACGGACACCTGGACCTCTTTGTCCGCTTCCTTCATGGCATGTCACTGGAGTCCAATCAGAAACTCCTACGAGGTCTGGTGACACAGACAGAAAGCAGTCCAGACAGCGTCCAGAAAACAATCCGATCCCTTAAGGTGATGCAGAGGAAGAACATCTCCCCTGAGAGGTGCATCAATCTCTTCCACTGTCTGATAGAGATGAAAGACCATTCAGTACAGGAGGAAATCCAAGCGTACTTGAGGTCAGAGAAGAGATCCAAAAACCTCACACTTTCTCATTGTTCAGCACTGGCCTACATGCTACAGATATCAGAGGAGGTTCTGGATGTGTTTGACCTGAAGCAATACAAGACATCACAGGAGGGTCGTAGGAGACTGCTCCCAGCTGTGAGAGGCTGCAGGAAAGCTCTGTAAGTATTCATGAAAATATCCCACACCAAAATACATTGTAGTTATAGCAGTATTTTCATTGGCTGACTGGCTCTGTAAGTACTCATGTGACTATCCCTCAGACCAAACTTTACTGTATGTAAGAACAACAATATTTTCATTGGCTGACTAAACTTTCTATCAGCTGAAAAGTCTTAAACAAACTGTAATACAAACGGATCAGAAAAGTTGTAGCATTGAGACATCTATACACAGTGTTCACATTATTAGTGCAGGGGTAACTGTAAGCAGGAAAAGCTAAATGTAACATTTTAATACAACCTGTCCCTCATGGTATTTACTCTGTTGACAGACTCACTGGCTGTGAACTCACAGACACATCCTGTGAAGTGTTGGCCTCAGCTCTCAGTTCAAACCCCTCAAACCTGAGAGAGCTGGACCTGAGTAACAATGACCTGAAGGATTCAGGAGTGAAGCTGCTCTCTGCTGGACTGGGGAATCCCCACTGTAAACTGGAGACTCTGAGGTCAGTATTCCTATAGTTGGTCAACAAGTGATAACTGTTCACCAGATCCACATGTGTTTACCAGGCACACATAGTCCACACCATATGTGTTTGGACAGTGAAGCTTACAGTTTTAAATTTGGCGCTATGCTCCAGCATTTTAGATTTGAGATAGAATGTTTCATATTAGGCGACAGTACAAAATGTCACCTTTTATTTGAGGATATTTTCATACATATCTGTGTTACTGTTTGGAAATGAAAGCACTTAATGTATCTAGTTCTCCCATTTGAAAAAGTCATAAGTATTTGGACAAATTCATTTAGTCCAAAGTTTAGTATTTGGTCCCATATTCCTTACCCACAGTGATTACATCAAGCTTGTGATTCTACAAACTTGTTGAATACATTTGCAGTTTGTCTTGGTTGTGTTTTGGATTATGTTTTTCCCAGTAGAAACTGAATGGTGAATAATGTCCTGTCATTTTGGAGTCACTTCACTTGTATTGTCAGTAAGAATAGAAGATGTTTCTGAACACTTCTACATTCATGTGGATGCTACCATGATTATGAATAATCATGAATGAATCGTGAATGATGATGAATGAGAAAGTTACAGAGGAACAAGGATCATACCCCCTCTGTTATTGGTAATGGTGAGAGGTTAGCATGTTTTGTTGTAGCCTCTGTAACTTTCTCACTCATTATTATTCATGATTCATTCATGATTTTTATTAATCATGGCATTATCATGATTAATTCGGTAGTGTTTAGAAACATGTTATCTACTCACTTAGACAGAACATTACTCCAGTCATCATCCACCATTCAGTTACTATTGGACAAAACATAACCCAAAACACAACCAAAACAAACTGCAAATGCAACCAATGAGTTTGGGACCAAATACTCAACTTTTGACTACTTTAATACACTTGAAGTGAATTGGTCAGAATACTTTTGACTTCTTCAAATGGGGGGACTAGATACATAAAGTGCTTTCATTTAAAATGTTAGCTTCTCTGTCAAAATAGATATGGTGTGGACTGTATACTCAATACAATCTAAATCTGATACCTCACTGTCTGTCTTTTGACTGATACTGCTTTTTAAAATGGTCTGGTCAGTCTACTCAAATATTTGTACAAAAATTTTTTCTATCTACAAGCAATAATTTGATAATTTCTAATAATGATACAGTCATTTATGAATAGATATGGCAGGTTTCAGGACACTGATGTATCTGAATATGTTGAAAAAATATACTGCCACTATTTTCACCACCAAAGAATAGCAGTGTGGTTTTAATATGATTTGACTCTTTGCAGGCTGTCATGCTGTCTAGTCACAGAGGAAGGCTGTGCTTCTCTGGTCTCAACTCTGAAGTCAAACCCCTCACACCTGAGAGAGCTGGATCTGAGTAGCAATGACCTGAAGGATACAGGAGTGAAGCTGCTCTCTGATGGACTGGGGAATCCCCACTGTAAACTGGAGACTCTGAGGTCAGTATTCCTGTAGTTGGTCAACAAGTGATAACTGTTCACCAGATCCACATGTGTTTACCAGGCACACATAGTCCACACCATATGTGTTTGGACAGTGAAGCTTACAGTTTTAAATTTGGTTCTATGCTCCAGCATTTTGGATTTGAGATAAAATGTTTCATATTAGGTGACATTACAGAATGTCACCGTTTATTTGATGTTAATGGTGAGCTTAGCATGTTTTGTTGTAGCCTCTGTAACTCTCTCACTAATTATTATTAATAATTAATTCATTATTTTTCTTAGTCATGGCATCATCAGGATTAATTTAGTAGTGTTTAGAAACATGTTATCTACTCACTTAGACAGAAAATTACTCCAGTCATCATCCACCATTCAGTTACTATTGGGCAAAACATAACCCAAAACACAACCAAGACAAACTGCAAATGCAACCAACGTGTTTACAACCAAATACTCAACTTTTGACTACTTTAATACACTATGAGTGAATTGGTCAGAATACTTATGATTTCTTCAAATGGATGGACTAGATACATAAAGTGCTTTCATTTCTAAACGGTGAAACAGATATGTATTAAAATACCGCCAAATAAAAGGTGACATTATATACTGTCACCTCATATGAAATATTTGATCTCAAATCCAAAATGCTGGAGTATAGAGCCACATTTAAAATGTTAGCTTCACTGTCAAAATAGATATGGTGTGGACTGTAAACTCAATACAATCTAAATCTGATACCTAACTGTCTGTCTTTTGACTGATACTGCTTTTTAAACTGCTCTGGTCAGTCTACTCAAATATTTGGACTATACATGTTTCTCTCTACAAGCAATATTATGATAATATCTAATAATGATACATCAGTGTCCTGAAACCTGCCATATCTATTCATAAATTAATGTATCATAATATGTAGAAAAAATATACTGCCACTTTTTTCACCACCAAAGAATAGCAGTGTGGTTTTAATATGATTTGACTCTTTGCAGGCTGTCAGGCTGTCTAGTCACAGAGGAAGGCTGTGCTTCTCTGGTCTCAGCTCTGAAGTCAAACCCCTCACACCTGAGAGAGCTGGACCTGAGCTACAATCACCCAGGAGACTCAGGAGTCAGACTGCTCTCTGCTGGACTGGAGGATCCACACTGCAGACTGGAGAAACTCAAGTATGTAGAGGGTTTATGTCAATGTTCATATCAGACATGTTGGAGTTATCAGGCTAGTTAAGACAAACATTCTGACCACGACTTGGACTAAGTTATATAAAGTGTGTGTGTGTGTGTGTGTGTGCGTGTGTGTGTGTGTGTGTGTCCAGTGTGTGTGTGTGTCCAGTGTGTGTGTGTGTCCAGTGTGTGTGTGTGTCCAGTGTGTGTGTGTGTCCAGTGTGTGTGTGTGTGTCCAGTGTGTGTGTGTCCTATGTGTGTGTGTGTGTGTGTGTGTGTCTGTGTGTCTGTGTGTCTGTGTGTGTCGTGTGTGTGTCCAGTGTGTGTGTCCAGTGTGTGTGTGTGCACGTGTATCAGTACACACACTGGACACACACACACACTGGACACACATACACACTGGACACACACACACACACACACTGGACACACACACACACACACACACTGTAAACACACACACTGGACGCATACACACACAAATGACGCACACACACACACACACTGGACAAACACACACACTGGACACACACACACTCACACTGGACACACACACACACACACACCCTAGACACACACACACACACACACACACTAGACACACAAACAAACTGGACAAACACACACACACTAGACAAACACACACACACTGGACACACACACACACTGGACACACACACATACACTAGACACACACACACACTAGATATACACACACACACTGGACACACACACACACTGGACACACACACACACTCTGGACACACACTGTGTCCAGTGTGTGTGTATACAGTGTGTGTGTCCAGTGTGTGTGTGTGTGTGTGTGTGTGTGTGTGTGTGTGTGTGTGTGTGTGTGTGTGTGTGTGTGTGTGTGTGTGTGTGTGTGTGTGTGTGTGTGTGTGTGTGTGTGTGTGTGTGTGTGTGTGTGTGTGTGTGTGTGTGTGTGAGTTCAGGTGTATCCCTCAATGACTGTCTGTTCTTCTGCTTACCGCTACAGTGTGGAACATGGTGGAGAGAACAGAATGAAACCTGGACTTAGAAAATGTGAGTGTTGACTGCTGTGAAGAATATGACTGAGAATAAGTCTTAATTCAAGTGAAGTCAAAGTCAAAGACCACCATCATTACTTACTTGGTCATATTAAATATCAGCTGTTGTTCTACAGAAGCACAAATCAGGGACACCAAAGTTTACAAAGAGTTGCTTTGACAATGTGTGTGTTCAGGATGTGTGTGTGTGTGTGTGTGTGTGTGTGTGTCCAGTGTGTGTGTGTGTGTGTGTCCAGTGTGTGTGTGTGTGTGTGTGTGTGTGTGTGTAATTAATGGGAATAAGTGTGTTTTATATTACCATACAGTATAACATATGATCATTGAACAACTCTCAAGTTACCTTAACTTCTCCTTTTGATACCTAGAAACATCTACATTAAATGAATTAGTGAAAAGTGAGTTAACATTCTAATGTGAATGATGATGATTTCTAATATTGTGTCTGGTTTCATCCATCAGATGTCTGTGATCTCACACTGGACCTAAACACAGTAAACAGAGGCCTCTCTCTGTCTGAGGAGAACAGAAAGGTGACATATATGTGGAGTGAGAAGCAGCCGTATCCTGATCACCCAGAGAGATTTCAGGACAGGAGACAGGTGCTGTGTAGAGAGGGTCTGACTGGGCGCTGTTACTGGGAGGTAGAGAGGAGTGGGGTAGGGGCTGATATAGGAGTGGCATATAAAGGAATCAGCAGGAGAGGAGGGGGTGATGACTGTGGGATTGGATGTAATGACAAGTCCTGGAGTCTGTACTGCTTTCACAACAGTTACTCTGCCAAGCACAATAATAAGAAGTCCACTACCATAGACGTCCCCTCCTCCAGCTCCCACAGAGTAGGAGTGTATCTGGACTGGCCAGCCGGCACTCTGTCCTTCTACAGAGTCTCCTCTGACACACTGACCCACCTGAACACATTCTACTCCACATTCACTGAGCCCCTCTATCCAGGGTTTACGGTTTGTAATGACTCCTCAGTGTCCCTGTAAATAATAACCATGGTAACACTGACACACACACACACACACACACACTGGACACACACACTGGACACACACACACACACTGTATACACACACACACTGGATACAAACACACACTGGACACACACACACTGGACACACACACCCTGGATACACACACAAACACACACACACACACACACACACTGGACACACACACACACTGGACATACTCACGCACACTGGATACACACACCGAACACACACACACTGGACACACACACACACTGGACACACACACATACACACTGGACACACACACACACACACACACACACACACACACACACACACACACACACACACACACACTGGACACACACACACTGGACACACACACACACACGCTGGATACACACACACACACACACACACACACACTGGACACACAGACACACACACATTGGACACACACACACAGGACACACACACACACAAAGCACACACACACTGGACACACACACACACACACATTGGACACACACACACAGGACACACACACACACAAAGTACACACACACTGGACAAACACACACACACAGAACACACACACACACACAAAGGACACACACACTGGACACACACACACACTGGACACACACACACTGGACACACACACACACACACACACACACTGGACACACACACACACACACACACTGGACACAAACACACACACACTGGACACACACACACAGGACACACACACACTGGACACACACACACACACACTGGACACACACACACACTGGACACAAACACACACACACACAGGACACACACAAATACAAAGGACACACACACTGGACACACACATACACACACACAGGACACACACACACACAATGGACACACACACTGGACACACACACACACTGGACACACACACACTGGACACACACACACTGGACACACACACACACACACACACACTGGACACAAACATACACACACTGGACACACACACACAGGACACACACACACACAAAGGTCACACACACTGGACACACACACACTGGACACACACAAACACACACACACACACTGGACACACAAACACACACACACACACACACACACACTGAACACACACACTGAACACACACACACACACACACACTGGACACGCATCCACACACACACACTGGACACACACACACATACACACACTGGATTCACACACACACACACTTGACACACACCTACATACACATTGGACACACACACACTGAACACACACACTGAAAACACACACACACACACACACACTTAACACACACACACTGAACACACTGAACACACACACACTGAACACACAATCACACACACACACTGGACACACACTGAACACACACACTGAACACACACACTGGACACACACACACTGAACACACAAACTGGGCACACACACACTGGACACACACACACACGCATGACACACACACACACAATGGACACGCACACTGCACACACACACACTGGATACACACACACACACTGGACACACACACACTGGACACACACACACACTGGACACACACACACTGGACACACACACACTGGACACACACACACACACACACACTGGACACAAACATACACACACTGGACACACACACACAGGACACACACACACACAAAGGTCACACACACTGGACACACACACACTGGACACACACAAACACACACACACACACTGGACACACAAACACACACACACACACACACACACACTGAACACACACAATGAACACACACACACACACACACTGGACACGCATCCACACACACACACTGGACACACACACACATACACACACTGGATTCACACACACACACACTTGACACACACCTACATACACATTGGACACACACACACTGAACACACACACACTGGACACACACACACACACACACACACACACACACTGGAAACACACACACGCACAAACACTCACACACTGAACACACACACACACTGAACACACACACATACTGGACACACACACATTGAACACACATACACAGGACACACACACTGGACACACACACACACACTGGACAAACACACACATGACACACACACACACACACACACACACACACACACTAGACACATTTCCATGTGTTGGATTCTGATGAAAGGAAATCCCATATAGCCTACTGGACAGGACTTTGCTATGGCATCTTCTGTTTGGGTGTCTCAGGTCAGGTCTTAGCCATGATCAGAATGTGTCTCTGTGTCTATTTCCAGCCCTGCCATTTCTACCTGTCCTGATCTAGTGTTTCACCCCTGACCTCCTCACACTGTCTCACTGTCCATGTCTGCTTTTAGCTCCCACCTCTACTTCACTGTGTTATAATGGACCTTATGCTTGTTATGTCACCTCTGTAACCAGTTATCAAACATACTGACCTTTCTGACCCTATCCCATGGCCCTACTTTCTACAACTGAACATTTCAATTCCTCTATGAGTTTTGTTTCGTGTCCATTTACTTATTTATGTATTTGTTGTATATTGGGGTTGTGCTGCAGAGCATCATGGGGGTTTGTATGTATTGAGATGATCACGTTCCAGATAAATGGTTGAACTGATTCCTGTCTCCTGTCTCATCATTATTGAATTGTTATACAGACGTAGTTATGAAACCAACGAGACATAACAACAGATTGGTGATGAGTAAGTCTGAATCTACAGGAACTATTCTGTCTGGAAGAAGTGGGTTTTTACAACTGTTTAAACACACTGGACAAACACACCCACACACTGGACACTGTACACACATACACACACTAGACACACACACACACACACTGACACACACACACACACACTGACACACACACACACACTGACACACACACACAGTGGACACACACACACACTGGAAACACACACACACACTGGACACACACACACACACTGAACAAACACACAGGACAAACACACCCACACACTGGATACTGGACACACACACACTCTGGACACACACACACACACTGGACACACACACTGAACAGACACACACTGGACACACACACACTGGACACACACACACTGGACACACACACACACACACACAGAGGACACACACACACTGGACACACACACACACACACACTGGACAAACACACACACACACACACACACACACTGGACACACACACACACACTATACACACACACAGACACTGGACACACATTCACACACACTGGACACACACACACACACACACAGGAAACACACACACTGGACACACACACACACACACACTGGACAAACACACACACACACACACTGGACACACACAAACACACTGGACACACACACACACACACACTGGACATACACAAACACACTGACACACACACACACACACACACACACTGGACACACACACACACACACACCTGACACACACACACAGGACACACACACACACTGGACACAGACACACACTGGACACACACACACACTGGACACACACACACACACTGGACACACACACCCACACTGAACACACACACACACACTGAACAAACACACTGGACAAACACACACACACACACCCTGGACACACACAAACACACTGGACACACACACACACACACACTGGACACACACACACACACACACACCTGACACACACACACAGGACACACACACACACTGGACACAGACACACACACACACTCACACACACTGGACACACACACACACTGGACACACACACACACACTGGACACACACACACACACTGAACAAACACACAGGACAAACACACCCACACACTGGATACTGGACACACACACACTCTGGACACACACACACACTGGACACACACACTGAACAGACACACACTGGACACACACACACTGGACACACACACACACACACACACAGAGGACACACACACACTGGACACACACACACACACACACTGGACAAACACACACACACACACACACACTGGACACACACACACACACTGGACACACATACAGACACTGGACACACATTCACACACACTGGACACACACACACACACACAGGAAACACACACACTGGACACACACACACACACACACTGGACAAACACACACACACACACACACTGGACACACACACACACACTGGACACACACACACACACACACACACACACTGGACACACACAAACACACTGGACACACACACACACACACACACTGGACACACACACACACACACCTGACACACACACACAGGACACACACACACACTGGACACAGACACACACACACTCACACACACTGGACACACACACACACACACACACACACTGGACACACACACACACACACACACACACACACTGGACACACACAAACACACACACACACACTGGAAAAACACACACTGGACACACACACATACGCTGGACACACACACACACTCACACTGGAACCACACACATACACACTGGACACACACACACTGGACACACACAAACACACACACACACAGGACACACACACACACACAGGACACACACACACACACACACACTGCCAAGTCAATCGATCACAGTATCGAACCCTGCATTTACCCTCACTCCTAGGACAGACCAGAGCCTTAGATATGCAGTTTTACAAACTGTTGTTCGTTTTGTAAGCACTACATGTCAAAGTAGCCAGAAGGTTGTGGATTCGCAGGCCACCGTGGACAAGAGTAGGGGTGAAAAGATATCCATTATAATAAAAACACTGCATGAGTCTATCATCTTATTTGAGGTCCGAGAAAAAAATTGCCTTTTAATGCAATTCATGCAATTCTACGTCATTTTACATGACTGGTGACAAGCAGAATCTTTTTTGATACCACAGCAGAGCATGACAACGAATGAGCTCCTGCTGCAGCACCTGATACATCTTGATATCTATACAGGCTATTGTTAAAAAAACAGTGCTAAAGCTGTCCATCAACTGGAAACATGGAGTGCAACAGTGGCGCAGTGGTCTAAGGCACTGCATCGCAGTGCTAGCTGTGCCACTAGAGATCCTGATTCGGGTCCAGGCTCTGTCGCAGCCGGCCGCGACCGGGAGACCCATGGGCGGCGCACAATTGGCCCAGCGTCATCCAAGGTAGGGGAGGGTTTGGCCGGCAGGGATGTGGGATGTTTCCCACAGGGGCCAGTATGAAAAAAAACACAAAGAACATGTATGCATTCACTAACTGTAAGTCGATCTGGGTAAGAGCGTCTGCTAAATGACTCAAATGTAAACAGAACCAGTTACAACTGAAGTATCTGATCATCAATGAATTAGAGAAAAAGTTATTCATTTTTTAACACAGCAGCCGCAAATCATCAGGTGGGCAAATGTGCACTTGTAAATTATTTTTGGGGGAAACTATTATTTTCTAATGTATTCTATTTCATTCTATGATATCGTCGTTACAAAATAGATTTGTGTTGACTGTGATTAGGGCGTGGGAATACACTAGCCTCTGCTAGGCTAAATTACCAAACCAGGCATTTATAACTCACCACATGATCCTCAAACCAAAGACTGGCCAAACTCGTGTTTCTAAAAAGTAAATTCAAAGGCACTGAATAGCTTAATAAGGCATACGTTTTATACAGCCTAAATTCTCAATGTATAGGCATGTTGTTGAAGTGCTGTTGTTCATGTGTTGTTGAAATGCTGAATGCTCCTGCCAGCATGCAGCATGTGACCAATGCTACATGCCATGACTAGGAGGCTACCAGCCGGTTCCTCAACCCTGCACCTTAGAGGCTGCCGCCCGATATACACAGACATGGAATCACTGGCCACATTAATAATGGAACACTACCAGCCGGTTCCTCAACCCTGCACCTTAGAGGCTGCCGCCCGATATACACAGACATGGAATCACTGGCCACATTAATAATGGAACACTACCAGCCGGTTCCTCAACCCTGCACCTTAGAGGCTGCCGCCCGATATACACAGACATGGAATCACTGGCCACATTAATAATGGAACACTACCAGCCGGTTCCTCAACCCTGCACCTTAGAGGCTGCCGCCCGATATACACAGACATGGAATCACTGGCCACATTAATAATGGAACACTACCAGCCGGTTCCTCAACCCTGCACCTTAGAGGCTGCCGCCCGATATACACAGACATGGAATCACTGGCCACATTAATAATGGAACACTACCAGCCGGTTCCTCAACCCTGCACCTTAGAGGCTGCCGCCCGATATACACAGACATGGAATCACTGGCCACATTAATAATGGAACACTACCAGCCGGTTCCTCAACCCTGCACCTTAGAGGCTGCCGCCCGATATACACAGACATGGAATCACTGGCCACATTAATAATGGAACACTACCAGCCGGTTCCTCAACCCTGCACCTTAGAGGCTGCCGCCTGATATACACAGACATGGAATCACTGGCCACATTAATAATGGAACACTACCACCCGGTTCCTCAACCCTGCACCTTAGAGGCTGCCGCCCGATATACACAGACATGGAATCACTGGCCACATTAATAATGGAACACTAACCGGTTCCTCAACCCTGCACCTTAGAGGCTGCCGCCCGATATACACAGACATGGAATCACTGGCGACATTAATAATGGAACACTACCAGCCGGTTCCTCAACCCTGCACCTTAGAGGCTGCCGCCCGATATACACAGACATGGAATCACTGGCGACATTAATAATGGAACACTACCAGCCGGTTCCTCAACCCTGCACCTTAGAGGCTGCCGCCCGATATACACAGACATGGAATCACTGGCCACATTAATAATGGAACACTACCAGCCGGTTCCTCAACCCTGCACCTTAGAGGCTGCCGCCCGATATACACAGACATGGAATCACTGGCGACATTAATAATGGAACACTAACCACTTTAATAATGTTTACATACTGCTTTACTCATCTCATATGTACATACTGTAATATATTCTATTCTACTGTATCTTAGTCTATGCCACTTTTTTTTATATTTTTTTAAATTTTATTTCACCTTTATTTAACCAGGTAAACCAGTTGAGAACAAGTTCTCATTTACAACTGCGACCTGGCCAAGATAAAGCAAAGCAGTGCGATAAAAACAACAACACAGAGCTACATATGGGGTAAAACAAAACAAAGTAAAAAATACAACAGAAATACATATAATATACAGTGTGTGCAAATTTAGCAAGTTATGGAGGTAAGGCAATAAAATAGGCTATAGTGCAAAATAATTACAATTAGTATTAACACTGGAATGATAGATGTGCAAGAGATGATGTGCAAATAGAGATACTGGGGTACAAATGAGCAAAATAAATAACAATATAGGGATGAGGTAGTTGGGCGGGCTAATTTCAAATGGGCTGTGTACAGGTGCAGTGATCGGTAAGGTGCTCTGACAACTGATGCTTAAAGTTAGTGAGGGAGATAAGTGTCTCCAGCTTCAGAGATTTTTGCAATTTGTTCCAGTCATTGGCAGCAGAGAACTGGAAGGAATTGCGGCCAAAGGAGGTGTTGGCTTTGGGGATGACCAGTGAGATATACCCGCTGGAGCGCAGACTACGGGTGGGTGTTGCTATGGTGACCAATGAGCTAAGATAAGGCGGGGATTTGCCTAGCAGTGATTTATAGATGGCCTGGAGCCAGTGGGTTTGGCGACGAATATGTAGTGAGGACCAGCCAACAAGATCGTACAGGTCACGGTGGTGGGTATTATATGGGGCTTTGGAGACAAAACGGATGGCACTGTGATAGACTACATCCAATTTGCTGAGTAGAGTGTTGGAGGCTATTTTGTAAATGACATCGCCGAAGTCAAGGATTGGTAGGATAGTCAGTTTTACGAGGGCATGTTTGGCAGCATGAGTGAAGGAGGCTTTGTTGCGAAATAGGAAACCGATTCTAGATTTAACTTTGGATTGGAGATTCTTTATGTGAGTCTGGAAGGAGAGTTTACAGTCTAACCAGACACCTAGATATTTGTAGTTGTCCACATACTCTAGGTCAGACCCGTCGAGAGTAGTGATTCTAGTCGGGTGGGCGGGTGCAAGCAGCGTTCGGTTGAAGAGCATGCATATAGTTTTACTAGTGTTTAAGAGCAGTTGGAGGCTACTGAAGGAGTGTTGTATGGAATTGAAGCTCGTTTGGAGGTTTGTTAGCACAGTGTCCAATGAAGGGCCAGATGTATACAAAATGGTGTCGTCTGCATAGAGGTGGATCTGAGAGTCACCAGCAGTGACTCCGACATTGCTCGTCCTAATATTTATATATTTCTTAATTCCATTCTTCTACTTTTAGATTAGTGTGTACTGTGGTGAATTGTTAAATACTACTGCACTGTTGGAGCTAGAAATACAAGCATTTCGCTGCACCCGCAATAACATCTGCTAAACATGTGCATGTGACCAATACAATTTCATTTGATTTTGATTTGAAATGCTTCACAATTGATTTCTTAAATGGCAGGCTATAGCCTTGGAATAATAATAATAATAATACAGCCTAAATAATTCATTTTCGTTCCTTAGGCTACCTGGCTTGCTCCTGAATCATTTAGTGTTAGTATGTTGTTTAACAGCCGGTTGAAATGTCGAACATCAATTGATGGTGACATAATCACACATTGCTTAAGCAAAGTCAATTTTGTTTATCCTATAAAATGTTGTGCAGCCTCTGAGTATCATAGACAAATCAAAGATGTCCAATATGCATCGGTCACGTCTTTCGCCTGCATTTTACAGCTTGTTTCTGGCATATAGATCGCTTTATATAATCAGCCATTTTCTTTAACAAAAGCCACAATACCCTCACATACCCCCTCAATTAGAGCCCTGGTTTTAACTTAACACACCAAGTTCTTCACAGACACTGAGATATTTAAGGAGTGCATGGTGATTAGGGTTGAATAGCGGGAACCGGGTTACCGATATCTACCGTTCAAACCCACAAACCGGTCGATTATAATACATTGTTTATATTAACAGCAAAATGTAAAATGGAACTGTCAAATGATATGCAATGTCTAAATCTGTCTTATCGACGGCCTTGTCTCTGCTATCTGCATGATCAATCATCAACCCTCCGGGTGGGGACAGAGCACCTCTCAGGATGGAGCGCAGGACAATGCATGTAGACCTACCATCTCATCATGGTAACTTTTGCTACAGTAACATAAGGACAGAATGCGAGTCTAATTTACACATCTACATCAGGTTTCGGGGGGGGTGGGGGGCACATTTTTTATTGTAAAGATACTTATATTTTTATTTATTGCAGCGGCAGAGTTTTAAAACAGCCTATGACTTGAATATAGTTGCTTTAAATCAATGCCAGCACTCTCTCGCAGTCTTTCTCTCAAAAATATAAATGCAACAGCAAACAATTTCAAAGATTTTACTGAGTTACAGTTCATATAAGGAAATCAGTCAACTGAATTACATGCATTATACACCCCCGGGAATAATGTGATACTTTAAAAACATTTTCTGACAAGTGACCACTTAGAAATGTTCATTTTCACATTTTAATAAATTATTTTGAATGTTTGGGAATGATGTGTACTAACTCTATAGCAGTCAGGAGCAAGCCAGAAAGCGGCCGTGCGTTTGGACAATGAATAGACACTGCAGGAAATAAAACCAAATAAAACCATCTGTCTAGCACATTTCTCCTATTTGTCTGCCTCTTCAGTCCAGGGTGCACTGCATGGTGCCGTTGCCAGAGATATTAGAGAAAACAGATAGGAATCACATTGGGCAATGCACGTCGGAGAGTATAACGCTCCACCCCCAGCAGACTGTCGACCAATCCCGTTGAAGTTGTCATGCAGCGTCACGCGGTTGCTAAACTAATGGTCGCGCAATCCCTTCTCAAAGTCAGGGTATGAGTCGAGAAACGTGCCTATTTTCCTCGAAAGTACATAATGTGACGATTCCAAAGCTATACAATATTACAGATATAAAGAGATCAATTGTATCATAACTCGGAAAAGATTCGTAATGTTGTACCTTGTTGACGAAATTCGTGCTAATGTTTTTTTTTTTTGGCTAGCACTCAATGGGCCCTTTTCACGTGACGTCAGACAACTTCCGTTCTGCCGCGATGCAGGTTATGTTTACATCCGGTGTCGCTTAGGAACGCTTAGCTAGTAGCACATCATTATGGAGTTCACCCAGTCCCTTTCACATCTGCCACCAATACGACTTAACGACGTAGAACGACTTGCTGACAAGTGGTCCCTTACTTCAAGATCGAAGCTTGATAAAGGCTACAAGTTCTTCGTTGAAGGTTACCTGTTTGATTATGAAGGTACGTGTTTATCTTTATTTAGCTTAAATTAGCCCTATGCTAGCGAAGGTTATGAGCTGACGAGTTTCTGTTTTGCAGCCTCTTTTTAATATTACTGCTGTTTGTATCGACCGTAAGATAAGAGTCAGTAATGTATTAATGGCTAATGCTGCGCCCTTTCTCCCAATCACTGTATTGAAACAGTCTCAAGTGTAGTTAACGGTGAGGTGACAGTGAGAGGGCGATGTTACAGGTCCATGAAGAAAAATGAGGAGGCTCATCGGCTTCAGGTTTCTCAGATAAACAGTTCTCTAACATTATGATAAGATAGGTTAAGATAGATACGTTTTCTTTTTGTTGTGTTTTGCTGCGGTTGCAGATTTAATAAGAATGATTCCACAAAGTTCCACTGTGGATCAGTTTGTTTCTCAGTCTGAGCTCTGATTTTGTATCATTAAACTTAATACACAACGAAATTCTTACAAACCGATGTGGGTTGTTGACGGCAATAAAGACTGGGAAAGATTCTGTGATAACTCAAAATGTTCAAATTTTCGATAAGTGTTGGCACTACTTGTCAAAGGTTTCAGAACAGCCAATTTTTCTTAATTAAAAAAAGAAATTGGGTTTTGAAAATTGTGTACAGTAGTTTATAATGAAACGCAGAAAAAATGTTTTGTAAGTACAGCACTAATTGTTATGTCTCTATGAACAGGTTACACTAGACTCTGCAGAGGTTCCTGTGGTACTCAATCACATGTCATGTTCCTGCTCTGCTGGGAAAGCACTATGTAATCACATAGTAGCACTTCTTTTTCAAAGTGCTCACTATGTTACCATGGGCTTTAAGACAGTGCCATTGCCTCTGTCATGCACCAGCGCACTGCAGACCTGGCACCGGCCTAGGACACAGGTCAGATATTATTTGTTACACTGATGCAGAACTTTGCAGTTTGTATTGACTTTTGACAATGTATTGTTCATCATTATTATATCACAGGGAATTGTACCAGAGGCCACCAATGATATGGCGGTGTGTAAACCAGCGGCTAAGAAAAAAACAAGTGTCAGAGCTGGTGTGAAGTGCACACTGTACCGAGCCTATGATGGTGAGTCTGAATGAGCCCCCGCCTGTACTAGAGCACAAAGACTTTAGTGCATTTCTAAAATAATACAAACATAAAAGTGATTATTATTTGTTACTTTTTATATAGACTTTCAGTGGATATTTTTTTATTTGTATTAGAAGCATGTACGAGACTGGATGAGTGTGGTTGTCTTTTTTAGTGAAAAAGATAAGGTTGCATTTAATGAAATCTAAACTTGACATATCTCACTTTCATGCCAGGGCCTATTCCGGATCCTCACGTCATGGCCAGTGCTGAGAAACTGAAAGACAACCGTCCACAACCAGGGATTTGCAAATTGCTGCACGGGCTTGAGGGCCTTAATTTGGTGGACTCTAAATTTGGCCCTGTACCATTTGGGTCTGTGCTTTCTTACCAGTGCCCTCTAGAATTAAGTAGAGATATTATTAAACACCCTGGTGCCAGTGAGTTTCCTCAGTTGCCTATTGAAGGTTACAACTTTAAATTTCCCATTGATTTTGAGCCCAACTACATACAACAATGTCATTTGGACAGCCTGATTGTGTCAGAGGAGATGTCTGCTGCTATTGAAGCAGAAACAAGAATGCAGTCAGAATGCCAGCTGTGGAGCCAGGTACGCAAACCCCGACTGACAGCCAGCAGATTCCGTGAAATATGCCATGTTCGTGGGGAGTTGTCTGCCAAGGCTTTGGCAACCCGCATTCTGAGAGGAACTCCTCAGACAGCTGCTATGAGAAGAGGGTTGGATCTGGAACCTGAGATACTGAGGCAATATTCTGATTTTTGTGATGTCTCTCTGAAACAATGCGGGGTTATCATCCACCCTGATTCACCTCACCTTGCAGCCAGCCCGGATGCTAAAGTCTTCTGCCCAACAGAAGCACCACCATTTGGTCTTGCTGAGGTTAAGAGTTGCGATGTTGAAAATGTTACCCAAGTTAAACACCTGATCACAGTTAAAGGCCAGGCCTGCCTTAAGAAGAGCCACAAATACTACTATCAGGTTCAAGGCCAACTCGCCTTAAGCGGACTTCAGTGGTGTGACTTCATTACAGATACCCGCACTGACTTCACAGTTGAGAGAATCTTTAGGGATGAGGAGATTATCCACTCAATGCGACAGAAGCTTGATCATTTCTATTATAACATCTACATGGATGTCTTCTTAAGTTATAAAACATAAGGCAGAATTTTATGTGTAAATAGTGTTAAGGTAAATGTGGAAGGTGAACCTTTGACATTTTTTTCTTTAACTGCAAATTAACTTGTCATATACTGTATATCTCCTATGTACTGAAACACACATTTTGAAAAGGAATGTGATGTAAATGTCGACATGTTTTTCTTTAACTGCAAATGAACTTAATTGTGTTATATACTGTATATCTATGTATTGAAATACAATAAAATCCTTTTTGCTCTTACCAAAATCAAAAAGGATTGGAAGCAGTTGCTTGCAAACATATATTTAATAGTTCCATCAGTGCCATGACACATAAGCACATAACATGGTTAATAGTTGGATATTTTTACAATATATCACATTAGGTTCATTAATAGCTATGAAAAAGTTATTACCCTTAACAAAAACATACAGTATAACATTAGATCAATTAAATTACCAACAAAGTTAATTCATATTTACATTTTTTTGTACATACAATACAGTAATATAAAAGTACTTCTATTTACAGCCCATCTAGCTTACTCAGGAAATATACAACTTCCAGTTGACAAAAACATCTGGTTTGTCTCCTTTAATGTCAAGAGGTCCCTGATAGTTCGACATGAGGCAGCAGATGGCCCACAGCTGATTCACTGAACCCACTGTGGAAAGAGGAACAAGCCCATCCCAGATATGGTACTCCTTCACCCTCCGTATGGCCCTCTCGACTAAAATCCTCAGCCGGGCGATGGCCTATGATACTGTTGCGATACAGACACCGGGAGAAAAGAAACAGCTAAATTAACATTCAGCTTTGACCAGGAATCAATATTTATCTAGCTATCATGCACAACAGTATTTGAATAGGTGAGTTACTTTACATTCATGAATAAACTAACTGCCTAACAAAGGGTTAGATAGCTAGCTAAGTAAACTTGTTACATTACAGCCAGGCAGCAATGTAACGCTACCTTTTAACGTTATCGGTATCTGGTACTAAGTTGTTGTTAGCTAACGTTAGCCCACTTTTAAGTAACTAAGGCAGTGAACAATTATGAATTAACAATAACGTTAGCAAGTTACAAACCATTGCATATACGTAAACATTATTACTCGTTGAGAAGTCTCAGGTTACGGGCGAACGGAAGTGAAGTTAACCTGCTACGCGGAAAGGCGGAAGTTAGATGACGTCATCGTGAAAAGGGCCTATTGCCTCCCAGTCACTCCTTGAAGGAGAGCTCTCCTTGTCCCAGAATGCACCGCGCGGCCCATGGACGTAGCATGGGCAATGTACACCATTGGGCGTTACCAGGAGTCCAATGGAGTTTCCCCATCTCCTCAAAAGTATCTCTGCCGTTGTGAACGTCAGGCTCCACTCTGTGATGCACATCGATCTGCAGGTTGAACATGGTGAGATTTTAGACCCCTAAATTGATAGTGCAGTTTGTTAAGGCGATTTTACAGCTACCTAGCTACTTCACATGCTGATATTGTCTCTGGTATTAATGTGTGTAGCTACGTTTGCTTGCTTGCTAGCTAGCCAGCCAGCCAGCCCATAGAGAGAGAATTGTATTGTGGATTTTGTAGTCGACCTGAGCTGCGACAGATACCCAAAACGATTTTTACATGTTTCTACCAACCTTATTATAACGGCTAAATTAAACATTTGATCACCAAAAAATATTGTTCTCACATATTAGTAATATTATTAGTAGTGTTATTTAACAATGTAAATTATAGGAATGGGTGGATTTCTCCTTTCATAAGGCAATGCATCCCAGTGCTGAGGCGCCACTACAGCCGGCCATGACCGGGCCCATAGGGCAGAGCACAATTGGCCCAGTGCCGTCCAGGGGAGGGTTTGGCCAAGGGGCTTCCCTTGGCTCGCCACGCTCTAGCCCGGGCGCCTGCAAGCTAACTCCAGTTGTCAGTCGAAAGTGGTTTCCTCCGACACATTGGTGTGGCTGACATCAAGCTTTGATGATTTCAATCAGCTGTGTAGTTCTAGGTCAAAAACCACAACGTGCACCCGGGGGGAGGGGCCCCAGGACCAAGTTTGGGAAACTCTGGGCTATAGCAGTTCTTTATTCAGACCTATAACTGTTCAATCTTCGTGAAAAGAAGTGAAAGACGTCTGCATATTATTCTAGTCCTGTATTATTCAGCATGTCATTACAATGATGACTGTTTTAAAGTGAGGAAGGAATGAAGCAACAATAGAGAGAGAAGGAGGAGGTAGCTGTGGTCCTCTGTAGCTCAGCTGGTAGAGCACGGCGCTTGTAACGCCAAGGTAGTGGGTTCGATCCCCGGGACCACCCATACACAAAAATGTATGCACGCATGACTGTAAGTCGCTTTGGATAAAAGCGTCTGCTAAATGGCATATTATTATTATTATTATTATTAAGGGGAATATTATGGAAGGTGTATATATACATTATACATGTAAAGTAGGCACTATTATTAAAATCTAATTCGCTAGCTTATGATTGTAACTTTGTAGGTTACTGTCAAGGGCTGATGTATATGTGGTGTAGGAGTCAGGCGCAGGACACAGAAGCTTAGTCCAACAGACTTTACTAGTCAAAACTAGGCAAAATACAAATAACGGCCTCGACACAAAACAGAGGCGAGCGATTACGCAAACTGTGCGTAAACTACAAAAAAATTAATCAGAGAAAAAACACGCAGCACCAACGGACAGGCGGACAACAACACACAAACTCACAAACACAAAGCAGGAAACTTATAGGACACATAATCAGACACAAACGGACACAGGTGCAACAGACAGACCAAACCAATCAAACATCGAAACATCTAACGGTGGTAGCTAGTACTCCGGGGACGACGAACACCGAAGCCTGCCCGAGCAAGGAGGAGGAGCAGCCTCGGCAGAATCCGTGACAGTTACATGTCCTGCGAAAGCATCCATGTTCTCTCCCAGCTTCATGGTTTGAACAATGTGTGTAATTCCAGTCCATATAATACAGTATAATACCATACAGTACAGTCCACACTCAAAAAGATTAGCCTACTGGAGCTTGTTTCATTGATTTACCTAAAAGAGCATAGCTACATCAATGGGCTTTTATGTTTTTCTGTCGTGCCTAAATTAAAGGAAAAATCCACCCAAAACCACAAATTCCTATAATTTACAGCGTTAAATAACACTAATATGTGAGAACAATGTTTTTTGTGAACAAATATTAAATTTTCGTGGTATAGTAAGGTTGGTAGCAACGTGAAAATTGTTGTGGAAATCTGTTGCAGTTAAAGTTGACTACAACATCCGCAATGCTCTCTCTATGGGCTGGTTGGGTAGCTAGCTAGCATTAGATGTAAAAAAATAGTAATATTTTAGTAATATATATATATATATATATAACAATTATTAGATAAAATATTGAATTTGTCCTTTACTACTAAAGCCCATATAAACTCATTGAATAACACATTCATAAATGGCAAAAAAAGACAGTCAAAAAAATACATCATAAGGAATAAAGTTTTGAAGTGTCTGTCCTGTATCTAGGAGACATAAGACAGATCAGGATTCTTACATTTTCTTTACCCATATAACCCCATATTTATGGGGCACAAAACTACCTCCATGCTTCTATTTGTTTGTATGGGATAGCTTCAGACGAGTCCCGTAGCACTTGTGTGGGTCGTAGAGCAAAACGGAGAACACTGCCATGTTCACAAGAGTCTCTCCTTTTCATAGTGGGATCATACAGATGCTACAGACATTTTCGTGAGAAGACCAATTTTCGGGATGTCTCATGGTCTGACAAACTCCGCTGTAGATCCGCCACCTTCCACCGCAGATGTGGAAGGCCAACATAGGCGGATGCAGTGGATTGAGACGATATCTCCAGCTTTAACTGACTGATTTTGTTGGGGATTTTTATGGATTTTTATGTTACTTAGGTTGACGCACTGGTGCGTCAATATACTTTTAAGGGTTAATGGCAAGCCCTGAATAAGGTAAAAACTTTTTTTGAAGTCTCATGCAATGTAGGCCTGCATTGAACACCACATATAGGATTTGCACCATTGGTTTGGTTGGTAGGCCTACATTATACCCCAATAGCCACAACAGCCTATTGGCTACTGTCTACAACTGTAAGGGTACAGCCTATTGGCTACTGTCTACAACTGTCAGGGTACAGCCTATTGGCTACTGTCTACAACTGTCAGGGTACAGCCTATTGGCTACTGTCTAAAACTGTCAGGGTACAGCCTATTGGCTACTGTCTACAACTGTCAGGGTACAGCCTATTGGCTACTGTCTACAACTGTAAGGGTACAGCATCAGTGTTCACTGTAAACGTGCGCCGGAAGTTGCTCAGAATTCTCACAACGTTCAAGTTTCCGCTCACAAGAGCAGAAATTTGCTCAGTGCCCCAAAACATTTAGAGGGAACATTGGTGGATGATCTACTCTGTTAAAGGATCAGTATTGACATCTACAATATCTCTCTCCTTTATCTCTGTAGTGGAAGGTCTACTCTGTTAGAGGATCAGTATTAACATCTACAATCTCTCTCTCTCTCCTTTATCTCTGTAGTGGATGATCTACTCTGTTAAAGGATCAGTATTAACATCTACAATCTCTCTCTCTCTCCTTTATCTCTATAGTGGAAGGTCTACTCTGTTAAAGGATCAGTATTAACATCTACAATCTCTCTCTCCTTTATCTCTATAGTGGAAGGTCTACTCTGTTAAAGGATCAGTATTAACATCTACAATCTCTCTCTCCTTTATCTCTATAGTGGAAGGTCTACTCTGTTAAAGGATCAGTATTAACATCTACTATCCCCCTCTCTCTCCTTTATCTCTGTAGTGGATGATCTACTCTGTTAAACGATCAGTATTAACATCTACAATCTCTCCCTCTCCTTTATCTCTGTAGTGGAAGGTCTACTCTGTTAAAGGATCAGTATTAACATCTACAAACTCTCTCTCTCTCCTTTATCTCTGTAGTGGAAGGTCTACTCTGTTAAAGGATCAGTATTAACATCTACAATCTCTCTCTCCTTTATCTCTATAGTGGAAGGTCTACTCTGTTAAAGGATCAGTATTAACATCTACTATCCCCCTCTCTCTCCTTTATCTCTGTAGTGGATGATCTACTCTGTTTAAGGATCAGTATTAACATCTACAATCTCTCTCTCTCTCTCCTTTATCTCTGTAGTGGAAGGTCTACTCTGTTAAAGGATCAGTATTAACATCTACAATCTCTCTCTCTCTCTCCTTTATCTCTGTAGTGGAAGGTCTACTATGTTAAAGGATCAGTATTAACATCTACAATCTCTCTCTCTCCTTTATCTCTGTAGTGGAAGGTCTACTCTGTTAAAGGATCAGTATTAACATCTACAATCTCTCTCTCCTTTATCTCTGTAGTGGAAGGTCTACTCTGTTAAAGGATCAGTATTAACATCTGCAATCTCTCTCTCCTTTATCTCTGTAGTGGAAGGTCTACTCTGTTAAAGGATCAGTATTAACATCTACAATCTCTCTCTCCTTTATCTCTGTAGTGGAAGGTCTACTCTGTTAAAGGATCAGTATTAACATCTGCAATCTCTCTCTCCTTTATCTCTGTAGTGGAAGGTCTACTCTGTTAAAGGATCAGTATTAACATCTACAATCTCTCTCTCCTTTATCTCTATAGTGGAAGGTCTACTCTGTTAAAGGATCAGTATTAACATCTACAATCTCTCTCTCCTTTATCTCTATAGTGGAAGGTCTACTCTGTTAAAGGATCAGTATTAACATCTACAATCTCTCTTTCTCTCTCCTTTATCTCTGTAGTGGAAGGTCTACTCTGTTAAAGGATCAGTATTAACATCTACAATCTCTCTCTCTCTCTCCTTTATCTCTGTAGTGGAAGGTCTACTCTGTTAAAGGATCAGTATTAACATCTACAATCTCTCTCTCTCTCTCCTTTATCTCTGTAGTGGATGGTCTACTCTGTTAAAGGATCAGTATTAACATCTACAATCTCTCTCTCTCTCCTTTATCTCTGTAGTGGAAGGTCTACTCTGTTAGAGGATCAGTATTAACATCTACAATCTCTCTCTCTCTCCTTTATCTCTATAGTGGAAGGTCTACTCTGTTAAAGGATCAGTATTAACATCTACAATCTCTCTCTCCTTTATCTATATAGTGGAAGGTCTACTCTGTTAAAGGATCAGTATTAACATCTACAATCCCCCTCTCTCTCTTTTATCTCTGTAGTGGATGATCTACTCTGTTAAACGATCAGTATTAACATCTACAATCTCTCCCTCTCCTTTATCTCTGTAGTGGAAGGTCTACTCTGTTAAAGGATCAGTATTAACATCTACAAACTCTCTCTCTCTCCTTTATCTCTGTAGTGGAAGGTCTACTCTGTTTAAGGATCAGTATTAACATCTACAATCTCTCTCTCTCTCTCCTTTATCTCTGTAGTGGAAGGTCTACTCTGTTAAAGGATCAGTATTAACATCTACAATCTCTCTCTCTCTCTCCTTTATCTCTGTAGTGGAAGGTGTACTATGTTAAAGGATCAGTATTAACATCTACAATCTCTCTCTCTCCTTTATCTCTGTAGTGGAAGGTCTACTCTTTTAAAGGATCAGTATTAACATCTACAATCTCTCTCTCCTTTATCTCTGTAGTGGAAGGTCTACTCTGTTAAAGGATCAGTATTAACATCTGCAATCTCTCTCTCCATTATCTCTGTAGTGGAAGGTCTACTCTGTTAAAGGATCAGTATTAACATCTACAATCTCTCTCTCCTTTATCTCTGTAGTGGAAGGTCTACTCTGTTAAATGATCAGTATTAACATCTGCAATCTCTCTCTCCTTTATCTCTGTAGTGGAAGGTCTACTCTGTTAAAGGATCAGTATTAACATCTACAATCTCTCTCTCCTTTATCTCTATAGTGGAAGGTCTACTCTGTTAAAGGATCAGTATTAACATCTACAATCTCTCTCTCCTTTATCTCTATAGTGGAAGGTCTACTCTGTTAAAGGATCAGTTTTAACATCTACAATCTCTCTCTCTCTCTCCTTTATCTCTGTAGTGGAAGGTCTACTCTGTTAAAGGATCAGTTTTAACATCTACAATCTCTCTCTCTCTCCTTTATCTCTATAGTGGAAGGTCTACTCTGTTAAAGGATCAGTATAAACATCTACAATTTCTCTCTCCTTTATCTCTATAGTGGAAGGTCTACTCTGTTAAAGGATCAGTATTAACATCTACAATCCCCCTCTCTCTCCTTTATCTCTGTAGTGGATGATCTACTCTGTTAAAGGATCAGTATTAACATCTACAATCTATCTCTCTCTCCTTTATCTATATAGTGGAAGGTCTACTCTGTTAAAGGATCAGTATTAACATCTACAATCTCTCTCTCTCCTTTATCTCTGTAGTGGATGATCTACTCTGTTAAAGGATCAGTATTAACATCTACAATCTCTCTCTCCTTTATCTCTGTAGTGGAAGGTCTACTCTGTTAAAGGATCAGTATTAACATCTACAATCTCTCCCTCTCCTTTGTCTCTGTAGTGGAAGGTCTATTATTCAGCATGTCATTACAATGATGACTGTTTTAAAGCGAGGAAGGAATGAAGCACCAATAGAGAGAGAAGGAGGAGGTAGGCTAATAACATTAAGGGGAATATTATGGAAGGAGTATTTATACATTATACATGTAATGTAGGCCCTATTATTAAAATCTAATTCGCTAGCTTATGATTGTAACTTTGTAGGTTACATGTCCTGCGAAAGCATGCATGTTCTCTCCCAGCTTCATGGTTTGAACAATGTGTGTAATTCCAGTCCATATAATGCAGTATAATACCATACAGTACAGTCCACACTCAAAAAGATTAGCCTACTGGAGCTTGTTTCATTGATTTACCTAAAAGAGCATAGCTACATCAATGGGCTTTTATGTTTTTCTGTCGTGCCTAAATTAAAGGAAAAAGTCACCCAAAACCACAAATTCCTATAACTTACAGCGTTAAATAACACTAATATG
Source organism: Coregonus lavaretus (assembly GCF_964263955.1). Classification (NCBI taxonomy): domain Eukaryota; kingdom Metazoa; phylum Chordata; class Actinopteri; order Salmoniformes; family Salmonidae; genus Coregonus; species Coregonus lavaretus. The sequence goes on from NC_139989.1 coordinate 85,452,474, forward strand.
TGAGAACAATGTTTTTTGTGAACAAATATTACATTTTCGTGTTATAGTAAGGTTGGTAGCAACGTGAAAATTGTTGTGGAAATCTGTTGCAGTTAAAGTTGACTACAACATCCGCAATGCTCTCTCTATGGGCTGGTTGGGTAGCTAGCTAGCATTAGATGTAAAACATAGTTATATATATATATATATATATAACAATTATTTGATCAAATATTGAATTAGGCCTTTACTACTAAATCCCATATAAACTCATTGAATAACACATTCATAAATGGCAAAAAAAGACAGTCAAAAAAATACATCATAAGGAATAAAGTTTTGAAGTGTCTGTCCTGTATCTAGGAGACATAAGACAGATCAGGATTCTTTATTTTTTTTTACCCATATAACCCCATATTTATGGGGCACAAAACGACCACACTTCTATTAGTTTGTATGGGATAGCTTCAGACTAATCCCGTAGCACTTGTGTGGGTCGTAGAGCAAAACGGAGAACACTACCATGTTCATGAGAGTCTCTCCTTTTCATAGTGGGATCATACAGATGCTACAGACATTTTCATGAGAAGACCAATTTTCGGGATGTCTCATGGTCTGACAAACTCCGCTGTAGATCCGCCACCTTCCACCGCAGATGTGGAAGGCCAACATAGGCGGATGCGGTGGATTGAGACGATATCTCCAGCTTAAACTGACTGATTTTGTTAGGGACTTTTTAATGTTACTTAGGTTGACGCACTGGTGCGTCAATATACTTTTAAGGGTTAATGGCAAGCCCTGAATAAGGTCAAAACTTTTTTTAAAGTCTCATGCAATGTAGGCCTGCATTGAACACCACATAAAAAAAAAAAAATATATAGGATTTGCTCCATTGGTTTGGTTGGTAGGCCTACATTATACTCAAATAGCCACAATAGCCTATTGGCTACTGTCTACAACTGTAAGGGTACAGCCTATTGGCTACTGTCTACAACTGTAAGGGTACATCCTATTGGCTACTGTCTACAACTGTCAGGGTACAGCCTATTGCCTACTGTCTACAACTGTAAGGGTACAGCCTATTGGCTACTGTCTACAACTGTAAGGGTACAGCCTATTGGCTACTGTCTACAACTGTCAGGGTACAGCCTATTGGCTACTGTCTACAACTGTAAGGGTACAGCCTATTGGCTACTGTCTACAACTGTAAGGGTACAGCCTATTGGCTACTGTCTACAACTGTAAGGGTACAGCCTATTGGCTACTGTCTACAACTGTAAGGGTACAGCCTATTGGCTACTGTCTACAACTGTAAGGGTACAGCGTCAGTGTTCACTGTAAACGTGCGCCGGAAGTTGCTCAGAATTCTCACAATGTTCAAGTTTCCGCTCACAAGAGCAGAAATTTGCTCAGTGCCCCAAAAATGTTGAGGGAACATTGGTGGATGATCTACTCTGTTAAAGGATCAGTATTAACATCTACAATCTCTCTCTCTCCTTTATCTCTATAGTGGATGGTCTACTCTGCCAGAGGATCAGTATTAACATCTACAATCTTTCTCTCTCCTTTATCTCTATAGTGGATTGTCTACTCTGCCAGAGGATCAGTATTAACATCTACAATCTCTCTCTCTCCTTTATCTCTGTAGTGGATGGTCTACTCTGTTAGAGGATCAGTATTAACATCTACAATCTCTCTCTCTCTCTCTCCTTTATCTCTGTAGTGGATGGTCTACTCTGTTAGAGGATCAGTATTAACATCTACAATCTCTCTCTCCTTTATCTCTGTAGTGGATGGTCTACTCTGTTAAAGGATCAGTATTAACATCTACAATCTCTCTCTCCTTTATCTCTGTAGTGGATGGTCTACTCTGTTAGAGGATCAGTATTAACATCTACAATCTCTCTCTCCTTTATCTCTGTTAGAGGATCAGTATTAACATATACAATCTCTCTATCCTTTATCTCTGTAGTGGATGGTCTACTCTGTTAAAGGATCAGTATTAACATCTACAATCTCTCTCTCCTTTATCTCTGTAGTGGATGGTCTACTCTGTTAGAGGATCAGTATTAACATCTACAATCTCTCTCTCCTTTATCTCTGTTAGAGGATCAGTATTAACATATACAATCTCTCTCTCCTTTATCTCTGTTATAGGATCAGTATTAACATATACAATCTCTCTCTCCTTTATCTCTGTAGTGGAAGGTCTACTCTGTTAGAGGATCAGTATTAACATCTACAATCTCTCTCTCTCCTTTATCTCTGTAGTGGAAGGTCTACTCTGTTAGAGGATCAGTATTAACATATACAATCTCTCTCTCCTTTATCTCTGTAGTGGATGGTCTACTCTGTTAAAGGATCAGTATTAACATCTACAATCTCTCTCTCTCCTTTATCTCTGTAGTGGATGGTCTACTCTGTTAGAGGATCAGTATTAACATATACAATCTCTCTCTCCTTTATCTCTGTTAGAGGATCAGTATTAACATATACAATCTCTCTCTCCTTTATCTCTGTAGTGGATGGTCTACTCTGTTAAAGGATCAGTATTAACATCTACAATCTCTCTCTCCTTTATCTCTGTAGTGGATGGTCTACTCTGCCAGAGGATCACTCCAGGTGTGCAGTGTGTCAGCAGGTGCTGAGGGATCCAGTCTCTATCACCTGTGGACACGGGTTCTGCAGACAGTGCATCACCAGATACTGGGAGAAACCTGCTCCTTCAGGAGACTATGACTGTCCTCAGTGTAGAAAGAGATCCAGAACACGGCCTGTACTACAGCAGCTGAGTCAACCCAATAAAACAAGAGGCTCTGAAAACAGTAAGACCACTTGCACACGTGGGCCAAGTCAATACCTTAATATGATTTACAGTAGTTAACTACAATATTATGAGATAATAGAAGTTACTGTAGTTGTGGAAGGCCCACTTTTCATCCTGTCAATGAATGTTTCTGATACACATCATTTTTCCTCTTCCCTTGTAGTGGATGACAGCCTGCAGAGAGCTATAGTAAACCATAAAGACAGTCTGAAAAGGAGGTATGAATGTGTGATAGAAGGCATGGAAATAGCAGGGAACCAAACTCCCCTCAACAGGATTTACACAGAGCTCTACATCACAGAAGGAGAGAGTGAAGGGGTTAACAATGAACATGAGGTGTGGCAGCTAGAGACAGCATCCAGGACACCAACCTCACATGACACAGCAATCCACTGCAATGACATATTTAAACCCTTACCAGGCCAAGAGAGAAGCCTCAGAACTGTGCTGACCAAGGGCATCGCTGGCATCGGAAAAACAGTCTCTGTGCAGAAGTTCATCCTAGACTGGGCTGAAGGGAAGGCGAACCAAGATGTGGATATCATATTTGTGCTTCCTTTCCGGGAGCTGAACTTGATTAAAGATCTCCAGTACAGTCTTCTCAGACTTTTAAATGGCTTCCACACAGAACTAGACATAGGCAATGCAAAGAAACTCACTGCCTGTAAAGCTATGTTCATCTTTGATGGTTTGGATGAAAGCAGACTTCCATTGGATTTCCAGCACAATGAAAAGGTGTCTGATGTCACCCAGACATCGTCTGTCGATGTTCTGCTGACAAACCTCATCAAGGGGAATCTTCTTTCCTCTGCTCTCCTCTAGATAACCTCCCGACCAGCAGCAACCAATCAGATCCCCCCTAAGTGTGTTGACCAGGTGACAGAGGTACGAGGGTTCAATGACCCATAGAAGGAGGAGTACTTCAGGAAGAGATTCAGTGATGAGGACCTGGCCAGCAGAATCATCTCACACATAAAGACATCAAGGAGCCTCCACATCATGTGCCACATGCCAGTGTTCTGTTGGATTTCTGCAACAGTCCTTGAACACATGTTGAGTACAGACAAGAGGAGAGAGATGCCCACGACTCTGACTGAGATGTCAATGCACTTCCTGCTCATTCAGACCAGCCTGAAGAACCAGAAATATCATGGAAGAGATGAGATGGATCAACAGGAGCTCATGGAGTCAGATAGGAAAATTCTTCTGAAGCTGGGGAAGCTGACGTTAAAAAATCTGGAGAAGGGTAATCTCATGTTCTATGAAGAAGACCTGAAAGAGTGTGGCATTGATGTCAAATAAGCCTCAGTGTACTCAGGAGTGTGCACACAAATCTTTAAAGAAGAGTCTGTGTTATTTCAGAGAGTGGTGTACTGCTTTGTTCATCTGAGCATTCAGGAGTTTCTCTCAGCTGTCTACATGTACCATTGTTACACAACCAAGAACATGGATGCACTGAAGCCCTTCCTCAAGAGAAAGTCTAGAGCTGCATCTGAAGAGCTAACCTTGCATGAGCTGCTGAAGAGTACCGTGGATAAAGCCTTGGAGAGCAAGAACGGACACCTGGACCTCTTTGTCCGCTTCCTTCATGGCATGTCACTGGAGTCCAATCAGAAACTCCTACGAGGTCTGGTGACACAGACAGAAAGCAGTCCAGACAGCGTCCAGAAAACAATCCGATCCCTTAAGGTGATGCAGAGGAAGAACATCTCCCCTGAGAGGTGCATCAATCTCTTCCACTGTCTGATAGAGATGAAAGACCATTCAGTACAGGAGGAAATCCAAGCGTACTTGAGGTCAGAGAAGAGATCCAAAAACCTCACATATTCTCAGTGTTCAGCACTGGCCTACATGCTACAGATATCAGAGGAGGTTCTGGATGTGTTTGACCTGAAGGTATACAAGACATCAGAGGAGGGTCGTAGGAGACTGCTCCCAGCTGTGAGAGGCTGCAGGAAAGCTCTGTAAGTATTGATGGAAATATCCCACACCAAAATACATTGTAGTTACAGCAGCATTTCTATTGGCTGACTGGCTCTGTAAGTACTCATGTGACTATCCCTCAGATCAAACTTTACTGTATGTAAGAACAACAATATTTTCATTGGCTGACTAAACTTTCTATCAGCTGAAAAGTCTTAAACAAACTGTAATACAAACGGATCAGAAAAGTTGTAGCATTGAGACATCTATACACAGTGTTCACATTATTAGTGCAGGGATAACAGTGTAAGCAGGGGAAGCTAAATGTAACATTTTAATACAACCTGTCCCTCATGGTATTTACTCTGTTGACAGACTCACTGGCTGTAAACTCACAGACACATCCTGTGAAGTGTTGGCCTCAGCTCTCAGCTCAAACCCCTCACACCTGAGAGAGCTGGATCTGAGTAACAATGACCTGAATGATTCAGGAGTGAAGCTGCTCTCTGCTGGACTGGGGAATCCCCACTGTAAACTGGAGACTCTGAGGTCATTATTCCTGTAGTTGGTCAACAAGTGATAACTGTTCACCAGATCCACATGTGTTTACCAGGCACACATAGTCCACATAATATGTGTTTGGACAGTGAAGTTTACAGTAAAAAATTTGGCGCTATGCTCCATCATTTTGGATTTGAAATTGTTTCATATTAGGCAACAGTACAGAATGTAACTTTTTATTTGAGGGTATTCATACATACCTGTTTTACTGTTTAGAAATGAAAGCACTTAATGTATGTAGTTCTCTAGTTCTCCCATTTGAAAAAGTCATAAGTATTTGGACAAATTAATTTAGTCCAATGTTTAGTGTTTTAGTGTTTGGTCTTTGAATATTCTTTGCCTGCATTGATTACATCAAGCTTGTGATTCTACAAACTTGTTGAATGCATTTGCAGTTTGTCTTGGTTGTGTTTTAGATTATGTTTTTCCTAATAGAAACTGAATGGTGAATAATGTCCTGTCATTTTGGAGTCACTTCACTTGTATTGTCAGTAAGAATAGAAGATGTTTCTGAACACTTCTACATTCATGTGGATGCTACTATGATTATGAATAATCATGAATGAATCGTGAATGATGATGAATGAGAAAGTTACAGAGGAACAAGGATCATACCCCCTCTGTTATTGGTAATGGTGAGAGGTTAGCATGTTTTGTTGTAGCCTCTGTAACTTTCTCACTCATTATTATTCATGATTCATTCATGATTTTTCTTAATCATGGCATCATCAGGATTCATTTAGTAGTGTTTAGAAACATGTTATCTACTCACTTAGACAGAAGATTAATCCAGTCATCATCCACCATTCAGTTACTATTGGGCAAAACATAACCCAAAACACAACCAAAACAAACTGCAAATGCAACCAACGAGTTTGGGACCAAATACTAAACCTTTGACTACTTTAATACACTATAAGTGAAATGGTCAGAATACTTATGACTTATTCAAATGGGGGGACTAGATACATAAAGTGCTTTCATTTAAAATATTAGCTTCTCTGTCAAAATAGATATGGTGTGGACTGTATACTCAATACAATCTAAATCTGATACCTCACTGTCTGTCTTTTGACTGATACTGCTTTTTAAACTGCTCTGGTCAGTCTACTCAAATATTTGTACTATACATGTTTCTCTCTACACACAATATTATGATTTTTTTTTTTCCTCACTGTACATGTTTCTATCTAGAAGCAATAATCTGAAAATGTATAATAATGATACATTCATTTATGAATAGATATGGCATGTTTCAGGACACTGATAATATCTGAATATGTTGAAAAAAATATACTGCCACTATTTTCACCACCAAAGAATAGCAGTGTGGTTTTAATATGATTTGACTCTTTGCAGGCTGTCAGGCTGTCTAGTCACAGAGGAAGGCTGTGCTTCTCTGGTCTCAGCTCTGAAGTCAAACCCCTCACACCTGAGAGAGCTGGATCTGAGTAACAATGACCTGAAGGATTCAGGAGTGAAGCTGCTCTCTGCTGGACTGGGGAATCCCCACTGTAAACTGGAGATGCTGAGGTCAGTATTCCTGTAGTTAGTCAACAAGTGATAACTGTTCACCAGATCCACATGTGTTTACCAGGCACACATAGTCCACACCATATGTGTTTGGACAGTGAAGCTTACAGTTTTACATTTGGTGCTATGCTCCAGCATTTTGGATTTGAGATAGAATGTTTCATATTAGGCGACAGTACAGAATGTCACCTTTTATTTGAGGATATTTTCATACATATCTGTGTTACTGTTTAGAAATGAAAGGACTTTATGTATGTAGTTCTCTAGTTCTACCATTTGAAAAAGTCATAAGTATTTGGACAAATTAATTTAGTCCAATGTTTAGTGTTTTAGTGTTTGATCTTTGAATATTCTTTGCCTGCAGTGATTACATCAAGCTTGTGAATCTACAAACTTTTGAATGCATTTGCAGTTTGTCTTGGTTGTGTTTTAGATGATGTTTTTCCCAATAGAAACTGAATGGTGAATAATATCCTGTCATTTTGGAGTCACTTCACTTGTATTGTCAGTAAGAATAGAAGATGTTTCTGAACACTTCTACATTCATGTGGATGCTACCATGATTATGAATAATCATGAATGAATCGTGAATGATGATGAATGAGAAAGTAACAGAGGAACAAGGATCATACCCCCTCTGTTATTGGTAATGGTGAGAGGTTAGCATGTTTTGTTGTAGCCTCTGTAACTTTCTCACTCATTATTATTCATGATTCATTCATGATTGTTCTTAATCAAGGCATCATCATGATTAATTTAGTAGTGTTTAGAAACATGTTATCTACTAACTTAGACAGAAAATTACTCCAGTCATCATCCACCATTCAGTTACTATTGGACAAAACATAACCCAAAACACAACCAAAACAAACTGCAAATGCAACCAACGAGTTTGAGACCAAATACTAAACTCTTGACTACTTTAATACACTATAAGTAAATTGGTCAGAATACTTATGACTTCTTGAAAAAGGGGGACTAGATACATAAAGGGTTTTTATTTTTCTAAAAGGTGAAACAGATATGTATAAAAGTTCCCTCAAATAAAAGGTGATATTATACACTGTCACCTCATATGAAACATTTGATCTCAAATCCAAAATGCTGGATTATAGAGCCAAATATAAATGTTATCTTCACTGTCAAAATAGATATGGTGTGGACTGTATACTCAATACAATCTAAATCTGATACCTCACTGTCTGTCTTTTGACTGATACTGCTTTTTAAACTGCTCTGGTCAGTCTACTCAAATATTTGTACTATACATGTTTCTTTCTACAAGCAATATTATGATAATTTCTAATAATAATACATTCATTTATGAATAGATATGGCAGGTTTCAGGACACTGATATATCTAAACATGTAAAATGTTGTACAATTACTCACCACCAAATAATGGCAGTGTGATTTTAATATGATTTGACTCTTTGCAGGCTGTCAGGCTGTCTAGTCACAGAAGAAGGCTGTGGTTCTCTGGTCTCAGCTCTGAAGTCAAACCCCTCACACCTGAGAGAGCTGGACCTGAGCTACAATCACCCAGGAGACTCAGGAGTCAGACTGCTCTCTGCTGGACTGGAGGATCCACACTGCAGACTGGAGAAACTCAAGTATGTAGAGGGTTTATGTCAATGTTCATATCAGACATGTTGGAGTTATCAGGCTAGTTAAGACAAACATTCTGACCACCACTTGGACTAAGTTATATAACTACTGTGTGTGTGTGTGTGTGTGTCCAGTGTGTGTGTGTGTGTGTGTGTGTGTGTGTCCAGTGTGTGTGTGTCATGTGTTGTGTGTGTGTGTGCAAGTGTATCAGTACACACACTGGACACACACACACACACTGGACACACATACACACTGGACACACACACACACACACACACACACACACACACTGTAAACACACACACTGGACACATACACACAAAGGACACACACACACACAAAGGACGCACACACACACACACACATTGGACAAACACACACACTGGACACACACACACACACACTAGACAAACACACACACACACACACACACACTCTACAAACACACACACACACACACACTGAACACACACGCACACACACACACACACACACACACACACACACACTGGACACTCACCGGACACACACACAAACAGAAACACACACTGGACACACACACACACAAACACACAGACTTACTCACACTGGACACACACACACACACACACACTGGACACACACCGGACACACACACAAACAGAAACACACACTGGACACACACACAAACACACAGACTTACTCACACTGGACACACACACACACACACACACACACACACACACACACACACACACACACACACACACAAACACGAACACTGGACACACACATACACTGGACACACACACACACACTGGACACACACATACACTAGACACACACACATACACTAGACACACACACACACACACTAGACATACACACACACACACACACAATGGACACACACCCTGGACAGACACACACACACCCACTGGAAACAAACACGCACACACTGGACACACACACACACACACTGTACACACACACACACACTGGACACACTGTAAGAGTGCGTCAATTCAAGTCTGGTATTGGAATGAAAGACATCATTGAAGTTATTGCAAATCAAGCTAAGTTTATTAAATGCAAATGTATAAATGATAAGTATGAGGGTTCGTATACCGGCTCACTGATGCACCACGCAGGGAGGTCAGAGAACTGGCGGCTGTCTCACATGTTCTTCCTTAAATACCCTTGACAGAGATAGTTCCTGTTTCTGAAGAGGCCTGTCAGAGCAGAGGCTGGGCGTGGTTTAGACTTGCCGCCTGTTCGTTGGTCCCAACCCCTAGGCGCTGAGTTGCCAGGCGTAGTTCTGTCTCTGGCAGATGTCCTCAAATTGATGTCCTTAATCAGCCCTGTTTCATAGCAACTTTACTCCTTGTTCTGTTCTTCTTAGTAAAACCACAGAGATACGGCCTATCGTGACTTAACAGCTGATAACTCCACTGACAGTTAGTCACACTCACCGCTTCCTTGAGTAGAATATCTATACCCTGGGTATCTGATATTGAGACACCAACAGTTTCTGTCCAAAGGTTAAATTCTTGTATTTCAACAAACAAGTTATTTGATATTGAGACACCAATTTCCATCCAAAGGTTAAATTCTTGTATTTCAACAAACAAGTTATCTAATATTGAGAAACCAATTTCTATCCAAAGGTTAAAATCTTGTATTTCAACAAACAAATTAAATCCCAACAACACACACACACACTTGGACAAATGTATATACTGACTGTGTGTGTGTGTGTGTGTGTGTGTGTGTGTGTGTGTGTGTGTGTGTGTGTGTGTGTGTGTGTGTGTGAGTTCAGGTGTATCCCTCAATGACTGTCTGTTCTTCTGCTTACCGCTACAGTGTGGGACATGGTGGAGAGAACACAATGAAACCTGGACTTAGAAAATGTGAGTGTTGACTGCTGTGAAGAATATGACTAAGAATAAGTCTTAATTCAAGTGAAGTCAAAGTCAAAGACCACCATCATTACTTACATATTAAATATCAGCTGTAGTTCTACAGAAGCACAAATCAGGGACACCAAAGTTTACAAAGAGTTGCTTTGACAATGTGTGTGTCTGTGTGTGTGTGGCGTGTTCCTGTTACATTAGAAAATGTGTGTGTGTGTTCATGCATGAAGATGTGTGTGTGTTCAGGATGTGTTTCCAGTGTGTGTGTGTGTGTGTGTGTGTGTGTGTGTGTGTGTGTGTGTGTGTGTGTGTGTGTGTTCAGGATGTGTGTGTGTGTTCAGGATGTGTATGTGTGTGTGTGTGTAATTAATGGGAATAAGTGTGTTTTGTATTACCATACAGTATAACATATGATCATTCAACAAGTCTCAAGTTACCTTAACTTCTCTTTTTGATACCTAGAAACATCTACATTAAATGAATTAGTGAAAATTGAGTTAACATTCTAATGTGAATGATGATGATTTCTAATATTGTGTCTGGTTTCATCCATCAGATGTCTGTGATCTCACACTGAACCCAAACACAGTAAACAGACTCCTCTCTCTGTCTAAGGAGAACAGAAAGGTGACATGGAGGAGAGAGGAGCAGCCGTATCCTGATCACCCAGAGAGATTTGAGGACAGGGAACAGGTGCTGTGTAGAGAGGGTCTGACTGGGCGCTGTTACTGGGAGGTAGAGTGGAGTGGAGGTGCTGTTATGGGAGTGACATATAAAGGAATCAGCAGGAGAGGAGTGGGTAGTGACTGTCTAATTGGATCCAATGACAAGTCCTGGAGTCTGTTCTGCCATGACAACCGTTATTCTGCCTGTCACAATAATAAGTCCACTACCATAGACGTCCCCTCCTCCAGCTCCCACAGAGTAGGAGTGTATCTGGACTGGCCAGCCGGCACTCTGTCCTTCTACAGAGTCTCCTCTGACACACTGACCCACCTGAACACATTCCACTCCACATTCACTGAGCCCCTCTATCCAGGGTTTAGGGTTTATGTTGACTCCTCAGTGTCCCTGTAAATAATAACCATGGTAACACTGACACACACACACACACAATGGACACACACTGGACACACACACACTGGACACACACACACACACACACACACACACATACTGGACACACACACACACACACACACACAGACACACACTGGACACATACACCCACACACTGGACACACACTGGACACACACACACACACACACACACACACACACGCACACACTGGACACACACACACACTGGTCACACACAGACACACACTGGACACACACTGGACACATACACACACACTGGACACACACACATACACTGGACACACACTGGACACACACACTGGATACACACACACTACACACACTAGACACACACACACACACTGGACACACACACAGGAGACACACACACACACACACACACTGGACACACGCACACGCACACACACACACACTGGACACACACACACACTGGACACACACACACACACACTGGACACAAACACACACTGGACGCACACACACACACACACACACACTGGACACACACACACACTGGACACAAACACACACTGGACACACACACACAGGACACACACTGGACACACACACTGAATAAACACACAATGGACACACACACACACACTGGACACACACACTGGACACACACACACACACACTGGACACACACACAGGAGACACACACACACAGACACACACACTGGACACACACACACTGGACACACACACACTGGACACACATGCACACTGGACACACACACACTGGACACACACACACACTGGACACACACACACTGGACACACACTCACACATCTTCCTATAATAGTGAGGACCTTGACACAGGACCTTCAAATGAGGACCATCATTTCTGATAGAATTGGGAACAAACAGACACCTCATTCCAGCACTAAGTGTCCAACAAACACAGACATCACTTCAAAACCTGATAAACTCCAATGAACAAATAGACATGCAGGGCACCAGTCTAGTGAGGACCAGTGGTTGCTAGGCAGTTTCTGGATCCCAGGTTCCAGAACAGCTTCTATCCCAGTTCTATCTGCCTGTTAAATCAAGCAACCTAAACTGTTTTCACCATACTTTTAGAACATCACTGACATTTTTAATACCTGCAAATGGCAAATAAACTACTTGATCTCCTTATGAGTGTCTGCAGCCGACTAGGCTGTTGCCGTCTGACAAGATGCCATCTGACATTACAGGAATATTCTGCAAATGTTGATGAATCCACCCAAAGCAACATGCAGTCTTTCCCCTAGACTCCCATGAAGTTATAGTGGGACGTTATGAGTTGATGTTAAAGTAACATACTCAGAACATACTGCACTTGTTTTATATTGTTTTAGATGTATCCTCTGTTTAACCATTTAAACTCTTACGATAACACTGTTGAAATACCAATGTGATAATTTGTTGCATATATTTTATGTTGAAAAACTAATTGTATAATTGTATATGGACATATGCTCCATAATTGTACAATTGTACATGGATATATTGTACTTTTCATAATAAAACATACTTTAAACAAGAAAAAGCAAGTTAAACAATTTCATTATCGATTTTACATTGTCCTCTCCCAGTCACAGGTTGACTTTTGTCATGAATCTTGCCCTGGAGGCAGAACTGCACGATTTCCTGTAGATATGCCAGCTGCAAAGTCAAAATTGGGTATATCGTAAACATTTGTGGAAAATAATTGTGTTTTATGGTCTTAATTTAAGGTAAGGATTAGCACTGAGGTTAAGGTTAGCATTAAAATCAGATATTATTACTTTATGCCTGTGCCAGCTAGTGACCACTTTGCAGAACTGCCTCCAGGGCAAGATTCATGACAATAAATGCCAACCTGCCTCCCAGTCATCCCCTCCCTATCTCTACAAGGCTGCAGAACATGCAAGCTAGTGATGCGGGGGTTGTCTCATAACCCACAGTCCCCAGGCGGGCGGGTGGCAGGCAGGTTCAATACAGAGAAAACAATAGACTACATAAGAAAATCCATCAATGGATCATTATTGTGCAATTTACACTAAGTGGACAAAACATTAAGGACACCTGCTCTTTCCATGACAGACTGAGCAGGTGAATCCAGGTGAAAATCTATGATCCCTTATTGATGTCACTTGTAGATGAACGGGACGGGACAGGTTAAAGAAGGATGTTTAAGCCTGGAGACAATTGAGTGGGCAAGACAAAATATTTAAGTGCCTTTGAACGGGTTATGGTAGTAGGTGCCAGGCATACCAGTTTGTGTCAAGAACTGCAACGTTGCTGGGTTTTTCACGCTCATGGTACACCACACAAAGGACATCCAGCCAACTTGACACAACTGGGGGAAGAATTGGCGTCAACATTGGCCAGCATCCCTGTGGAACGTTTTCAACACCTTGTAGAGTCCATGCCCCAATGAATTGAGGCTGTTCTGAGGGCAAAAGTGGGGAGGTAACTAAATATTAGGAAGGTGTTTGATATAACGTCTTTTGATACAGCATTTATTAATGTCTTTAAAGTCATCAGCTGTAGGTGAGAGAGAGGAGAAGGACACGCCATGTGTTGTGTCGGTCACGGATGGGGGGCCAGAAGGTCGGCGTGCCAAGATAGATTAGGGGCCACTGTTGCTAATCTTAGAAAGAGTACGTGATGGAATGGCCTTGCTCTGGGTGCCACACGATACTATGTATGGGGATCCTATTGTAGGAGATGAGTGACACTCAATAATGGTTGGCAACTGTGGGATGGAAGTAGCTCGGAGAGCATTATATAAACTGAGAGGTTTTCTATGGAAGTCATTCAGATGACAAGAGGCTAAGCCCGTACCGCTTGTCATTGAATCCAGTACTGTAACCATTAAATAACAATGAATCAACTCTCCATCTAAGTGGTCGACTACTCTCTTACATCCTGAAGTACGAGATACCAGAGAAACTCGTCATAACAGATTGGCGTCTAAACGAACAGGATGCAGTTTACAGCCGAACTGACAGGTAAGCAGACTTTCATTTTTTTAATAGGTTAAATTCTGCTTATCTGTGGTAAAGCTGAGCTGTAACGAACGTTTAAAATGCAATATTTTGTTGAGGGGAACAGATGAGTGGTATTCAAGTACGTAAACAGATGTAAGGAGAAGTAGCAAATAAGACAATAACATGGTGCTGTGATTCATCAACAAATGCTCAGAGCGATCATGTTGAATCATGGCACCAATGACAAAATAGGCTAACTAAATTTAAATAAAGATCAAGTTGGGGATTTGATTCAAGTATTTGATTACTAATATTGGATGAACTAATAAAAGTCATGGATAGCCAACTTAGTAGACCGATATCTGGAAAAACAGTCTCCATTAAGAGTAAATCAGAGCTTCATTTTACCTCGAAGAGGTAGGTAATTTATTATACAGAGTTGAGGGTAATTTATAATACTGATAATTATGAAGAATTGTATAATTTGGCAAAAGTCATATCTATGATTCAGACCATAATAAGGTCAGAGTGAGAGAGCTAGTCCTGAATGAGGAACACATGGCGCTAGTCAATGTTGATATTACTTCAATTACTTAATGGGATGCAATTAAGTTAAGGTATTATCAAATGTTGTCATTTTAATTTCATTTATTATTTTGGTTTAACAGGCAATGTTGTTATTTTGGTTTTTTGAATGCATTAATCACGATGTGAGTCATGTGTCCAAAGGGGGGAAGTACTGCTCGCATAAGGCTTTTTGGTAAATATGCAAATTGTATTAAGAATATGAGCAGTAGTAATTAATGTGTTATGGGTTTGATGACATGTTTTAGGTGAAAATGTATTTGTGGTAGAAGGCAGGATGTAGGGGAGGCCTGTTTATGAAACTACTGACCTATAACAAGATGCAAAAAATGTGCACTTCCTAATATCAAGGCTTCTCCTGACTGATAAGAAGACAGGGTATGGTAGCATATGGTGTCTCACCTAACAATGTGCCTAAGACTTCCCACGGGTGAAGGCTTCTCTGCCAAACCTAACAGGAGAATCTGGGCATTGTATGCACCCTGGAGACTGGCAGTAAAAGATTAAAGAAGTCAGAGATGGACAAAACCCAGGTGGGGAGGTCAGTACTAGGTGTTGCTGGTTACCTCTATGGAGGGGAAAGTACCAGAGAGAGATACCTGCATCTATCCCACTGTAGGAGTGTGCCAACCCAGAGAAGGAAGATGTTTTATTTTGTGTCTGTCTGTGTCTGTGTGTCTTTGCAGCAGGGATTCTCAACATCCCTATTGGTACGCTGCCAGAAGGACACATTCCACAGAGCGATGTTGATAAATGGAGAAGGACCCACTCCACAGAGCCATGTTGATAAATGGAGAAGGACACACTCCACAGAGCGATGTTGAGAAATGGAGAAGGACACACTCCACAGAGCCATGTTGAGAAATGGAGAAGGACTCTGCATGATCCTAGACCCTAGTGACGGAAGAAGGGTCAGAGCTAAAAGGACCATACATCGTCACCCAGTCTACACCAACGGATGTATGGATAGAGGGGAGATTGACCTGGTATCATCTAAACCACTGCAACAGAGTACTAGGAGGAAACCGACGACCTAGAGATGAGGGAGCTGAGGATGCTGGAGCTGACAAGGATCAGGTGATGGGAGACGATGGCAAGGGGAATGCTACTGATGTGCTACGTGTGATGGCTGATTCCCTCGGCGGAGGGACACACCTCCAAGAACTTCAAGATCTTCCAGAATTTCAAGAATCACCTGACTGTCACACCATTCATTTCTATATCTGTGGAGGGTTTACCTAACATAAATTGGGGAGTATATTAGAAATTGGTATTAAGAATAATTGGTCAAACGTAATAATTTGTCATATAGTCAATGCTTTCTTGGATTTCTTGGATTAGAAATGAACTCAATTAAACTGTTGTGTTCTGTCTTCTCTTGAGGTAAATACAGATGGTGTCTTGATGCATAGCAGGGATCATTTGGTCTAGAATGGTGTGAACCTTAACCCTCCCATAGTCCTAGGGTCAAAATGACCCGCCACTGTGTTGAACCAACTTTCTTTAATTTTTATATTTTTTGGATCATTTGTGAGAAGGAGGCAGTGATACTTTCTTTAAAGTCTCACTGCCTCCTTCTCACAATTGATCCCCAAAATATAAATATTAAAGAAAGTTGGTTCAACACAGTGGCGGGTCATTTTGACCCTAGGACAACGGGAGGGTTAAAAAGAAACAACCTGTGAACCGGCTGAAGATGAACATCAGAGGCGTTGAAGACGTTCCTCCACTTCTACCTGCGACCGGTCTACAACAGACAATCCAAGCTGGCAACGGATCTTCTCTCATGTTTTTTATCATCTGGAGGGAGTGGGACAGGAGTCCACCATTGAGTGAGAATGGAGAAAGATCTGTTCAAATACAACATTTCTCATGTTGTTGGTATACTGGTTGGCAAATGGACAAGACACAATGAGGTTGTAGAGATGGTGGTGACTCGGATGAGACGTTGTAGTTGTGACATTGTCATGGGCAATTCATTTAGAACAATGAAGCTGTCTGAAGAACATCATGAAGAGACGCCAGAAGATTTAAGTGCCGGGGAAGGAAGGGGTTGGTTAGCTGTGTCCATAATAGATTTGGATTTATCTAAATGTGCTAATTTGGGTAGGAGGTATATACACTGTTAAATTAATAGTACTAACAATGCATTGAGATGATGATCTGTAGTTATTCTCAGGATGAGGAAGGTCATAATAGAATTATGGATATTTATACTGTATGTTAATACAAGTGTACATTCTGACACTTGTAATGGGTGCCAAAGTTGAGGGTTTTAATTTTGAGTGATAGGACCAAGTGAATCAATAAGAATTGTCATTCTAAATTTGGTTGAGATAAGTAATTTGGTTTTGATTATAATTTATAAGATGACTGAGTGATTTAAGTAAATAATTAGTACATATTAGTAACTAAAGATGTTGAAACTATTTTCAACATGAAGGGTATTGCTTGTACAATTGCGAGATAACTGTCGTAAATAGATATTATGGTTAAAACAGCGATACCTTATTGTAATGTCTTAGGATACAATTATATGATTTATTTCGAGTAGAAACTTTTGAATCTTACTGGTTGAAACATGTAAGTTAATGTAAGGATTGTGACTGATATCATCAACATGTTGATTATTAAGTTAACGTATTCACATATTAGTCACTATATACATTTGAAGTATTGGGAGGTATTGATAGGTGACTATGTATTCCCAAGGAGGGAGGTATTGATATGGATGTTTAGAGTGGTACATATCTATGTTGCTAGGCAACAACTTAATTGGTTCCTATAATGGGGTTTTGGTATTTGTGACATAGGAATGTATATGCTATTTCCATTTGATCTGACCTTTGGGTTGAATTCCTCAATCATAACTAGTCCAGGGCTGTACTGATTCATCAGTGACTGAAACCAGAGTGTTATCCTGTGTATCTCTCCTCAGGCATATTATGGGACCAGAGTGTTATCCTGTGTATCTCTCCTCAGGCATATTATGGGACCAGAGTGTTATCCTGTGTATCTCTCCTCAGGCATATTATGGGACCAGAGTGTTATCCTGTGTATCTCTCCTCAGGCATATTATGGGACCAGAGTGTTATCCTGTGTATCTCTCCTCAGGCATATTATGGGACCAGAGTGTTATCCTGTGTATCTCTCCTCAGGCATATTATGGGACCAGAGTCAGGGTTGAACAGAGTTGAACATTGTACCTATTAACAGTCTTGGATTGTCAAGCAATTGGGTCTGAAATGTCACTCATTGGACACTATGCAATTGATAATGGCATAGCATTGGATGCTATTACAGTAGATAAAGGGGGAATGTATGTGATTATAGGGGGAGATGCATGTTGGACATATTGGCCATCAGAATAGGAAGGTATTGGGAATTTAACTAAAGCTATGGGAAATATTAGAGACATATAGGAAGGTATTAAGAGTATGAATAGAGATGCAAAGATTGTGGGGGAATATGGTAATTTGAATGCTGTTCAATAGGAACATGATAATTCAATAGGAACATGGATGGCAAGACAGAAGATATTTTTATTGGGATATATTCATTTGACTATATTATAATCTCCATGTAACTTACACATTGTCATGAATCAATGTATTTTCTGGAATGATGTCAGGAGGTTAAGAATTCATTTGTATGTTTGGTTTGTTTGGTTCAAGTAATGTTATATCTGTGGCATTTCACTTACAACATCAACATAATGAAAAGGGTGGATTGATATAACGACTTTTGATAAAGGATTTATTAATGTATGTAAAATCATTAGCTGTATGTGAGGGACAGAGGAGGAGGATACGCCATGTGTTATTGATGTCACGGGTGAATGATCACTAATCTTAGAAGGAGTACGTGATGGAATGGCCTGGCTAGGGTGCCACACGATACCATGTATGGGGATACTATTGTGGGATAGAAGTAGCTCGGAGAGCATTATATATACTGAGAGGTTTTCTATGGAATTCATTCATATGACAAGAGGCTAAGCCCGTACAGCTTGTCATTGAATCCAGTACTGAATTAAATAAAGATGAATCAACTCTCCATCTGTGTCCCATATTCTCTTACATCCTGAAGTACTCCATACCAGAGAAACTCCTCATAACAATGGGAAATGCCATTTGGAAGATGAACTGTTGTTTTTACTTAACTATCACAATAATAAATATAATGTTAGTGTCACGGATCCCCCCGGTACTGCTGCTCATTCCGTTCACCAGCTCCGGAGGTCTACATCACCGGCTTTCTAGGCACCACTGACATGGATCATTACCACCAACCCCAGACTGTCTTGTCTCATTACCACACCTGGTTCCCATTCCCCCTGATTAGTATGTGTATATATGGGCCCTCTGTTCCCCATTGTCCTTGTCCATTATTGTCCCATGTCCGTTGGTCTGGTGAGTACATTGTATTACAGTTTTACATACCGAGTATTGTGCATTCTCGTCCCGTGTAGAGGTTACACCTCCCTCTGTGTTTGGGTTACATCCCTTTTGTATTTATATAAATGTGTTTGTGTTGGGTGGAGTAAATAAAACCCCTAATACCCACAAAGCACCAGTCTCAACGTCAACAGTGAAGAGGCGACTCCGGGATACTGACCATCTTAATCTTTTCTTTTTATTGGCCAGTCTGAGATATGGCTTTTTCTTTGCAACTCTGCGTAGAAGGTCAGCATCCCGGAGTCGCCTCTTCACTGTTGACATTGAGACTGGTGTTTTGCGGGTACTATTTCATGAAGCTGCCAGTTGAGGACCTGTGAGGCGTCTGTTTCTCAAACTAGACACTCTAATGTATTTTGTCCTCTTGCTCAGTTGTGGACCGGGGCCTCCCACTCCTCTTTCTATTCTGGTTAGAGCCAGTTTGCACTGTTCTGTGAAGGTAGTAGTACACAGCGTTGTACGAGATCTTCAGTTTCTTTGGCAATTTCTCGCATGGAATACCCTTCATTTCTCAGAACAAGAATAGACTGATGAGTTTCAGAAGAAAGTTATTTGTTTCTGGCCATTTTGAGCCTGTAATCGAACCCACTATTGCTGATGCTCCAGATACTCAACTAGTCTCAAGAAGGCCAGTTGTATTGCTTCTTTAACCAGCACAACAGTTTTCAGCTGTGCTAACATAATTGCAAAAGGGTTTTCTAATGATCAATTTGTCAGCTTCCTGCTTCTCCTGTTTGTCTCCTGGCCTCTAAAGGTCAGCTGTGTTCCCCTCTGCCTTTGTTCTTCCTCATGTGTCCTCATTAGTTTGATCCAGGTCACCTGTGCCTTGTTTTCCCTTTAGTATTTTAGCTGTGTGTTTTCCCCTTGTTTCTCACTTGGTTATTGCGTCCTGACTATGTGTCTCCTGCTTTGTCCCACCGTGTCAGTCCTAGTAAGTTGTTCGAAGTTATCTTTAGTTTGTTTTTCTCCCCTCGTGGAGTTGTTTTGTTTTGCCTCCTGTTTTGGAACATTAAATCTACTTGCCTGGAGTATTGCCTTGGGTGTTTCATTTGGGTCCTACAACTTCTCCTCTGTGGCTAAGGGGTAGTACCCCCAGCTCTACACATCTGAGACCGGAGTTCTAGCCCGGCTTGTGACAGAATAACCAAGTCAATCATGGACCCAGAAACACTCAGTTCCCAGGACCTGTTGGCGGTGATCACTCGACATGAGGCTTCTTTCCAGCGCCATGAAGCCGTTCTCAGCCGACAAGAGGAGCTGATGGCTAGTCATTCTCAACTCTTGGCCGAAATGATGAGTGCCCTTCGCCAGCTCTTTGAACGCCTCCCTGGTCCTCTCCCTTCCCCCAGGTCACCCCCCAGTGACGACAGGCCTTCTCGGTTGGCGGAGCCCCGACTACCACCTCCCAAGCCCTTTTCTGGGGATCCAAGCTCTTGCCAGGGTTTCCTCACCCAATGCTCCCTCACCTTCGAGCTCCAACCCTCAAGTTTTCCCACAGACCGTTCCAAGATTGCCTACATCATTACCCTTCTTTCAGAAAGGGCGCTCGCCTGGGCTTCTGCGGTGTGGCAGTCCCAGGAGGCCTGTTGTGACTCCCACGCTGCATTTGTAGAAGAGTTCAAGCGGGTGTTCGATCATCCTGTCAGTGGGCGGGAGGCTTCCAAGCGCCTACTGTCTCTCCGTCAGGGCTCCCGAAGCACGGCAGATTTTGCCATTGATTTCCGGACCATAGCAGCAAGGAGCGGATGGAATGATGAAGCGCTGAGGGTCTGCTTTCAGGGAGGGTTATCTGAGCCCCTTCAAGATGAGTTAGCCACCCGAGAACCAGCTGGAGATCTCGAGTCCCTCATAGCCTTGGCCATCCGCCTGGACAATCGTCTAAGAGAGCGGAGAACGGCTCGCCGTCAGGTGTCTCAGTCCCAAGTTCCTCTGAGCAGCTCTGTTTCTCCTGTTTGGACTCCGTCATTCAGAGCTGCCCCGGCTCCTGAACTGCCCCAGGATTCCCCGGAGAGCATGCAGTTAGGCCGTTCCAGGCTTTCTCCCAACGAAAGGGAACGTCGCATGAGGGAGCGTCGGTGCCTCTACTGCGGGGTTGCCGGCCACTTCCGCTCCACTTGCCCCGAGCTTTCGGGAAACGCCTGTCCCCGCCCAGCTACAGGAGGGTTGTGATGGGGAAAATTAGAGCTCCTCCTACTAACGCGGTCCTAGCTATTCCAGCCACTCTGTCCTGGGAGGGCCACCAGCATCGGGTCCAGGCTATGATCGATTCCGGTGCCGCAGGTGATTTTATGGATGTAACCTTGGCGAAGGAACTTAAGATCCCTACCCAACTACTTCCTCAACCCCAGGCAGTTACAGCCTTAGATGGCAGACCTCTGGAACCAGGAAAGGTTACTGAGGCGACTCAGTCCCTGCGACTTACCATCTCTCAACACCAGCAGGAGGAGACCTTCTATCTCATTGACTCTCCCGAGTATCCTATTATCCTGGGTCACCCTTGGCTATGCAGACATAATCCCCAGATCGACTGGCCTACTGGCACTATTCTAAGCTGGGGTCCCACTTGCCAACTCACCTGCATGCTTCAGAGTCCCTCAGCCCCTAGTACCCAATTTCAAGAGTCTGTTGACGTCTCCCGAGTCCCCAGTGTTTACCATCGGTTCAAGGCAGTGTTCAGCAAGGCCCGGGCTACTGCCTTACCGCCTCATCGCACGTATGACTGTGCCATTGATCTACTCCCTGGGTGCTGCCCTCCTAGAGGTCGGATCTTTTCCTTGTCCTCCCCCGAGCACGCAGCTATGGACACCTACATTAAGGAGTCCTTGGCAGCCGGCCTCATCTTTGCCTCTACTTCCCCGGCTGGGGCGGGCTTCTTTTTTGTTGAAAAGAAAGACGGGGGTCTTAGGCCTTGTATTGATTACCGGGGACTCAACAAGATCACGGTTCGGAATCGATACCCCCTTCCTCTCATGGCCACTGCTTTTGAGCTGCTTCAAGGGGCTTCCATTTTTACTAAGCTGGATCTCCGCAATGCTTACCATCTCGTGCGGATCCGGCCAGGAGACGAATGGAAGACGGCGTTCAACACGCCCACGGGGCACTATGAATATCGGGTGATGCCGTTCGGGCTCACCAATGCCCCCGCAGTATTCCAAGCCCTGATTAATGATGTTCTCCGGGATATGCTTAATCTGTTCGTCTTCGTGTACCTGGACGATATCCTCATCTTCTCGAGGTCACTGAAGGAGCATGAGGGGCATGTTAGCCGGGTTCTCCAGAGGCTCCTTGACAATCACCTCTACGTTAAGCCTGAGAAGTGTGAATTTCATGTTTCTCAGACTCAGTTTCTCGGGTTTATTGTCACTCCCGGGCACCTAGAGATGGATCCCAAGAAGGTCAAGGCGGTCCACGATTGGCCCACACCTGCCACGGTCAAGGAGGTTCAACGGTTCATTGGCTTTTCTAACTTCTATCGGAAGTTCATCAAGAATTTCAGCTCGGTGGTAGCCCCCTTGACGACGCTTACCAAGGGAGGAGGGACCAAGATTCACTGGGGTCCGGAAGCAGCAGGGGCCTTCGAGGATCTCAAGCGCCGCTTCACTTCTGCTCCGATTCTGGTGACCCCTGACCCAGAAAGACCTTTCGTGGTGGAGGTGGACGCCTCAGAAGTGGGGGTAGGAGCCGTCCTGTCACAGAGGGGTGCGGATGGGAGATTACACCCTTGTGCCTTCATGTCTCGCCGCCTGTCTGAGGCC
Source organism: Coregonus lavaretus (assembly GCF_964263955.1). Taxonomy (NCBI): domain Eukaryota; kingdom Metazoa; phylum Chordata; class Actinopteri; order Salmoniformes; family Salmonidae; genus Coregonus; species Coregonus lavaretus. Next base: position 85,475,659 of record NC_139989.1, read on the forward strand.
GAGCGCAACTACCACGTGGGGGATCTAGAGTTGCTTGCGGTAAAACTGGCCTTGGAGGAGTGGCGCCATTGGCTTGAGGGGGCTCAGCACCCTTTCCAGGTTCTCACAGACCACAAGAACCTGGAATATCTCCAACAGGCTAAGCGGATGAACCCTCGGCAAGCACGATGGTCTCTTTTCTTTAATCGATTCCAGTTCCTCCTGACTTACCGACCTGGCACCAAGAACGTCAAGCCGGATGCTCTGTCTCGAGTCTACTCTCCCGAGGTACAAGAGAAGCCCTTGGCATCGATTATTCCGAGGTCTAGGATCGTCGCACCTCTTCAGTGGGAACTAGAAAGAGGGGTACGAGAAGCTCTTGTCCAGGAGCCCGATCCAGGCGGTGGTCCTGCCGGTCGCCTGTACGTTCCTCTCTCTGTTCGGGCCCGCGTCTTGCAGTGGGGTCATGAGTCGCCCTTGACATGCCATCCAGGCAGTGCTCGCACACTGGAGTTCCTCCGACGGCGGTTTTGGTGGCCGTCCATCAAGAAGGACGTGCAGGTCTATGTTGAGGCCTGCCCTGTGTGCAACCAGGGAAAGTCGACACGCCAGCGACCCCAGGGACTGCTCCATCCCTTACCTGTTCCTCGAAGGCCATGGTCACACCTTTCTCTGGACTTTGTTACGGGACTTCCTCTATCCCAGGGCAACACCGTCATCCTAGTGGTGGTAGACCGGTTCTCTAAGGCTGCCCGGTTTATCCCCCTGCCCAAGCTGCCCTCGGCTAAGGAGACTGCTGAGCTCCTCATGAACCATGTCTTCCGGATATTTGGTATTCCCCTGGATGTGGTCTCTGACCGAGATCCCCAATTCTCGTCCCGGTTTTGGGGGGCCTTCTGCAGGCTTGTTGGGGCCACAGCCAGCCTATCGTCGGGGTTCCATCCAGAGTCTAATGGCCAAACAGAACGGATTAATCAGGATCTGGAGACCACCCTGCGGTGTATGGCGGCCAGTAATCCCACGTCTTGGGCCACCTATATCATTTGGGCTGAATATGCCCACAACACCCTCCAGTCCTCAGCCACCGGATTGTCCCCATTCGAATGCCAGTTCGGTTACAACCCTCCATTATTTCCAGAGGAGGAGGCGCAGGTTGGTGTTCCCTCGGCCCAGCGCTTTGTCCAACGCTGTAGGCGGACCTGGAAGAAGGCCAGGCGTGCCCTCCTTCGGACCTCCCAGAGATACCAAAGTCAGGCTAATCGCCACCGCCGGACGGCCCCTAGTTTCCGAGCTGGTCAGAGAGTTTGGTTGGCCACTAAGAACCTGCCCCTCCGGGTCGAATCCAAGAAGCTTTCCCAGAGATACATCGGCCCTTTCCGCATTGCTAGAAAGGTTAACCCTGTGTCTTATCGTTTGGTTCTCCCTCGCTCCCTTCGTATTAACCCCACTTTCCATGTTTCACTTATTAAACCTGTCTTGTCTTCTCCCTTTGCCCCCCCACGCAGACCCCCGCCACCTCCCAGGATTATTGACGGCCAGCCAGCCTACACAGTCCGCCGGATACTGGACTCCCGGAGGGTCCAGAACTCTCTGCAGTATCTGGTGGACTGGGAGGGCTACGGGCCAGAGGAGCGCTCCTGGGTTCCAGCCAGGGACATCCTGGATCCAGGGTTGGTCCGAGATTTTCGCACCCTGAGGCCAGGGTGTTCTGGAAGGAACGTCAGGAGTCGTTCCTAGAGGAGGGGGTCCTGTCAGCTTCCTGCTTCTCCTGTTCGTCTCCTGGCCTCTAGAGGTCAGCTGTGTTCCCCTCTGCCTTTGTTCTTCCTCATGTGTCCTCATTAGTTTGATCCAGGTCACCTGTGCCTTGTTTTCCCTTTAGTATTTTAGCTGTGTGTTTTCCCCTTGTTTCTCACTTGGTTATTGCGTCCTGACTATGTATCTCCTGCTTTGTCCCACCGTGTCAGTCCTAGTAAGTTGTTCGAAGTTATCTTTAGTTTGTTTTTCTCCCCTCGTGGAGTTGTTTTGTTTTGCCTCCTGTTTTGGAACATTAAATCTACTTGCCTGGAGTATTGCCTTGGGTGTTTCATTTGGGTCCTACAACATCTCCTCTGTGGCTAAGGGGTAGTACCCCCAGCTCTACACATCTGAGACCGGAGTTCTAGCCCGGCTTGTGACAGAAAACATTTACAGATTTATACAGACAGTAAAGAGAATAAATTATTATAATTTAAACTTTATAAGACAGTCTTACAATACTGTAGGCATTAATATCTTCTGTGTTATGTCTAGATTCAGATGAGCGTGCTGTGATTCTTCAACGTGAACTCAAATCTAATCTAAAGAAGAAGTTTCAATGTGTATTTGAGGGGATCGCTAAACAAGGAAACCCAACACTTCTCAATAAGATCTACACAGAGCTCTACATCACAGAGGGTGGAACAGGAGAGGTCAATAATGAACATGAGCTGAGACAGATTGAGACAACAACCAGGAAACAAGCAAGACCAGAGACTGCAATCAAATGTAACGACATCTTCAAACCCTTAACTGGACAAGACAAACTTATCAGAACTGTGCTGACAAAGGGAGTCGCTGGCATTGGAAAAACAGTCTCTGTGCAGAAGTTCATTCTGGACTGGGCTGAAGGAAAAGCAAATCAGGATGTCCAATTTGTATTTTCATTCCCTTTTCGGGAGCTGAATTTGATGAACTGGGAAAAACACACTTTGATTGAACTTCTCAATCACTTCTCAATGGAAACCAAAGAATCAAGAATCTCCAACTACGACAAGTACAAAGTTCTGTTCATCTTTGATGGTCTGGATGAGTGCCGACTGCCCCTAGACTTCCAGAAGAACAAGATCTGTTGTGACGTCACAGAGTCAACCTCAATGGATGTTCTGCTGACAAATCTCATCAAGGGAAATCTGCTTCCCTCTGCTCTCCTCTGGATAACTACCCGACCTGCAGCAGCCAATAAGATCCCTTCAGTGTGTGTTGACCAGGTGACAGAGGTGCGAGGGTTCAATGACCCACAGAAGGAGGAGTACTTCAGGAAGAGATTTAGTAATCAGGACCTGGCCAGCAGAATCATCTCACACATAAAGACATCAAGGAGCCTCCACATCATGTGCCACATTCCAGTCTTCTGTTGGATATCTGCAACAGTCCTTGAACACATGCTGAAACATAAGACAGAAGAGATGCCCAAGACTCTGACTGAGATGTACTCACACCTTGTGGAGTTTCATACCAAACAGAAGAATGAAAAGTATATTGGGAAAGAAGAAACGGGTCCACACTGGAATAAAGAGAGCATTCTGTCACTGGGAAAACTGGCTTTTCAACAGCTTGTGAATGGCAATCTGATTTTCTATGAAGAAGACCTGAAAGAGGCTGGCATTGATGTCAATGAAGCCTCAGTGTACTCAGGATTGTGCACACAGATCTTTAAAGAGGAATGTGGCCTGTACCAGGACAAGGTGTACTGCTTCGTGCATCTGAGCATTCAGGAGTTTCTGGCTGCTGTATATGTGTTCCTCTCATTCATCAACAACAATGAGAATCTAATTGATGAACATCAATCAATGGCCAGCAACATTTTTGCGCTGTTCAGAGAGAAGCCTGCAGTTACTTTCTACAAGAGTGCTGTGGATAAAGCCTTACAAAGTGAGACAGGAAACCTGGACCTTTTCCTCCGCTTCCTTCTGGGCCTCTCACTGGAGTCCAATCAGAAGCACTTACGAGGTCTACTGACAAAGACAAGAAGCAGCTCACAGAGCCATGAAGAAACAGTCAAGTACATCAAGGAGAAGATCAGGGAGAATCCCTCTCCAGAGAGGTGCATCAATCTGTTCCACTGTCTGAATGAACTGAATGACCATTCTCTAGTGGAGGAGATCCAAAGCTACCTGAGATCAGGAAGTCTCTCAGAAGAAGAACTGTCACCTGCACAGTGGTCAGCTCTGGTCTTTGTGTTGCTGACTTCAGAAAAGGAGCTGGATGTGTTTGACCTGAAGAAATACTCCAGATCAGAGAAAGGTCTTCTGAGGCTGCTGCCAGTGGTCAAAGCCTCCAGAGCTGCTCTGTGAGTATATAAAATGACATTTAAGTACTAATCATCAGGAAGAAATATTCAGTTTAGAGAAATATATATATTATAATATGTATATAATATATTATATTATATTGAAAAACTTACTGAATCAGTGCATTGGTGTTCACATTAGTATAACAATATGACCATACAATTCTAGGATACAGAAGATGAATCTATATGTTGTTTGAGAGAATACACCAAATGCATCTGCCATTGTCCTTCTACACTACTGGTGTTAAATTAACTGTGTTTGTGAAATCATGATGATCTCTCTGTCAGGCTGTCAGGCTGTGGAGTCACAGAGAAAGGCTGTGCTTCTCTGGTCTCAGCTCTGAAGTCAAACCCCTCACACCTGAGAGAGCTGGACCTGAGGTACAATCACCCAGGAGACTCAGGAGTCAGACTGCTCTCTGCTGGACTGGAGGATCCACACTGCAGACTGGAGACTCTGAGGTCAGTATTCCTGTATCACTCAATGAACACACATACACTGGACACACACTTGACACACACGCACACTGGACACACACACACACACACACACACACACTGGACACACACACACACATACACACACTGGACACACACACACACACACAGGACACACGCACATGACACACACACACACACACACACACAAAGATTAATTTAGTAGTGTTTAGAAATATGTTATCTACTGTTAATAATGATACATTAATTCATTTATATACAGTACCAGTCAAAAGTTTGGACACACCTACTCACTCAAGGTTTTTTTCTTTATTTTTAAAATGTTTTACATTGTAAAATAATAGTGAAGACATTAAAACTATGAAATAACACATATGGAATCATGTAGTAACCAAAAAAGTGTTAAACAAATGAAAATATATTATATATTTGAATTTTTTTCAAATAGCCACCCTTTGTCTTGATGACAGCTTTGCACACTCTTGGCATTCTCTCAACCAGCTTCACCTGGAATGCTTTTCCAACAGTCTTGAAGGAGTTCCCACATATGCTGAGCACTTGTTGGCTGCTTTTCCTTCACTCTGCCGTCCAACTCATCCCAAACCATCTCAATTGGGTTGAGGTCGGGTGATTGTGGAGACCAGGTCATCTGATGCAGCACTCCATCACTCTCCTTCTTGGTAAAATAGCCCTTACACAGCCTGGAGGTGTGTTGGGTCATTGTCCTGTTGAAAAACAAATGATACTCCCACTAAGCCCAAACCAGATGGGATGGTGTATCGCTGCAGAATGCTGTGGTAGCCATGCTGGTTAAGTGTTCCTTGAATTCTAAATAAATCACAGACAGTGTCACCAGCAAAGCACCCCCACACCATAACACCTCCTCCTCCATGCTTTACGGTGGGAACTACACATGCCGAGATCATCCGTTCACCCACACCGCTTCTCACAAAGACACGGCGGTATTTGCAGCAATTCGACCATGAAGGCCTGATTCACACAGTCTCCTCTGAACAGTTCATGTTGAGATGTGTCTGTGACTTGAACTCTGTGAATAATTTATTTGGGCTGCAATTTCTGAGGCTGGTAACTCTAATGAACTTATCCTCTGCAGCAGAGGTAACTCTGGGTCTTCCATTCCTGTGGCAGTCCTCATGAGAGCCAGTTTCATCATAGAGCTTGATGGTTTTTGTGACTGCACTTGAAGAAACGTTCAAAGTTCTTGAAATGTTCCGTATTGACTGGCCGTCATGTCTTAAAGTAATGATGGACTGTCGTTTCTCTTTGCTTATTTGAGCTGTTCTTGCCATAATATGGACTTGGTCTTTTACCAAATAGGGCTATCTTCTGTATACCCCCCCTACCTTGTCACAACACAACTGATTGGCTCAAACGCATTAAGAAGGAAAGAAATTCCACAAATTAACTTTTAAGAAGGCACACCAGTTAGTTGAAATGCATTCCAGATGACTACCTCATGAAGCTGGTTGAGAGAATGCCAAGAGTGTGCAAAGCTGTCATCAAGGCAAAGGGTGGCTAATTGAAGAATCTCAAATATACAATATATTTTGATTAATTTAACACTTCTTTGGTTACTACATGATTCCATATGTGTTATTTCATAGTTTTGATGTCTTCACTATTATTCTACAATGTAAAAAATAGTAAAAATAAAGAAAAACCCTTGAATGAGTTGGTGTGTCCAAACTTTTGACTGGTACTGTATATATACATATATGAATAGATATGGCAGGTTTCAGGACACTGATGTATCTGAAATTGTTGAAAGAATATATTTTCACACCAAAGAATAGCAGTGTGGTTTTAATATGATTTTACTCTTGCAGGCTGTCAGGCTGTCTAGTCACAGAGGAAGGCTGTGCTTCTCTGGTCTCAGCTCTGAAGTCAAACCCCTCACACCTGAGAGAGCTGGATCTGAGTAACAATGACCTGAAGGATTCAGGAGTGAAGCTGCTCTCTGCTGGACTGGGGAATCCCCACTGTAAACTGGAGACTCTGAGGTCAGTATTCCTGTAGTTGGTCAACAAGTGATAACTGTTCACCAGATCCACATGTGTTTACCAGGCACACATAGTCCACACCATATGTGTTTGGACAGTGAAGCTTACAGTTTTACATTTGGTGCTATGCTCCAGCATTTTGGATTTGAGATAAAATATTTCATATTCGGTGACAGTATATAATGTCACCTTTTATTTGAGGTTCTTCATACATCTGTTTTACTGTTTAGATACGAAAGCACTTTATGTATGTAGTTCTCTCATTTGAAAAAGTCGTAATTATTTGGACTAATTAATTTAGTCTAAAGTTTAGTATTTGGTCCCATATTCCTTACCTGCAGTGATTACATCAAGCTTGTGATTCTACAAACTTGTTGAATACATTTGCAGTTTGTCTTGGTTCTGTTTTGGATGATGTTTTTCCCAATAGAAACTGAATGGTGAATAATGTCCTGTCATTTTGGAGTCACTTCACTTGTATTGTCAGTAAGAATAGAAGATGTTTCTGAACACTTCTACATTCATGTGGATGAGACTATGATTATGAATAATCATGAATGAATCGTGAATGATGATGAATGAGAAAGTTACAGAGGCACAAAGATCATACCCCCTCTGTTATTGGTAATGGTGAGAGGTTAGCATGTTTTGTTGTAGCCTCTGTAACTTTCTCACTCATTATTATTCATGATTCATTCATGATTTTTCTTAATCATGTCATCATCAGGATTCATTTAGTAGTGTTTAGAAACATGTTAATTACTCACTTAAACAGAAAATTACTCCAGTCATCATCCACCATTCAGTTACTATCGGGCAAAACATAACCCAAAACACAACCAAAAAAAACTGCAAATGCAACCAACGAGTTTACAACCAAATACTCAACTTTTGACTACTTTAATACACTATAAGTGAATTGGTCAGAATACTTATGACTTATTCAAATGGGGGACTAGATACATAAAGTGCTTTCATTTCTAAACGGTGAAACAGATATGTATTAAAATACCCTCAAATAAAAGGTGACATTATATACCGTCACCTCATATGAAACATTTGATCTCAAATCCAAAATGTTGGAGTATAGAGCCAAATTTAAAATGTTAGCTTTCCTGTCAAAATAGATATACTGTGGACTGTATACTCAATACAATCTAAATCTGATACCTCACTGTCTGTCTTTTGACTGATACTGCTTTTTAAACTGCTCTGGTCAGTCTACTCAAATATTCGTACTATACATTTTTCTCTCTACACACAATATTATGATTTGTTCTAATAATGATATATATATGGCAGGTTTCAGGACACTGGTATAAATGAAAATGTTGAAAAAATATACTGCCACTATTTTCACCACCAAAGAATAGCAGTGTGGTTTTAATATGATTTGACTCTTTGCAGGCTGTCAGGCTGTCTAGTCACAGAGGAAGGCTGTGCTTCTCTGGTCTCAGCTCTGAAGTCAAACCCCTCACACCTGAGAGAGCTGGTTCTGAGTAACAATGACCTGAAGGATTCAGGAGTGAAGCTGCTCTCTGCTGGACTGGAGAATCCCCACTGTAAACTGGAGACTCTGAGGTCAGTATTCCTGTAGTTGGTCAACAAGTGATAACTGTTCACCAGATCCACATGTGTTTACCAGGCACACATAGTCCATACCATATGTGTTTGGACAGTGAAGCTTACAGTTTTACATTTGGTGCTATGCTCCAGCATTTTGGATTTGGGATAAAATGTTTCATATTAGGCGACAGTATATAATGTCACCTTTTATTTGAGGATATTTTCATACATATCTGTGTTACTGTTTAGAAATGAAAGCACTTTATGTATCTAGTTCTCCCATTTGAAAAAGTTATAATAATTTGGACATATTCACTTGCACTTAAATGCATTTGCAGTTTGTTTTGGTTCACACACACTGGACACACACACACACACTTGACACACACTGGACACACACGCACACACATTTGACACACACACACACTGGACACTCACACAACCTGGACACACACACACACACACTGGACACACACTTACACACTGGACACACACACACACACGCTGGACACACAAATAACCTGGACACACACACTGGACACACACACACTGGACACACAAACACACACACTAGGATTAATTTAGTCAAAAGTTTAGTATTTGGTCCCATATTCCTTACCTGCAGTGATTACATCAAGCTTGTGATTCTACAAACTTGTTGAATACATTTGCAGTTTGTCTTGGTTGTGTTTTGGATTATGTTTTTCCCAATAGAAACTGAATGGTGAATAATGTCCTGTCATTTTGGAGTCACTTCACTTGTATTGTCAGTAAGAATAGAAGATGTTTCTGAACACTTCTACATTCATGTGGATGCTACCATGATTATGAATAATCATGAATGAATCGTGAATGATGATGAATGAGAAAGTTACAGAGGAACAAGGATCATACCCCCTCTGTTATTGGTAATGGGGAGAGGTTAGCATGTTTTGTTGTAGCCTCTGTAACTTTCTCACTCATTATTATTCATGATTCATTCATAATTTTTCTTCATCATGGCATCATCAGGATTAATTTAGTAGTGTTTAGAAACATGTTATCTACTCACTTAGACAGAAAATTACTCCAGTCATCATCCACCATTCAGTTACTATTGGGCAAAACATAACCCAAAACACAACCAAAACAAACTGCAAATGCAACCAACGAGTTTACAACCAAATACTAAACTTTTGACTACTTTAATACACTATAAGTCAAATGGTCAGAATACTTATGACTTCTTCAAATCGGGGGACTAGATACATAAAGTGCTTTCATTTCTAAACGGTGAAACAGATATGTATGAAAATACCCTCAAATAAAAGGTGACATTATATACTGTCACCTCATATGAAACATTTGATCTCAAATCCAAAATGCTGAAGTACAGAGCCACATTTTAAATGTTATCTTCACTGTCAAAATAGATATGGTGTGGACTGTATACTCAATACAATCTAAATCTGATACCTCTATGTCTGTCTTTTGACTGATACTGCTTTTTAAACTGGTCTGGTCAGTCTACTCAAATATTTGTACTATACATGTTTCTCTCTACAAGCAATATTATGATAATTTCTAATAATGATACATCCATTTATGAATAGATATGTCAGGGTACAGGACACTGATATATCTGAATATGTTGAAAAAATATACTGCCACTATTTTCACCACCAAAGAATATCAGTGTGGTTTTAATATGATTTGACTCTTTGCAGGCTGTCACGCTGTCTGGTCACAGTGGAAGGCTGTGCTTCTCTGGTCTCATCTCTGAAGTCAAACCCCTCACACCTGAGAGAGCTGGACCTGAGCTACAATCACCCAGGAGACTCAGGAGTCAGACTGCTCTCTGCTGGACTGGAGGATCCACACTGCAGACTGGAGAAACTCAAGTATGTAGAGGGTTTATGTCAATGTTCATATCAGACATGTTGGAGTTATCAGGCTAGTTAAGACAAACATTCTGACCACCACGTGGACTAAGTTATATAAAGACTGTGTGTGTGTGTCCAGTGTGTGTGTGTGTGTGTGTGTGTATGTGTGTGTGTGTCCAGTGCGTGGGTCCTGTGTGTGTGTGTGTGTGTGTGTGTGAGTTCAGGTGTATCCCTCAATGACTGTCTGTTCTTCTGCTTACCGCTACAGTGTGGAACATGGTGGAGAGAACACAATGAAACCTGGACTTAGAAAATGTGAGTGTTGACTGCTGTGAAGAATATGACTAAGAATAAGTCTTAATTCAAGTGAAGTCAAAGTCAAAGACCACCATCATTACTTACTTGGTCATATTAAATATCAGCTGTAGTTCTACAGAAGCACAAATCAGGGACACCAAAGTTTACAAAGAGTTGCTTTGACAATGTGTGTGTATGTGTGTGTGTGTGTGTGTGTGTGTGTGTAATGAATGGGAATAAGTGTGTTTTATATTACCATACAGTATAACATATGATCATTGAACAAATCTCAAGTTACCTTAACTTCTCCTTTTGATACCTAGAAACATCTACATTAAATGAATTAGTGAAAAGTGAGTTAACATTCTAATGTGAATGATGATGATTTCTAATATTGTGTCTGGTTTCATCCATCAGATGTCTGTGATCTCACACTGGACCTAAACACAGTAAACAGACGCCTCTCTCTGTCTGAGGAGAACAGAAAGGTGACACGTACGACAGAGAATCAGCCGTATCCTGATCACCCAGAGAGATTTGAGGACAAGGAACAGGTGCTGTGTAGAGAGGGTCTGACTGGGCGCTGTTACTGGGAGGTAGAGTGGAGTGGGTTAGGGGCTGATATAGGAGTGACATATAAAGGAATCAGCAGGAGAGGAGAGGGTAGTGACTGTATTATTGGACGCAATGACAAGTCCTGGAGTCTGCTCTGCTCTTACAACCTTTACTCTGCCTGTCACAATAATAAGTCCACTACCATAGACGTCCCCTCCTCCAGCCCCCACAGAGTAGGAGTGTATCTGGACTGGCCAGCCGGCACTCTGTCCTTCTACAGAGTCTCCTCTGACACACTGACCCACCTGAACACATTCCACTCCACATTCACTGAGCCCCTCTATCCAGGGTTTAGGGTTCATGATTACTCCTCAGTGTCCCTGTAAATAATAACCATGGTAACACTGATACACACACACACACTGGACACACACTGTACACACACACAAACACACACACACTGGACAAACACACACACACACACACACACTGGACACACACACTGGACACACTCACACTGGACACACACACACACACACACACTGGATACACACACACACCTGACACACACACACACACACATACACTGGACACACACACACATACACACACACACACACACACACACACACACACTGAACACACACACTGGACACACACAAACACACACACACACACACAAACACACACACTGGACACACACACATACACACACACACACACACACACAAACACACACACTGGACACACACAAATACACACACACACACACACTGGACAAACACACACACTGGACACACTCACACTGGACATACACACACACACACACTGAACACACACACTGGACACACACACACACACACACCGGACACACACACACACACACACTAGACAAACACACACACTGGACAAACACACACACTGGACACACTCACACTGTACACACACACAAACACACACACACACACACACATTGCACACACACACTGGATACACACACACTGGACACACTCACACACTGGACACACACACACACTGTACACACACACAAACACACACACACACACACACACTGGACAAACATACACACACACTGGACACACACAAAAAAAACACACACACACACACACTGGACAAACACACACACTGGACACAAACACTGGACACACACACTGGACAAACACACACAAACACACACACTGGACACACACACACTGGACACACTCACACTGGACACACACACACACACACACACACACCGGGGACACACACACACTGGACACACACAAACACACTGGGAACACAAACACACAAACACACTAAACACACACACACACACACTGTACACACACACACACACACACACTGTACACACACACACACACACTGAACACACACACTGGACACACACAAACACACACACACACACACACACTGGACACAAACACACACACACACACACACACACACACACACACACACACACACTGGACAAACACAAACACTGGACAAACACACACACTGGACACACACACACTGGACACACACACACACTGGACACACTCACACACTGGACACACTCACACACTGGATACACACACACACTGGACACACACACACACACACACACACACTGTACACACTGAATACACACACACTGGACACACACACACTGGACACACTGGACACACTCACACACTGGACACACACACACACTGGACACACACACACACACACACACACACACACACACACTGTACACACACACACACACACACTGAACACACACACTGGACACAGACGCACACTGGACACACAAACACTGTACACACACACACACACACCGAACACACACACACACACTGGACACACACAAACACACACACACTGGACAAACACACACACTGGAAACACACACGTTGGACACACACACACGCAGGACAAACACACACATACAAACACACCGGACACACACACACACACTGGCCACATTTCCATGTGTTGTATTTTGATGAAAGGAAATCCCATATAGCCTACTGGACAGGACTTTGCTATGGCATCTTCTGTTTGGGTGTCTCAGGTCAGGTCTGAGCCATGATCAGAATATGTCTCTGTGTCTATTTCCAGCCCTGCCATTTCTACCTGTCCTGATCTAGTGTTTCACCCCTGACCTCCTCACACCGTCTCACTGTCCATGTCTGCTTTTAGCTCCCACCTCTACTTCACTGTGTTGTAATGGACCTTATGCTTGTTATGTCACCTCTGTAACCAGTTATCAAACATACTGACCTTTCTGACCCTATCCCATGGCCCTACTTTCTACAACTGAACATTTAAATTCCTCTGAGTTTTGTTTAGTGTCCATTTACTTATCTATGTATTTGTTGTATATTGGGGTTGTGCTGCAGAGCATCATGGGGGTTTGTATGTGTTGAGATGATCACGTTCCAGATAAATGGTTGAACTGATTCCTGTCTCCTGTCTCATCACTATTGAATTGTTGTACAGACGTGGTTATGAAACCAACGAGACATAACAAAAGATTGGCGATGAGTAAGTCTGAATCTACAGGAACTATTCTGTCTGGAAGAAGTGGGTTTTTACAACTGTTTAAAACTGTTATTTTCTGTGGTACAGTCTAGGCTAATGTTAGCACAGTGTATTGCTAGCAGAGGCAAGTGCATAATCGAGCTAGCTAAGAAAGAGAGTTAACCAGTGGTGTAAAGTACTTAACTAAAAATACTTTAAAGTACTACTTAAGTAGTTTTTTGGGTATCTGTACTTTACTATTTATAGTTTTGACTACTTTTACTTTTATTTTCTTTAGGAATGTAGTGAAGTAATGTACTTTTTACTCCATACATTTTCCCCTGACACCCAAAAGTACTTGTTACATTTTGAATGCTTAGCAGGACAGGAAATGGTCCAATTCACATACTTATCAAGAGAACATCCCTACTGCCTCTGATCTGGGGGACTCACTAAACACAAATGCTTTGTTTGTAAATTGTCTGAGTGTTGGAGTTTGCCTCTGGCTGAACGTACATTTTAAAAACAAGGAAATCGTCTGGTTTGCTTTATGTAAGGAATTTGAAATGATTTATACTTGTACTTTTACTTTTGATAGTTTAGTATATTTTAGCAATTACATTTACTTTTGATACTTAAGTATATTTAAAACCAAATACTTTTAGACTTTTACTCAAGTAGTATTTTACTGGGTGACTTTCACTTTTACTTGAGTCATTTTCTATTAAGGTATCTTTTAATTTTACTCAAGTATGACAATTGGGTACTTTTTCCACCACTGGAGTTAACATCGTCATGGACGGCAGACATGGACTGGAGACGGACATCGCATAACTTAGTCCAAGTGGTGGTCAGAATGTTTGTCTTAACTAGCCTGATAACTCCAACATGTCTGATATGAACATTGACATAAACCCTCTACATACTTGAGTTTCTGCAGTGTGGATCCTCCAGTCCAGCAGAGAGCAGTCTGACTCCTGAGTCTCCTGGGTGATTGTAGCTCAGGTCCAGCTCTCTCAGGTGTGAGGGGTTTGACTTCAGAGCTGAGACCAGAGAAGCACAGCCTTCCTCTGTGACTAGACAGCCTGACAGCCTGCAAAGAGTCAAATCATATTAAAACCACACTGCTATTCTTTGGTGGGGAAGATATTGGCAGTATATTTTTCAACATTTTCAGTTAAATCAGTGTCCTGAAACCTGCTCTATCTATTCATAAATGGATGTATCATTATTAGAAATGACAAATTATCAAAGTATTGCTTGTAGAGAGAAAAATGTATAGTCCAAATATTTGAGTAGACTGACCAGAGCAGTTTAAAAAAGCATTATCAGTCCAAGACAGACAGTGAGGTATCAGATTTAGATTGTATTGAGTATACAGTCCACACCATATCTACAGTGCATTCAAAAAGTATTCAGACCCCTTGACTTTTTCCACATTTTGTTAAGTTACAGCCTTATTCTAAAATAGATTAAATTAGTTATTTTTCCCCATCAATTTACACACAATACCCCATAATGACAAAGTGAAAACAGGTTTTTAGACATGTTTGCAAATATATAGAAATACCTTATTTACAGAAGTTTTCAGACCCTTTGCTATGAGATTTGAAATTGAGCTCATGTGCATCCTGTTTCCGTTGATCATCCCTGAGATTGTCCGTAGAGCTCCGAGACAGGATTGTGCCGAGGGGAAGGGTACCAAAAAATTTCTGCAGCATTGAAGGTCCCCAAGAACACAGTGGCCTCCATCATTCTTAAATGGAATAAGTTTGGAACCACCAAGATTCTTCCTAGAGCTTGCCGCCCGGCCAAACTGAGCAATCGGGGGAGAAGGGCCTTGGTCAGGGAGGTGACCAAGAACCCGATGGTCACTCTGACAGAGCTCCAGAGTTCCTCTGTGGATATGGGAGAACCTTACAGAAGGACATCTCTGCAGCACTCCACCAATCAGGTCTTTATGGTAGAGTGGCCAGACGGAAGCCACTCCTCAGTAAAAGGCACATGACAGCCCACTTGGAATTTGCCAAAAGGCACCTAAAGACTCTCAGACCATGAGAAACAAGATTCTCTGGTCTGATGAAACCAAGATTGATCTCTTTGGCCTGAATGCCAAGCGTCACGTCTGGAGGAAACCTGGCACCATCCCTACGGTGAAACATGGTGGTGGCAGCATGCTGTGGGGATGTTTTTTAGTGGCAGGGACTGGGAGACTAGTCAGGATCGAGGGAAAGATGAACAGAGCAAAGTACAGAGAGATCCTTAATGAAAACCTGCTCCAGAGCGCTCTGGACCTCAGACTGGGGTGAAGGTTCACCTTCCAACAGGACAATGAGCCTAAGCACACAACCAAGACAACACAGGAGTTCTAAAAACCCATAACTTTGTCATTATGGGAAGTTGTGTGTAGATTGATGAGGGAAAAAAACAGTTTAATCAATTTTAGAATAAGGCTTTAACGTAACAAAATGTGGAAAAAGTCAAGGGGTCTGAATACTTTCCGAAAGCACTGTGTAACTATACACTATATATACAGCAGTATATGGACACCCTTTCAAATTAGTGGATTTGGATATTTCAGCCACACCGGTTGCTGACAGGTGTATAAAATCGAGCACACAGCCATGCAATCTCCATAGACACTAAACGGTCCCGTTCTGTGAGCTTGTGTGGCCTACAACTTCACAATTCGTCGGCCAGTCTGCACAGCGTGCTATCGACCCAGCGTGCTATCGACCCATAGCTTATTGGACTTTCTGCCAGAATCACTGGACCCTAGCGCCGGATCATCACAACCAGCTAGCTAGCTGCAACCTGTTGTTGGCTGATTACCATTACCATTGCTCTATAGCAAGCACCAGTTAGCCTTGAGCTAGCCTGCTAGCTCCCTGCTAGCTGTGCTGAAGCACCAATTTGAACTGCTCTCGGACTCACATATTGCTGTTCACTGGACCTTATGATCACTCAGCTGCACAGCTGATGCCTGCTGGACTGTTCCTTTACACGGTACTCTGTCCTGTTTATTCTGTTTAGTCTTAGCCCAAACGTTATCGCTATTTCCAGTTGTGTCTTAGCTCTCTCTAATAACACGTGACTGCTTTATGCCTCTCTCCCATGTCAATTATGCCTTGCCTATTGCTGTTTGGGTTAGTTCTTATTATACAATTTCAATGTAGAACCCCTAGTCCCTCTCAAACTGTCTCATATAGTTCCTTTGTTCCTCCCCCCATACACGCCGAGACCGGCTCAATCGATGCCTCCAATGACGCTATCTCTTTCATTGTTACCCAACGCTTAGGATTACCTGAACTGTACTCATATCCTTCCATATCCTTTTCTGTACATAATGCCCTGAATCTTTTCTACAACGCCCGGAAATCTGCCCCCTTTATTCTATGTACCCAACGCACTAGAAGACCAGTTCTTAAAGCCTTTAGTCGTATCCTTATTCTAGTCCTCCTCTGTTCCTCTGGTGATGTAGAAGCTAACCCAGGCCCTGCAGCCCCCAGTATCACTCCTACTCCCCAGGAGCTATCATTTTTTGACTTCTGTAACCGTAAAAGTCTTGGTTTTCTGCACATAAATATCAGAAGCCTCCTTCCTAAGTTTGAGTTATTCACTGCGTTAGCACACTCCGCCAACCCTGATGTTCTAGCAGTGTCTGAATCCTGGCTTAGGAAGGCCACCAAAAATTCTGAAATTTCCATCCCCAACTATAACATTTTCCGTCTAGATAGAACTGCCAAAGGGGGTGGAGTTGCAATCTACTGTAGAGATAGCCTGCAGAGCTCCATCATACTATCCAGGTCTGTGCCCAAACAGTTTGAGCTTTTACTTCTAAAAATCCACCTTTCCAGAAATAAATCTCTCACTGTTGCCGCTTGCTACAGACCCCCCTCAGCCCCCAGCTGTGCCCTGGACACCATATGTGAATTGATTGCCCCCCATCTATCCTCAGAGTTTGTACTGCTTGGTGACCTAAATTGGGATATGCTTAATACCCCAGCCATCCTACAATCCAAGCTAGATGCCCTCAACCTCACGCAAATTATCAACGAACCTACCAGGTACAACCCTAAATCCGTAAACATGGGTACCCTCATAGATATCATCCTGACTAACTTACCCTCTAAATACACCTCCGCTGTCTTCAACCAGGATCCGTAACGGGTCCGCGGTCAAACGACCACCCCTCATCACTGTCAAACGCTCCCAAAAACACTTCAGCGAGCAGGCCTTCCTAATTGACCTGGCCCAGGTATCCTGGATGGATATAGATCTCATTCCGTCAGTAGAGGATGCCTGGTTGTTCTTTAAAAGTAATTTCCTCTCAATCTTAAATAGACATGCCCCATTCAAAAAATACAGAACTAAGAACAGATATAGCCCCTGGTTCTCCTCAGACTTGACTGCCCTTGACCAGCACAAAAACATCCTGTGGCGTACTGCATTAGCATCAAATAGCCCCCGTGATATGCAACTTTTCAGGGAAGTTAGGAACCAATATACACAAGCAGTCAGGAAAGCAAAGGCTAACTTTTTCAAACAGAAATTTGCATCCTGTAGCACTAACTCCAAAAAGTTTTGGGACACTGTAAAGTCCATGGAAAATAAGAGCACTTCCTCCCAGCTGTCCACTGCACTGAGGCTAGGAAACACTATCACCACAGATAAATCTACAATAATCGAGAATTTCAACAAGCATTTTGCTACGGCTGGCCATGCTTTCCACCTGGCTACCACTACCCCGGCCACCAGCTCTGCAACCTCCGCTGCAACTTGCCCATGCCCCCCCCGCTTCTCTTTCACACAAATCCAGACAGCTGATGTTCTAAAAGAGCTGCAAAATCTGGACCCCTACAAATCATCTGGACTAGACAATCTGGACCCTTTCTTTCTAAAACTAGCCGCCGAAATTGTCGCAACCCCTATTACTAGCCTATTCAACCTCTCTTTCGTAACGTCTGAGATCCCCAGAGATTGGAAAGCTGCCGCGGTCATCCCCCTCTTCAAAGGGGGTGACACTCTAGATCCAAACTGTTACAGACCCATATCCATCCTGCCCTGCCTTTCAAAAGTTTTTGAAAGCCAAGTCAACAAACAGATCACCAACCATTTCGAATCCCACCGTACCTTCTCCGCTATGCAATCCGGTTTCCGAGCTGGTCATGGGTGCACTTCAGCCACGCTCAAGGTCCTAAATGATATTATAACCACGATCGATAATAGACAGTACTGTGCAGCCGTTTTCATTGACCTGGCCAAGGCTTTCGACTCTGTCAACCACCGCATTCTTATTGGCAGACTAAATAGCCTTGGTTTCTCAAATGACTGCCTCGCCTGGTTCACCAACTACTTCTCAGATAGAGTTCAATGTGTCAAATCGGAGGGCCTGTTGTCTGGACCTATGGCAGTCTCTATGGGGGTGCCACAGGGTTCAATTCTTGGGCCAACTCTTTTCTCTGTGTATATCAATGACGTCGCTCTTGCTGCTGGTGACTCTCAGATCCACCTCTACGCAGACGACACCATTTTGTATACATCTGGCCCTTCATTGGACACTGTGTTAACAAACCTCCAAACGAGCTTCAATTCCATACAACACTCCTTCAGTAGCCTCCAACTGCTCTTAAACACTAGTAAAACTAAATGCATGCTCTTCAACCGAACGCTGATTGCACCCGCCCACCCGACTAGAATCACTACTCTAGACGGGTCTGACCTAGAGTACGTGGACAACTACAAATATCTAGGTGTCTGGTTAGACTGTAAACTCTCCTTCCAGACTCACATTAAGAATCTCCAATCCAAAGTTAAATCTAGAATCGGTTTCCTATTTCGCAACAAAGCCTCCTTCACTCATGCTGCCAAACATGCCCTCGTAAAACTGACTATCCTACCGATCCTTGAATTCGGCGATGTCATTTACAAAATAGCCTCCAACACTCTACTCAGCAAATTGGATGTTGTCTATCACAGTGCCATCCGTTTTGTCTCCAAAGCCCCATATAATACCCACCACTGTGACCTGTACGCTCTTGTTGGCTGGTCCTCACTACATATTCGTCGCCAAACCCACTGGCTCCAGGCCATCTATAAATCACTGCTAGGCAAATCCCCACCTTATCTTAGCTCATTGGTCACCATAGCAACACCCACCCGTAGTCTGCGCTCCAGCGGGTATATCTCACTGGTCATCCCCAAAGCCAACACCTCCTTTGGCCGCAATTCCTTCCAGTTCTCTGCTGCCAATGACTGGAACAAATTGCAAAAATCTCTGAAGCTGGAGACACTTATCTCCCTCACTAACTTTAAGCATCAGTTGTCAGAGCACCTTACCGATCACTGCACCTGTACACAGCCCATCTGAAATTAGCCCGCCCAACTACCTCATCCCTATATTGTTATTTATTTTGCTCATCTGTACCCCAGTATCTCTATTTGCACATCATCTCTTGCACATCATTCCAGTGTTAATACTAAATTGTAATTATTTTGCACTATAGCCTATTTTATTGCCTTACCTCCATAACTTGCTAAATTTGCACACTGTATATTAATTGTATTATTATTATTTTTTATTTATTTATTTTTTTTACCCCATATGTAACTCTGTGTTGTTGTTTTTATCGCACTGCTTTGCTTTATCATGGCCAGGTCGCAGTTGTAAATGAGAACTTGTTCTCAACTGGTTTACCTGGTTAAATAAAGGTGAAATAAAAAAATAAAAATAAAAAACGGCTGAGCCGTTGTTGCTCCTAGACGTTTCCACTTCACAATAAAAGCACTTACAGTTGACCGGGGCCGCTCTAGCAGGGCAGAAATGTGACTTGTTGGAAAGGTGGCATTCTATGACGGTGCCATGTTGAAAGTCAATGAGCACTTCAGTAAGGCCATTCTACTGCCAATGTTTGTCTATGGAGATTGCATGTCTGTGTGCTCGATTTTATACACCTGTCACCAACGGGTTTGGCTGAAATAGCCGAATCCACTAATTTGAAGGGTTGTCCACATACTTTTGTATATATAGTGTATTTCCCTGGGATATTTCTCAGGTCCCACCAGTCCAGTTATGCTGCTCTGGCGCCATCCTGTGGACAGCTGGGAACACAACTTCAACTCCATTACATTCAATGTATCCCACAAAGTGCCACTTGGCTGGACAAAGCAGTCTGAATGGAAATCAGGTCCATATATGAATACAGGCAGACACACAGCCTTACATGTCATATCACTGAGTCTCAGTTTAAATCACGGTTTAAACATAACAAGTCATTGCAAGTGAAACCATTTCTCAATTAGGTTTTAGGTTTTATTTATTCACACCAAAGAAAAGAAGTGAAAGACAAAACACTACAGATAAATAAACAGGTAAAAACGGTGTTCAGGTGAGGCTGGAAGCTCAAAAGGGCTGATATGAAAATAAACAGGTAAAAATGGTGTTCAGGTGAGGCTGGAAGCTCAAAAGGGCTGATTTGAAAATAAACAGGTAAAAACGGTGTTCAGGTGAGGATGGGAAGCCCAAAAGGGCTGATATGAAAACCACACCACAAATAAAAGTTAAAAACAAAACGTTTGTTCAATCAGTTAAACAAAACATATTAATTTTAATTATACATGATATACAGTGGTTTGCGAATGTATTCACCCCCCTTGGCATTTTTCCTATTTTGTTGCCTTACAACCTGGAATTAAAATATATTTTTTGGGTGTTTGTATCAATTGATTTACACAACATGCCTACCACTTTGAAGATGAAAAATATTTTTCATTGTGAAACAAACAAGAAATAAGACAAAAAAACAGAAAACTTGAGCGTGCATAACTATTCACCCCCCCAAAGTCAATACTTAGTAGAGCCACCTTTTGCAGCAATTACAACTGCAAGTCTCTTGGGGTATAAATAAAAAAATAAATTGGTCATTTAGCAGACGCTCTTATCCAGAGCGACTTACAGGAGCAATTAGGGTTAAGTGCCTTGCTCAAGGGCACATCGACAGGTTTTTCACCTAGTCCGCTCGGGGATTAGAACCAACGACCTTTCGGTTACTGGCACAACGCTCTTATGGGTATGTCTCTACAAGCTTGGCACATCTAGCCACTGGGATTTTTGCCCAATCTTCAAAGCAAAACTGCTCCAGCTCCTTCAAGTTGGATGGGTTCCGCTGGTGTACAGCAATCTTTAAGTCATACCACAGATTCTCAATTGGATTGAGGTCTGGGCTTTGACTAGGCCATTCCAAGACATTTAAATGTTTCCCCTTAAACCACTCAAGTGTTGCTTTAGCAGTATGCTTAGGGTCATTGACCTGCTGGAAGGTGAACCTCCGTCCCAGTCTCAAATCTCTGGAAGACTGAAACAGGTTTCCCTCAAGAATTTCCCTGTATTTAGCGCCATCCCTCATTCCTTCAATTCTGACCAGTTTCCCAGTCCCTGCCGATGAAAAACATCCCCACAGCATGATGCTGCCACCACCATGCTTCACTGTGGGGATGGTGTTCTCGGGGTGATGAGATGTGTTGGGTTTGCGCCAGACATAGCGTTTTCCTTGATGGCCAAAACGCTCAATTTTTGTCTCAACTGACCAGAGTACCTTCTTCCATATGTGTGGGGAGTCTCCCCCAAACATATGGAAGGGGGAATGTGTATGCTTATTTTTTTTTTAAGCAAGATATCTTTTGTTTTCACATCATGCTTTAATGTTCTGAACACTCCAGGATCCAGCAGATCCTACAGGGATAATGTGAAAATGCCTCTAATAGAGGTTTTGAATGAGCAAGTCTGAAGAGAACAGTAAGAGCTGATATATCATATAATAATAAATAATATGCCATTTAGCAGACGCTTTTATCCAAAGTGACTTACAGTCATGCGTGCATACATTTATTTGTGTATGGGTGGTCCCGGGGATCGAACCCACAACCTTGGCGTTACAAGCGCCGTGCTCTACCAGCTATCATGTAGATTAAACACAGTGGAGAAACATTGTAGAACCACTCAGAGAGGTATTTATCTACAGGACTGAGACACTGTAGATCCACTCAGAGAGGTATTCATCTACAGGAGTGGGACACTGTAAAACCACTCAGAGAGGTATTCATCTACAGGACTGAGACACTGTAGAACCACTCAGAGAGGTATTCATCTACAGGACTGGGACACTGTAGAACCACTCAGAGAGGTATTCATCTACAGGACTGGGACACTGTAAAACCACTCAGAGAGGTATTCATCTACAGGACGGAGACACTGTAAAACCACTCAGAGAGGTATTCATCTACAGGACTGGGACACTGTAAAACCACTCAGAGAGGTATTCATCTACAGGACTGAGACACTGTAGAACCACTCAGAGAGGTATTCATCTACAGGACTGAGACACTGTAGAACCACTCACAGAGGTATTCATCTACAGGACTGGGACACTGTAGAACCACTCAGAGAGGTATTCATCTACAGGACTGGGACACTGTAGAACCACTCAGAGAGGTATTCATCTACAGGACTGGGACACTGTAAAACCACTCAGAGAGGTATTCATCTACAGGATTGAGACACTGTAGAACCACTCAGAGAGGTATTCATCTACAGGACTGAGACACTGTAAAACCACTCAGAGAGGTATTCATCTACAGGACTGAGACACTGTAAAACCACTCAGAGAGGTATTCATCTACAGGACTGGGACACTGTAAAACCACTCAGAGAGGTATTCATCTACAGGACTGAGACACTGTAGAACCACTCAGAGAGGTATTCATCTACAGGACGGAGACACTGTAAAACCACTCAGAGAGGTATTCATCTACAGGACGGAGACACTGTAGAACCACTCAGAGAGGTATTCATCTACAGGACTGAGACACTGTAAAACCACTCAGAGAGGTATTCATCTACAGGACTGGGACACTGTAAAACCACTCAGAGAGGTATTCATCTACAGGACTGAGACACTGTAAAACCACTCAGAGAGGTATTCATCTACAGGACTGAGACACTGGAGAACCACTCAGAGAGGTATTAATCTACAGGACTGGGACAATGTAGAACCACTCAGAGAGGTATTAATCTACAGGACTGGGACACTGTAAAACCACTCAGAGAGGTATTCATCTACAGGACGGAGACACTGGAGAACCACTCAGAGAGGTATTCATCTACAGGACTGGGTGGGTATTATTAGTCTGTTCTGAGTAGAAATGGATATAAACAGTGATTAAAACACAAAAACAGCGAGTTTAGTGCCCAGATTCTGACACTTATCTCCAAGAAGAGAATTCCCATTTATAGTTATTTTGATACTACACGCAAAGGGGTTCTTCGTTTGTCCCCATAGGAAAACCCTTTTTTGTTCAGGTAGAACCCTTGGGTGGTGAAAAAGGTTCTACTTTGAACCTTTTAGTGGTGAAAAGGTTCCACTTGTAACAATTTTTTTTAAATAATGTAGAAACAATGTTGATTCTACCAGTTTATGTTCTTTGGGAACTGTCAAATCGCAAGAATTTCCATCGGTGTCCGTGTTGCTGAATCCGCTTGTTTTTAGTGAGTGCATACATTTTTCATACTCCGCTTGTAGGCTACTTGACTGTTTGTTTGTTTACCTATCATGTGGCAAAGTCACTACTGACCATATCAACTGCGATGGTTGGCTATAGCTACAGTATATATATTTGGGAGCAGGATAACGTTCAGTGCTTGGCTATAGCTACAGTATATATATTTGGGAGCAGGATAACGTTCAGTGGTTGGCTATAGCTACAGTATATATATGTTAGGGAGCAGGATAACGTTCAGTGGTTGGCTATAGCTACAGTATATATATTTGGGGGCAGGATAACGTTCAGTGGTTGGCTATAGCTACAGTATATATATATTTGGGAGCAGGATAACGTTCAGTGGTTGGCTTTAGCTACAGTATATATATTTGGGAGCAGGATAACGTTCAGTGGTTGGCTATAGCTACAGTATATATATATATATATATATATATATATATATATATATATATATATATTTGGGAGCAGGATAACGTTCAGTGGTTGGCTATAGCTACAGTATATATATTTGGGAGCAGGATAACGTTCAGTGGTTGGCTATAGCTACAGTATATATATTTGGGAGCAGGATAACGTTCAGTGCTTGGCTATACCTACAGTATATATATATTAGGGAGCAGGATAATGTTCAGTGGTTGGCTATAGCTACAGTATATATATTTGGGAGCAGGATAACGTTCAGTGCTTGGCTATAGCTACAGTATATATATTTGGGAGCAGGATAACGTTCAGTGCTTGGCTATAGCTACAGTATATATATTTGGGAGCAGGATAACGTTCAGTGGTTGGCTATAGCTACAGTATATATATTTGGGAGCAGGATAACGTTCAGTGCTTGGCTATAGCTACATTATATATTTTGGGAGCAGGATAACGTTCAGTGCTTGGCTATAGCTACAGTATATATATATATTTGGGAGCAGGATGACGTTCAGTGGTTGGCTATAGTGTCACGCTCTGGCTCCGGGACTGTGTAGTTTGAGCCAGGGTGTATTCATTTGGTTGTGTTGGGTATAGGGTGTGTTTATTTGGTTGTGTTTGGTTTTGGTTGTGTTATGTTCTAGGTTGTCTATGTCTATGTTTGTAGTGAGTGACTCCCAATCGGAGGTAACGAGTGTCAGCTGTCGGCTCGTTATCTCTGATTGGGAGCCATATTTATACTGTGTGTTTTCATCTTGTGGTTGTGGGTTTTTGTTCCTGTTCAGTCATTGTCACTTTTGGACTTCACCTATCGTCTTTTGGTTTTGTTGTTTTCGTGGTTGCTTTATTTAATAAAGTCAACATGTTCGCTACAAACGCTGCGCTTTGGTCCGCTTCCTTAGACGATCGTGACAGAAAAACCCACCGTAAAAGGACCAAGCAGCGTGTCCAGGAGCATGGAGACTGGACATGGGAGGAAGCGCCGGGCAAGGAGATAGAGAGGCTGGCGATGGCCCTGGTGGGCAAATCGTGGTCCTGGGAGGACATGCTCGGGGGCAAGGGACCTTGGGGAAGGATCAAGGCCCTGGCGAGAGAGGAGCAACGGCGGCAGCAGGGCCATCGTCGGATGGTAGAGAGGCAACCCCAAAAAAAATTTTGGGGGGGGCACATGGCTTGGGAGGCTGGTCAGCAGGTGGCTGCTACAGGACGTATTGAAGAGGTGGTCACCGGGTGTTGGGAGGCAGAAGGCAGGTTGGCGAGGCCTGGAGGTAGAGCGGAACCAACTTCCCGTACTCAGGCATGGCAGCGTGGGACGGGGCAGGTTCCGCGGTATGCGGAGCAGCGTACTGTGCCACGAGTGGTCCGGCACAGTCCTGTACGTCCTGTGAAAGCACCCCGCACGTGTCGTGCGAAGGGGAGGATGCAGCCAGGACAGAGTGTGCCGGATCTACGCTCGAGGTCTCCAGTGCCTCTCCGCGGTCCCGGATATCCTGCTCCCTTATCGCGTGCTGTCATGTCAGTACGGGTTCACAGCCCTGTACGTCCTGTGCGGATGCCTCACGCAGAGTGTGTGAAGGTAGGCATCCAGCCAGGACGGGTGGTGGCCGCTCTTCGCTCCAGGTCTCCTATCCGTCTCCACAGTCCGGTGAGGCCTGTTCCTGCCACCCGCACTAAGTGTACGGTGCGCGTCGCCAGCCCGACCCGGCCTGTTCCAGCCACCCGCACCAAGTGGACGGTGCGCGTCGCTAGCCCGGTCCGGCCTGTTCCTGCCACCCGCACCAAGTGTACGGTGCGCGTCGCCAGCCCGACCCGGCCTGTTCCAGCCACTCGCACCAAACCTACGGTGCGCGTCGCCAGCCCGACCCGGCCTGTTCCTGCGCCACGTACGAAGCCTACGGTGTGCGTTGCCAGCCCAGCCCGGCCTGTTCCTGCCACTCGCACCAAACCAGGGGTGCGAGTCGCCAGCCTGGTTCAGCCCGTTCCTGCTACTCGTACCGAGCCAGGGGTACGAGTCGTCAGCCTGGTCCAGCCCGTTCCTGCTACTCGCATCAAGCCAAGGGTGCGAGTCGTCAGCCTGGTCCAGCCCGTTCCTGCTACTCGCACCAAGCCAGGGGTGCGAGCCGTCAGCGTGATCCAGCCCATTCCTGCTACTCGCACCAAGCCAGGGGTGCGAGTCGTCGGCCTGGTCCAGCCCGTTCCTGCTACTCGCACCAAGCCAGGGGTGCGAGTCGTCGGCCTGGTCCAGCCCGTTCCTGCTACTCGCACCAAGCCAAGGGTGCGAGTCATCAGCCTGGTTCAGCTCGTCCCTGCTACTCGCATCAAGCCAGGGGTGCGAGTCGTCGGCCTGGTCCGGCCCGTTCCTGCTACTCGCACCAAGCCAAGGGTGCGAGTCATCAGCCTGGTTCAGCTCGTCCCTGCTACTCGCACCAAGCCAAGGGTGCGAGTCATCAGCCTGGTTCAGCTCGTCCCTGCTACTCGCATCAAGCCAGGGGTGCGAGTCGTCGGCCTGGTCCGGCCCGTTCCTGCTACTCGCACCAAGCCAAGGGTGCGAGTCATCAGCCTGGTTCAGCTCGTCCCTGCTACTCGCACCAAGCCAAGGGTGCGAGCCGTCAGCTTGATCCAGCCCATTCCTGCTACTCGCACCAAGCCAGGGGTGCGCGTCGGAGGTCCTGATCCAGCAGGCTGGGTCAGATCGGACCGGGGGCACTACGGGGGGAGTGAAGTGGGGTGGTGGTCAAGCCCGGAGCCGGAGCCGCCTCCGAGGAGCAACACCCACCCAGCCCTCCCCTATTTTGGGGTGTAGGCGCGGTCGGAGTCCGCGCCTTTAGGGGGGGGTACTGTCACGCTCTGTCTCCGGGACTGTGTAGTTTGAGCCAGGGTGTATTCATTTGGTTGTGTTGGGTATAGGGTGTGTTTATTTGGTTGTGTTTGGTTTTGGTTGTGTTATGTTCTAGGTTGTCTATGTCTATGTTTGTAGTGAGTGACTCCCAATCGGAGGTAACGAGTGTCAGCTGTCGGCTCGTTATCTCTGATTGGGAGCCATATTTATACTGTGTGTTTTCATCTTGTGGTTGTGGGTTTTTGTTCCTGTTCAGTCATTGTCACTTTTGGACTTCACGTATCGTCTTTTGGTTTTGTTGTTTTCGTGGTTGATTTATTTAATAAAGTCAACATGTTCGCTACAAACGCTGCGCTTTGGTCCGCTCCCTTAGACGATCGTGACATATAGCTACAGTATATATATGTTAGGGAGCAGGATAACGTTCAGAGGTTGGCTATAGCTACAGTATATATATTTGGGAGCAGGATAATGTTCAGTGGTTGGCTGTAGCTACAGTATATATGTGTTAGGGAGCAGGATAACGTTCAGTGGTTGGCTATAGCTACAGTATATATATATTAGGGAGCAGGATAACGTTCAGTGGTTGGCTATAGCTACAGTATATATATTTGGGAGCAGGATAACGTTCAGTGGTTGGCTATAGCTACAGTATATATATTTGGGAGCAGGATAACGTTCAGTGGTTGGCTATAGCTACAGTATATATATATATATATATATATATATATATATATATATTATTTTTTTTGGGAGCAGGATAACTTTCAGTGGTTGGCTATAGCTACAGTATATATACAGTGAGGGAAAAAAGTATTTGATCCCCTGCTGATTTTGTACGTTTGCCCACTGACAAAGACATGATCAGTCTATAATTTTAATGGTAGGTTTATTTGAACAGTGAGAGACAGAAAAACAACAAAAAAATCCAGTAAAACGCATGTCAAAAATGTTATAAATTGATTTGCAGTTTAATGAGGCAAATAAGTATTTGACCCCTCTGCAAAACATGACTTAGTACTTGGTGGCAAAACCCTTGTTGGCAATCACAGAGGTCAGACGTTTCTTGTAGTTGGCCACCAGGTTTGCACACATCTCAGGAGGGATTTTGTTCCCCTCCTCTTTGCAGATCTTCTCCAAGTCATTAAGGTTTCGAGGCTGACGTTTGGCAACTCGAACCTTCAACTCCCTCACAGATTTTCTATGGGTTTAAGGTCTGGAGACTGGCTAGGCCACTCCAGGACCTTAATGTGCTTCTTCTTGAGCCACTCCTTTGTTACCTTGGCCGTGTGTTTTGGGTCATTGTCATGCTGGAATACCCATCCACGACCCATTTTTCAATGCCCTGGCTGAGGGAAGGAAGTTCTCACCCAAGATTTGACAGTACATGGCCCAGTCCATCGTCCCTTTGATGCAGTGAAGTTGTCCTGTCCCCTTAGCAGAAAAACACCCCCAAAGCATAATGTTTCCACCTCCATGTTTGACGGTGGGGATGGTGTTCTTGGGGTAATAGGCAGCATTCCTCCTCCTCCAAACACGGCGAGTTGAGTTGATGCCAAAGAGCTACATTTTGGTCTCTTCTGACCACAACACTTTCACCCAGTTCTCTTCTGAATCATTCAGATGTTCATTGGCAAACTTCAGACGGGCCTGTATATGTGCTTTCTTGAGCAGGGGGACACCTCCCGTGTAGTTCTGGGCTGATTCCTCACCGTTCTCATGATCATTGCAACTCCACGAGGTAAGATCTTGCATGGAGCCCCAGGCAGAGGGAGATTGCAGTTCTATTGTGTTTCTTCCATTTGCGAATAATCGCACCAACTGTTGTCACCTTCTCACCAAGCTGCTTGGCGATGGTCTTGTAGCCCATTCCAGCCTTGTGTAGGTCTACAATCATGTCCCTGACATTCTTGGTGAGCTCTTTGGTCTTGGCCATGGTGGAGAGTTTGGAATCTGATTGATTGATTGCATCTGTGGACAGGTGTCTTTTATACAGGTAACAAACTGAGATTAGGAGCACTCCCTTTAAGAATGTGTTCCTAATCTCAGCTCGTTACCTGTATAAAAGACACCTGGGAGCCAGAAATCTTTCTGATTGAGATGGGGTCAAATACTTATTTCCCTCATTAAAACGCAAATCAATTTATAACTGTTAGGCCTACTGCTGCTAGGTAGCTCTCTCTCTGCTCTCCCCCTCCCCTCTGTCTGTCCTTGATTGCAGGAGTGAAGTCTGGTGTGCGGGAGTCAGGGTTCCAGCTGCAGCTCATTCACCATAATCACCTCAGCCTTTAAGACCCGGTCAAACTTACCACTCATCGTCAGATCATAGTCAAGACGACCATATTATGGGAACCTGACTTCTGCCTCCGCTTCACTCCTGCCACCACCATCCTGCTCTCCACTACCGGACCTCTCTTTTGGACTCACCACGGACACTAGGACATTACGGTACCACACCTGCCCTGACCTGGATCTGTTACCCTCCCTGTAACCTGGACTTGCTCTTCCCCTATTATTGGAAACCTGGACTATTGAACATTTGTAAATAAACCTGTTAAACCTTCTCTGGCTTGGTGTACTTGTCTGCATTTGGGTTCTAATCCAGTTAAATCATAACAATAACATTTTTGACATGCGTTTTTTCTAGATTTTGTTGTTGTTATTCTGTCTCTCACTGTTCAAATAAACCTACCATTAAAATTATAGACTGATCATTTCTTTGTCAGTGGGCAAACGTACAAAATCAGCAGGGGATCAAATACTTTTTCCCTCACTGTACATGCTGGACACACACACACACACACACACACACACACACACACACACACAATGGACACACACAGGAGACACACACACTGGACACACAAACACTAGACACACACTGGACACACACACACACTGGACACACACACACATATTGGACACACACACACACTCTGGATACACACACACACTGGATACACACACACACTGAACACACACTCACACATCTTCCTATAATAGAGAGGACCTTGACACAGGACCTTCAAATGAGGACCATCATTTCTGATAGAATTGGGAACAAACAGACACCTCATTCCAGCACTAAGTGTCCAACAAACACAGACATCACTTCAAAACCTGATAAACTCCAATGAACAAATAGACATGCAGGGCACCAGTCTAGTGAGGACCAGTGGTTGCTAGGCAGTTTCTGGATCCCAGGTTCCAGAACAGCTTCTATCCCAGTTCTATCTGCCTGTTAAATCAAGCAACCTAAACTGTTTCCATCAGACTTTTAGAACATCACTGAAATTTTTTTTCCTTTTATGATCTTACCACTTTGCATGTTTTATTGATGTTCTTATGATATATTTTACTGTTTGTGTGTACGTACCACAGGAGGTTGGTGGGACCTTAGTTGGGGAGGACAGGCTTGTAATGGCTGGAGCGGAATGAGTGGAATGGTATCAAATACATCAAATACATGGTTTCCATGGTTTCCATGTGTTTGATGACATTTAATTGGCTCCGTTCCAGCCATTATTATGAGCCGTCCTCCCCTCAGCAGCCTCCACTGGTATGTACTGTCCTATATGAGCTCCAACAAGGAATTACAATGTATGTATTACTTTTAATACCTGCAAATGGCAAATAAACTACTTGAACTCCTTATGAGTGTCTGCAGCCGACTAGGCTGTTGCCATCTGACAAGATGCCATCTGACATTACAGGAATATTCTGCAAATGTTGATGAATCCACCCAAAGCAACATGCAGTCTTTCCCCTAGACTCCCATGAAGTTATAGTGTGACGTTATGAGTTGACGTTAAGGTAACATACTCAGAACATACTGCACTTTGTTGATACTTTTTTAGATGTTACATTTTAATTTAAGTCATTTAGCAGACGCTCTTATCCAGACAAGCACTTTTTATTTTTTATGGGTTTGGTTTTGTTTTGTTTTATACTGTTTTAGATGTATGGATAAGTTGTAGATGTATCCTCTGTTTAAACATTTAAACTCTTACAATAACACCGTTAAAATACCAATGTGATAATTTTTTGTATGTATTTTATGTTGAAAAACAAATTGTATATGGACATATGCTCCATAATTGTACTATTGTACATGGATATATTGTACTTTTCATAATAAAACATACTTTAAACAAGAAAAAGCAAGTTAATTGTGAAAACAATTTCGTTATCGATTTTACATTGTCCTCTCCCAGTCACAGGTTGACTTTTGTCATGAATCTTGCCCTGGAGGCAGAACTGCACGATTTCCTCTAGATATGCCAACTGCATAGTCAAAATTGGCTATATCGTAAACATTTGTGGGAAATAATGTTGTTTTATGGTCTTAATTTAAGGTAAGGATTAGCAGTGAGGTTAAGGTTAGCATTAAAATCAGATATTATTACTTTATGCCTGTGCCAGCTATTGACCACTTTGCATAACTGCCTCCAGGGCAAGATTCATGACAATAAATGCCAACCTGCCTCCCAGTCATCCCCTCCCTATCTCTACAAGGCTGCAGAACATGCAAGCTAGTGATGCGGGGGTTGTCTCATAACCCACAGTCCCCAGGCGGGTGGGTGGCAGGCAGGTTCAATACAGAGAAAACAATAGACTACATAAGAAAATCCATCAATGGATCATTATTGTGCAATTTACACTTAAGTGGACAAAACATTAAGGACACCTGCTCTTTCCATGACAGACTGAGCAGGTGAATCCAGGTGAAAGCTATGATCCCTTATTGATGTCACTTGTAGATGAAGGGGACGGGACAGGTTAAAGAAGGATGTTTCAGCCTGGAGACACTTGAGACATGGATTGTGTGTGTGTGCCATTCAGAGGGTGAATGGGCAAGACAAAATATTGAAGTGCCTTTGAACGGGGTATGGTAGTAGGTGCCAGGCACACCGGTTTGTGTCAAGAACTGCAACGCTGCTGGGTTTTTCACGCTCATGGTACACCACACAAAGGACATCCAGCCAACTTGACACAACTGTGGGAAGAATCGGCGTCAACATGGGCCAGCATCCCTGTGGAACGCTTTCAACACCTTGTAGAGTCCATGCCCCGACGAATTGAGGCTGTTCTGAGGGCAAAAGTGGGGAGGTTACTCAATATTAGGAAGGTGTTTGATATAACGTCTTTTGATAGAGCATTTATTAATGTCTTTAAAGTCTTCAGCTGTAGGTGAGAGAGAGGAGAAGGACACGCCATGTGTTGTGTCGGTCACGGATGGGGGGCCAGAAGGTTGGCGTGCCAAGATAGATTAGGGGCCACTGTTGCTAATCTTACAAAGAGTACGTGATGGAATGGCCTGGCTAGGGTGCCACACAATACTATGTATGGGGATCCTATTGTAGGAGATGAGTGAAACTCAATAATGGTTGGCAACTGTGGGATGGAAGTAGCTCGGAGAGCATTATATAAACTGAGAGATTTTCTATGGAAGTCATTCAGATGACAAGAGGCTACGCCCCGTACCGCTTGTCATTGAATCCAGTACTGTAACCATTAAATAACAATGAATCAACTCTCCATCTAAGTGGTCGACTGCTCTCTTACATCCTGAAGTACGAGATACCAGAGAAACTCGTCATAATAGATTGGAGTCTAAATGAACAGGATGCAGTTTACAGCCGAACTAACTGGTAAGCAGACTTTAATTTTTTTAATAGGTTAAATTCTGCTTATCTGTGGTAAAGCTGAGCTGTAACGAACGTTTAAAATTCATTATTTTGTTGAGGGGAACAGATGAGTGGTATTCAAGTACGTAAACAGATGTAAGGAGAAATAGCAACTAAGCCAAAAACATGGTGCTGTGATTCAACAACAAATGCTCAGAGCGATCATGTTGAATCATGGCACCAATGACAAAATAGGCAAACAACATTTTAATAAAGATCAAGTTGGGGATTTGATTCAAGTATTTGATTACTAATATTGGATGAACTAATAAAAGTAATGGATAGCCAACTTAGTAGACCGGTATCTGGAAAAACAGTCACCATTAAGAGTAAACCAGAGCTTCATTTTATCTCGAAGAGAGAGAAAGGAAACGACGAAATTATTACAGACAAATCCGCATTTAAAACAAGTATCTTTTAAAAGTAGTGAAAATCAGACAATGTGCAATTGGATGTTGAGTAAATGAGGATTTTTCTATGTGGAACTATATCTTAGTGATTTATCAGCATGGACAGATAATGACTATCCTCAAGCTGGTAGTTTTAAAAGGGTTAAATTACAAGTAGAGCGAAAGTATATAATTGATAATACAGCCATAAGCTACCCGAAATGGGATTTAAATGACATGAAAGAGGTGTATAAATCATGGGATTTAATGAGTGCACACAATGGACTGTAAATATCATTAGGAAGGAGGAAAAGTCAGTTAAGAAATGAGGTAATTTGGCAATGGAGCAACATAATCTATCTTATGAAAAGAGTCAGTCCACAAGGGGCTATAAAAGGATCTGAAAGTATGAAAGGAATTGATCCACAGTTAGCAAACTCTATTCAGCCTCCAGCTTCTAGTACAGGGGAAGACGTAGAAGAGGATAGTGACAATATGATTGGTTATATCCACAGTTAGCGAACTCTATTCAGCCTCCAGCTTCTAGTACAGGGGAAGACGTAGAAGAGGATAGTGACAATATGATTGGTTATATCCACAGTTAGCGAACTCTATTCAGCCTCCAGCTTCTAGTACAGGGGAAGACGTAGAAGAGGATAGTGACAATATGATTGGTTATATCCACAGTTAGCGAACTCTATTCAGCCTCCAGCTTCTAGTACAGGAGAAGACGTAGAAGAGGATAGTGACAATATGATTGGTTATATCCACAGTTAGCGAACTCTATTCAGCCTCCAGCTTCTAGTACAGGGGAAGACGTAGAAGAGGATAGTGACAATATGATTGGTTATTTATACAATCTTATGGGGGTTAGGCAAAAAAATATATAAAATCCTAAAATCAGGTCAAAATATATGATAACTTCGAGACCAAACGGTGGTGTGAGGAATGCAGGTCCATTGTGGTTCCAAAGGTTTGGTAGAGCTTTAGACACGGCAGAAAGAAGGTTTAGAGGTCATACAGGACGAATAAACACTGAAAAAATTAGATACACTAGAGAGTGTGTGGAAAATGAATATACAATTATATTTACAATAATCAAAACAAAAACCAAAATGTCGATTTAAACAATAGATTAGCAAATATAATGATGTAATTTTTAGTTGAAGCAGGGGAAGGATAATAATTAAGGAAGAGGAAGGTCCAATGGTAATTCCAGAGGAGGAAGAAGGAGCTTTAACAGAGACAGGGATACTTGCAATCATTGTCAACACTGGGGACATTGGGTTGGAGACTGTAACGTTAGAATACAGGATGAGGAGAGACGAAGATATGGAGATAGAGAGAGGGGAAATTGGACTCCTGCCCAACCGCACCCTAATTCCCAGAATACACCTAGAGAGGAGAAGGCCGGGTAATCTATTATGGGGACAATGACATACAACACCGATGAGCAGGGAGGAGGTTAAACACATGATCAATGCACCACAACACCGATAAGCAGGGAGGAGGTTAAACACATGATCAATGCACCACAACACCGATAAGCAGGGAGGAGGTTAAACACATGATCAATACACCACAACACCGATAAGCAGGGAGGAGGTTAAATACATGATCAATGCACCACAACACCGATAAGCAGGGAGGAGGTTAAATACATGATCAATTCACCACAACACCGATAAGCAGGGAGGAGGTTAAATACATGATCAATGCACCACAACACCGATAAGCAGGGAGGAGGTTAAATACATGATCAATGCACCACAACGCTGATAGGCAGGGAGGAGGTTAAACACATGATCAATGCACCACAATTGCATATTTCGGTTAGCCCATTAGAAATACCACAGTTAAATGTATGTGTATCTAGTAAAATAATTCCATTTCTAATAGATACAGGGGCAACTATGTCATGTTTAAGGCAACAAGATTGAAGGTGTCCTTTAAGTAATCAGAAAGTCCAGCCTATTGGAATTAGTGGAACTATGCTAATTGATCCTATATCTCTCCCATTACAAATTGATCCTATATCTCTCCCATTACAAATTGATTTGGAGGATATTATTTTTCAACATTCATGTATAGGAAGTGCTGCAACTCCTATGGGGTTAATGGGAAGAGACCTTTTAAGTTAACTCAATGCCACCATTTTTTGTTCACCAGATGGCATCGAGGTACATGGAACAACATCGGCTATTTTATGAACAAAGAGCAGGAAGTCATTTTAATCTGAAAGGGTGCATAATAAATTATATGAATGTGTTTATGATCATTTGATATCAGTTTGGATAATAAGCTTTGACATAACATTATATTGTGGTTCCGTACATCAATGCCAATCATATAATATCAAGGAGTGGTATGGAGAGCGTGAGGTTATTTTAGAGTGTAGTGGAAAAGTATATATGTTTTAATGAGAGTCTTGACGTTGACGGAGTTTCCTGAAGGTTAGAGAATTGGTGAGGATCCAATGACAGGAAGGTCAGTGTCCTTGACACTATAGTCTGGTTGTTTTGGTTCCGCTGGGAGTATGTTTGAAGATGTTGATTTGTGTCGATTAAGAATCGTAAAAAAAACAGGAAAGGATTGTTTGATGTGAGTACCTAGGAGTTTCTAACGTTTTATATGGAGTATGTGACGATGTGAAAATAGGATGAATTTTTATGTGTGTGTAATCGATTACTAGAGAGGTGATAAAGTGATCATTTGAATAATATGTATTGATTAACTTGCTCACCCTAACGTAGACGTACGTCAGGGGTGGGAAATAATTAACAAAAGTTTTCTGAGTTTGAGCCATTGATGGATAATTTGATAGAGATAAGGTTTAAGAAATGAACTATGTCATGAGCACTCTCTCTCCCTGGTAGCAACATTAATTGCATTCAATTCTCTGCCACTCTGCTCACTCTCTCCCTACTCTGCCTAACGAGCTCCACCTGGCTCCGCCCTGCTCTGCTCTTGTTACCTGGCCAGCTGCACTGCATTTCCCACTCACCATCCTCACCTTGCCTCACTCTGTTCTAATTACTCTGCCAGCTGAACTGCATTTCCCCACTAACCTCTCCCAGTATATCAAGCCCTGTTTTTCAGCCAAGCCCTGTCAGATCGTCTTCAAACCCGGACCAGTAACCTGCCTGTCTGCGCTCTGACTCCTGTTTGTGATACCGATCCTTTCTTGACTGCCTCCTTGTTCTACTGCCCCGTCTATCCCGACCTGCCTTCTGGACCTCGACTACTCTCCGATCTTCAGCCCCTCCGGTCTCCGACCACCAGATGAGCGTGCCCAGACGCTTCACCACCCTCAGCCCGATACGCCGCTCCATCACTGGGGAACACACACACTAAGCACTTGGACTGGACCCCCCCGGACATTTGGTGACCCCGGAGCACAGGTACCCACAGGACCCTGTAAAACCCCAGAGCCCCAAGCACCCCTGGAACCCCTGACACCCCTGGCACTCCTCTTCCCGCCTGAAACCTTCAATAAAGAACTCTGAATTTGAACTTGCGCTCTTGGGTCCTCTTCTGTCCGTGACAGAACGATCTGACCCTCATGGACCCAGCGCACTCCCTGACCACGATGGAAGAAGAGCCAGAGATGACTGCCCTACAGCGACTGGAACGCTCTGAGGGAGACATAAATCGGATGGCTGGCGACATCGCTTCCCTTCTCCAGCTATTCAACCAGCAGCAACAACAGTTCCAACTGCAGCAACAACAGCTAGCCCAAGCCCTGCAACTACTCTCAAACCCGGCTACTCCACCTGCACCCCCCCCTGGTCCTTCTGTTCCTGTACCACCGACACTCCTTCATCCCTCCGCTGGAGGTCCCAATGCTGCAGGCCCGGCAGTGCTGCCACCAGATCCCCCCGCTCCTGAACCAAAGATTGGGAACCCGGAACGTTTTGATGGCAACCAGAAGCAAGTAAGACCATTCTTGAGCAGCTGCCGAATCCAGTTTGCACTACAGCCCAGGACTTTCTCAACAGAGGGAGCCAAGGTGGGGTATGTCATCACACATCTCACCGGTCGAGCTCGGTTGTGGGGAACGGCGGAATTCGACCGGCAAACCCCAGCCTGTGCCTCCTTCAGTGCCTTTGAGGAGGAGATGTTAAAGGTCTTTGACCTAGGCTCGCCAACAGCCGAAGCGTCACAAGCTCTGCTCACCATCCGTCAGGGCAATCGGACAGTGGCAGACTTCTCCATTGACTTTCGTACCCTGGCCAGTCAAAGCTCGTTTAACCCAGAGGCACTGGTGCAAGCCTTCCTCCATAGCCTGGCGGACTATATCAAAGACGAGCTTGTTTCCCATGACCCGCCCTCAACGCTTGATGCCGCCATTGACCTTGCCGTCCGCATTGACCGCCGTATACAGACCCGGAGGAGGGAGAAGGGCCGTCTCAGTCAACCTGCCATCCGCACTCGGGTCGATACCGCTTCTGTCCAGCCCCTGCCTGTCAAGTCCCATAGCCAACTCAATCAGCCTGAGCCCATGGAGATTGGCCGTGCCTCTCTGACTCCCGAGGAGCGTCGGCGCCGTCTAAGCTCCAACCTTTGCCTCTACTGTGGTGGCGAAAATCACCGTGTCGCCACTTGTCCGGCAAAAGCCGCAGCTCACCAGGTGTAGGGGAGATCCGGGTGAGCTCAACAAGCCTTCAGTCTCCCTCCATCCGTAAGACCCTGCTTCATCTCCGCCTTCAGCTTTCTGACAAGACTCATACATTGGCCGCCCTTGTGGATTCCGGAGCCGAAGCAAACATCATGGACCCTGAGCTTGCACAGCAACTGGGCGTGAACCATCATCAACTGACACAACCCATTCCTGCACGAGCCCTGGATGGGCATCATCTTGGCACTGTCACTCATATCTCTGCCCCTGTGACAATCCTGCTGTCAGGAAACCACCAGGAGTCCATCCAGTTTCACCTCCTACACTCACCTGGCCAACCACTCATTCTTGGATACCCGTGGCTCCGTCAGCACAACCCCCACATCGACTGGGAGACAGGAACAGTCCGTGAGTGGGGAAGGAGTTGTCACCAGACCTGTTTAAGGGGGGCCACCCTGCCCGTTCACCGGGAAAGATCTAGCGCTACCCCCGACATATCCAATGTTCCGGCCTGTTACCACAGCCTGAAAGAGGTGTTCAACAAATCCAAGGCGACATCTCTACCCCCACACAGACCCTATGACTGCGCGATTGATCTCCTGCCTGGCACAGCACCTCCCAAGGGTCGTCTGTATTCACTGTCAGCCCCGGAAAGAAAGGCCATGGAGGACTACATTAATGACTCTCTTGCCGCCGGGACAATTAGACCGTCATCTTCCCCCGCAGGAGCGGGATTCTTCTTTGTCGGCAAGAAGGACGGTTCTCTTCGTCCATGCATAGATTACCGGGGTCTGAACGACATCACGGTTAAGAATCGCTACCCACTGCCCTTACTTTCGTCTGCCTTCGAACTGCTGCAGGGAGCCACTGTATTCACAAAGCTGGACCTTCGCAATGCCTACCATCTGGTGCGGATGAGGGAGGGAGACGAATGGAAGACAGCGTTCAACACACCAACCGGCCACTATGAATATCTCGTCATGCCCTTCGGCCTCACCAATGCCCCAGCAGTTTTTCAAGCCCTAGTGAATGATATCCTCAGGGACATGCTAAATACGTTCGTATTTGTGTACCTTGACGATATTTTAATATTCTCAAAGACTCTGTCAGAACACACGCACCACGTCCAGTTGGTCCTGCGCCGCCTGCTGGAGAACTCTCTTTTCGTGAAGGCAGAGAAGTGCGAGTTCCATGCCAAGACCGTTTCATTCCTGGGGTATGTGGTGACCGAGGGCAGCATTCAGATGGATCTCACGAAGGTGTCGGCTGTCACTTCCTGGCCAGTTCCTGAGTCTCGGAAAAAGTTGCAACAGTTCCTGGGCTTTGCCAACTTTTATAGGAGATTCATCAGAAACTATAGCACAGTGGCTGCACCCCTCACGGCGCTAACCAGCACTAAACAACCGTACCAATGGACATCAGCTGCTGATAAGGCCTTCAATATCCTCAAGACATGTTTCACTTCTGCTCCCATCCTCCAGATGCCAGATGCAGCAAGGCAGTTTGTGGTGGAGGTAGATGCTTCGGACGTGGGAGTGGGTGCAGTGCTTTCTCAAAGAGCAGCTGAGGATGGCAAGATGCACCCCTGTGCCTTCTACTCCCGTCGGCTAACCCCTGCCGAATGCAACTACGACATTGGGAACCGCGAGCTGTTGGCTGTCAAGCTCGCCCTTGAAGAATGGCGGCACTGGTTAGAGGGGTCAAAGGAACCATTCGTAGTGTGGACAGACCACAAGAACCTGGAGTATATCCAAACAGCCAGGAGGCTGAACTCCCGTCAACAGCGGTGGTCTCTGTTCTTTACGCGCTTCAATTTCACGCTCTCCTACCGCCCGGGATCTCGCAACATCAAACCTGATGCTCTTTCCCGGATGTTTCAGAAGGACGAGACCACCGCCATGACAGCCCCCATTCTTCCCAGCCACTTGGTCGTAGCGGCCCTCACCTGGGAGATCGAGAAGCAGGTCATGGAGGCTCTTCGGGACCAGCCAGGTCCAAGCACCAGCGCCCCCAACCGTCTGTTTGTTCCAGCAAATCTCAGGTCACCTGTGATTCAGTGGGGGCACGAATCCCGTCTGGCCTGTCATCCCGGCATCACTCGCACCCTTCATCTGGTCCGCCAGCGGTTCTGGTGGCGGCGGATGAGACGGGATGTCCGAGAATTCATCCGAGCTTGTCCCACTTGTAACCGAAACAAGACCCCCAACCAGCCTCCTGCTGGGTTGCTGCAACCCCTACTCATACCCAAGAGGCCCTGGTCCCACGTTTCACTGGACTTTGTTACGGGCCTTCCGCCCTCTGACGGACACACAGTCATCCTTACCATTGTTGACCGCTTTAGTAAGATGACCCACTTCGTGCCCCTTCCCAAACTACCCTCTGCTAAAGAGACCTCCCAGGTGGTCCTGGAACATGTGTTTCGTATCCATGGCCTACCCCAGGATATAGTGTCAGACCGGGGTCCGCAATTCTCAGCAACCTTTTGGAAGGAGTTCTGTCATCTCCTTGGGGCCACCGCCAGCCTATCGTCTGGATTCCACCCGCAGTCAAACGGCCAGACTGAACGCATGAACCAGGAGCTGGAGAAGGCACTGAGGTGTGTGGCTTCCCAAAATCCCCGGGCCTGGGCTCAACACCTGCTCTGGGTGGAATATGCCCATAATTCACTCACCAGTTCCTCCACCGGGCTCTCCCCCTTTCAGTGTGTCTACGGGTATCAACCTCCACTGTTTGCCAGCCAGGAGGCGGATGCCACCTGTCCGTCTGCTCTTGCGTATGCCCGCCGCTGCCGCCGCACTTGGGCCCAGGCTCGCACTGTGCTCCTGAAGTCTGGAACCAGCTACGCCGTCGGTGCCAACCGACGGAGGACCCCAGCACCTACTTACCGGGTTGGTCAGAAGGTCTGGCTGTCTGCCCGGGATCTGCCGCTGCGGGTTGAATCACGAAAGCTGGCCCCTCGCTTCATTGGTCCTTTTCCTGTGCAGAAAGTCATCAGTCCAACGGCGGTCCGACTTCAGTTGCCCGCTTCCATGCGGGTCCACCCCACCTTCCACGTCTCCAAGGTCAAGCCGGTCCATGAAAGTCCCCTGGTCCCTGCAGCTCCGGCGCCACCTCCTCCGCGCCTCGTAGATGGCGGTCCTGTCTTCACCGTCCGGCGGCTGCTCCGCTCTAGGCGAAGGGGTAGGGGTCTCCAGTACCTCGTTGACTGGGAGGGATATGGTCCAGAGGAGAGGACCTGGATCCCGGCCAGGAGGATAGTGGACCGGACCCTTATCACTGACTTCCACCGACTACATCCTGATCAGCCTGCAATCCGTAGGGGCCGTCCAAGAGGGGTTCCTAGCCGTCCTGCCCGCCCTGCTTCCTGTCCTGTGCCTGACCCTGCTCCTGTCTCAGTGCCTGTCCTGTCTCCCGACCGTGACCCTCCAGCTCCTTCTGAGGATGAGGAGATTCACTCGGACCGCTCGGAGGAGTTCTGACCCGCCGCCTGCTCCCCTCCACCCTCCCGGCATGATGTTGTTCTTGGGACTTCTGGGGCCGTCCCTTGGAGGGGGGGTCCTGTCATGAGCACTCTCTCTCCCTGGTAGCAACATTAATTGCATTCAATTCTCTGCCACTCTGCTCACTCTCTCCCTACTCTGCCTAACGAGCTCCACCTGGCTCCGCCCTGCTCTGCTCTTGTTACCTGGCCAGCTGCACTGCATTTCCCACTCACCATCCTCACCTTGCCTCACTCTGTTCTAATTACTCTGCCAGCTGAACTGCATTTCCCCACTAACCTCTCCCAGTATATCAAGCCCTGTTTTTCAGCCAAGCCCTGTCAGATCGTCTTCAAACCCGGACCAGTAACCTGCCTGTCTGCGCTCTGACTCCTGTTTGTGATACCGATCCTTTCTTGACTGCCTCCTTGTTCTACTGCCCCGTCTATCCCGACCTGCCTTCTGGACCTCGACTACTCTCCGATCTTCAGCCCCTCCGGTCTCCGACCACCAGATGAGCGTGCCCAGACGCTTCACCACCCTCAGCCCGATACGCCGCTCCATCACTGGGGAACACACACACTAAGCACTTGGACTGGACCCCCCCGGACATTTGGTGACCCCGGAGCACAGGTACCCACAGGACCCTGTAAAACCCCAGAGCCCCAAGCACCCCTGGAACCCCTGACACCCCTGGCACTCCTCTTCCCGCCTGAAACCTTCAATAAAGAACTCTGAATTTGAACTTGCGCTCTTGGGTCCTCTTCTGTCCGTGACAAACTACCCATAAGGAGTGGAATTTATAGAGTCATTGGGCTATTTGTGGGATTTATTTGTCATTTCAATAGCATTGGGTAAATGGAATAGAGTAAAATCTGGGTTTCTGAGTGTAATTCAACTGTTGGTATGTGTTGCTTAGACAGATACTACAAAGTATTTGGTTTGGTGATGTAGAATGGAAGATTTAGCGGCGTGATTGGTTCAAATTGAAAGACACAATTATTTAACAGGAATAGCGAGACAATTTCGAGGTATTCATTTTTTTGCATTGCCTAATGCTTTGCTAGATTAAACGATAGAGAACGGTGACGTAATGTCAATCAATAAATTGGATATTAATACTATGGATACAAATTCAATATATGCTGATCAACTACAGCAAGTGTTTGGTTTGTTACTTGTAGCCTACTCAGAAAGGACAGTTACCCAGATCTGCTGACTTCTAATAATGGCGGATTGGTGGATTCATAAGAGCTGTGGCTATGATCTTAGTTGATAACAGGGGATACTAATAGGATAGTGACGAAGCACAGGGAAGAGAGGGTGTTTTCTTAATGGGAAGTGAAGCAACGGGACAAAGAGAATAAAAATACTATTAAAAAACAGCAGGGATAAAAAAGCAGTGTTGGAAAGAAGCAGAGTATGAAATATAACATTAACTGAGGAATATAGAAACTTTTAGCTGAGGTAACTACAGAAATATTACTGACACAATATCCTAACAGATAAACTGAACCCAACATGAAGCTACTACAGCCATCTAGGATTGTTAAAGTTGTAAAGTTAGTTTCTAACCCTACGATATAGGTAAAGGCAGAACGCTGTTTGAGAATGGTTTTTATTTGTTGTTTGGAGAGTTTCTAGGTGTTGATCTGTGGGTGTTAGCAACTGGGGTTGGCTGAACGTACTCGTTAAACCTCCCAGATAGTTGCTAAGAGGGGGGTTCCAATCACCAGGTTTGCTTCCATAGACCACAGAGTCTGTGTCATGGTAAAGAACCCGACTCTGCAGGTGCTCCATGAGGGTGTGTAGTTCAAGTCGCCCACAGGCCGTGGTAAAAGCTGCAAGAAACACGTTTCCATTACTCGGGGGTAGAACCCCTTCTTCCACCTCAGCAATCAGCAGACGAACGGATGTCGGACAGGTGGGACACCCCAACGACCACCAATCAGGAAAACAAGGGACACCTGTGATTAGGGCTGAAGGAGAGGGAAAACATTACACCAGAGCTATGTCTTGATTCAAGAACAAAACATTTGAAATGTCAGATTGGTCATTTATTTAACCTTTATTTAACCAGGTAAGCCAGTTGAGAACAAGTTCTCATTTACAACTGCGACCATACACCATATACCGGTCAGGGCTCTTTCTTGATCTGAATGATCACAAGACTTTTCCTGGTTGTTGTTTTCACTGCAGGTGCGACAAAGGGGAAAGAAAAGTT
The DNA here is from genome assembly GCF_964263955.1 of Coregonus lavaretus. NCBI lineage: Eukaryota > Metazoa > Chordata > Actinopteri > Salmoniformes > Salmonidae > Coregonus > Coregonus lavaretus. The sequence continues at coordinate 85,519,230 of NC_139989.1, forward strand.
TTCCTTGAGGTCCTCCGCAAGGCAACACTGACAAAAACAAGCCCCAGGGAGGGTAAACAGTTGCTTTTATCAAAGCAAAATAGTTTTGTGGTAAGTTAAAGTCACAGTGAATAATTTCAGGATGTCCCAAAGGATAACAAGAGGAACTCATTACTTGAGGATAAAGGGAAGTATAATCTATATATCCAATTTCCTCATCAGCTATATAACGTAAGGTCAAAGCATTGGTACGACCCCCAAACAAGACCTGGCAGGGCTCCAGGGGTTGGGGTCAAAGGTGGAAAGGAAAGCTGGAACATGAGGATCAGACCTTGTGAGTTCTGTCCCCTCGTACTCCCACATCACCTTCCCTTTCACCCCATCAGCAGCCTGGAAAGAGGACCACTTGTCTTGGAACTCCTGGTACATTTCCCCCAAAGTCTTCTGGGTTAAGACACACATGGCCTGGGGCAGAAAGCAAGATTTATAACCATGGAAGATATTTTTATTTTATACTTCTGTTTATTTTAACAAATACTTTCTTAACACTTTTTTTTTCTTAAAGCTGCATTGTTTGTTAAGGGCTTGTAAGTAAGCATTTCACTGTAAGGTCTGCACCTGCTGTATTCTGCAAAAAACAAATATTAAAACTGTTAAATATTTGAAAAAAACCTTGTTATACATTGAGTGATATAGAATAGTATACTATCGTGCTAGATACAGTCCACACACACACACACACACACACACACACACATACGTGTTTATAGACAATATCAGGACTTATGACAAAAATGTGACATATTGGGACATGCCTTTCCCAAGGTCCAAGAGACCTGGGAATCAGAATAGTTTGGTCCCATGATTCTAGGAATACATCCATCTGTTGAGATTTTGTCTAGGGCTATATTTTGTTCAGACCTGATTTTAATAGTATATATGAGGACTTTTTCGGGTTCATGTGACATATAAGGCCCATAGCAACAGCAGCCCATAGATACACACAGATTTTCAGGTTTATGTGACTTATGAAGAACCTGTAAATAGGGTCTGTATTTGAACGTGGTTCCGGTTACATGTTGAAATGTCTGCATAAGAATCATAGGTGTACAATACTTAACTAAAGCTTTAAAAAAATGTGTATAATAATCATGCTCACCAGATAGGTAACCTTCAACAGAAATGCCTATCCATGTTCACATAGCTCATAAATATAATATATTCTCAGTCTACTGTTTAAGTCGTATTATTGTTATTTATAACAATACATTTGCAGTCAATATTCATGTAAAAAAAGAGGGAACACTTTATGCCTTACTTTTATTGAGTGCCAGCGAAAATATGCAAATTAACAAATCAATTGAACACCCAGAATAGACCACCTACACTTTGCCTCCTTCCCTGCTATGCACAAGGCAGTAGAAATGGCATGTTTGAAATGAATGAGAAACTCTCTATTAAAGCATCCAGCTTCTATGAAACATGACAGTGTCCATTCAGCTAACCTGTCTAAATAACATAGGGATTTACATTATAGTTACATAGTGCAAGTTACCATACACAAGGCCTGTTACAAGCACCCATTGAAATGGTAATAGTTTAACAGTAATTTAAACACCTTCCCACATTCAACAACTTGTGGTTAGGAACAAAGTGCTTCTGAAAACTTAGGAACAATAACAATCCCTTTAAGTACTGTTTATCTCTTTTCCCTGTCAATGAGAGCAGAGTATTAACATATATCATCAACTGTTATCCCAAAAAAATGTGACCATAAGTAGCAAACATATGCTCATTAATAGCCCTCAATTATACATAAACATACAAACATGTGGGATCTACAGTCGAGCCTATGTGGCATGTTTGTACAAGAACCAACAATATAAATCATTTAAGGAAAATAAAATAATATGAACATGAAACCCACAGATATTAACACTATCTGAGGAGAAGCTGATTGAAATTGGAATTGAATGGTACCTGAGCTACAGTTGGCATGCTCTAGTTCTATCTATTCATCTTCCTTTTTAATGCTACATTTCTGTTGTGGATGTACTATTTGATAGCAACCCAGTCTCTGTCTTTCAGAGCTACTGGCTCTGCTTGGAGGCAGGAGTCACAGTCCTTTTTACCTGGTATTCTGCAGCTTGTTATGAAATTAAGCAAATGCCGCTCAACAGCTTTCACTTCATCACCTGTCCACTTGCTTCTCACCTTCACAGCTTTCATAAATGGAAACAAAATACAACTGATTAACAATGAGCTCTGCTAAAGTGACAAATGGAGGATATGATACAAATGATTCTAGTTAGTAGTTATATGATGTTATCAATACATGTGAATACAAAATGCTTACTAACCTTGCTTTCCTTTGGAGCACTTTGAGGATGCTTGGGATGTGACTATTTTACCATGTCTTGGTTGTGTGTTGCTCATGTGTACGTTATCCAAGGTGGTTGACTCAGGAGTGCCCTTCATGTTGTCCAGGGTGGTTGACTCAGAAGTGCCCTCCATGTTGTCCAGGGTGGTTGACTCAGAAGTGCCCTCCATGTTGTCCAGGGTGGTTGACTCAGAAGTGCCCTCCATGTTGTCCAGGGTGGTTGACTCTGGTGTTTGCCTCAGAAGTGTCTGGTCCCTAGAAGTCTCTGTTGTTGAGCCTTTGCAAAGTAATAATGAATGTGATTATGTTCTATGAGCTTCATGACAATACGTTTGCTTGCTTGTATTATTCACTGTAAACAACCTCAATGTCAGGCAATATGCAATTCTACATTAGATATTAACTGATATTTGAGATATAAACATAAACTGATTGCAAATCCATAAATGTGGAATTACTTATCACCACCAATGTGATTGTTAAAAAACAGATAGAGGATCATTTCGATAATCCCCACAGAAATGTGCATTTATGTGACATAACTTAAAGATATTACCACATATATACAAGTCAGGATACCTTTGCATTGATGTAGGTCAGCAATGGTTTCTTCACTGGAATCATCATCACTCATTTCTACTTCATATGGTTGGGTAAAAAACATTTACGGCCAATTATTTAAATTAAGGACTAACAACACTTATAATAGTTATATTTGAAGTGGCTAAAAACTATATTTCAAACAAAATTTTACCTTCAGGATTGACCTCAATGTCATCCAGCCCTTTCCCCTGCAGGTAAGGCAGTCTTCCTTTTTCGATTGCTATCAACAGTTTGCTGACTTTTGCGAGCTGCAGGGTACTCTCTGGAAGCCGATAGAATTCTCTATGGACACGGATGTCATGTCCTAGAAAGGTGGCAAGTTGATCCATTTCATTTTCTTTGAGGTTTAGTAGTGTGGACAAAGTGGCGACTTGTTTCCGCAATCTTGTTGAGGTGAGGGAAAGGACACCTGGCCGTGTAAACATGTACACATTTTCTTTGTGGACTTGACACTATTTTCTGCTTATCATGAGGAGGTCCATAGCAGTGATCATGTCAGGGGTTAGAAGCACTGGAACCTTTCTTGACCTTTTACCTCGAATCTCAACTCTCTCAAAGTGCTCTGCAAGCTTCCTCTCGAAGTCAGTAAGGCCCCTCACAATGTCTGGATTCAGCTCCGTAAGATCCCTGGATGTGAAAGACTGAAGCTCCATTTTTGAAACTTCCCCTTCCCTCCTTCTGTTAAATAGTACTACCTGCATCAAAGTCACTTTAGGAAGATTTCCAAAGCTTTTGCTGTTGGGTTCTTCCTCAAGGTCCTTCATACACTTAGCACGCTCAGTAGCAAGAAACGTGTGCAGCACCGACACATCCTCTATAAAGGGTCAAACCTGTGGTTTATTCCATTTGGCTTGTTGAAGTGTACCCAATGCGGCAGCTGAAATGGACTCTGTCCACTTTTTCTGATGGAAAGTGGCAAATTGCTTTGCAGACTCTGCAACAGCAGGGCGATTTGCAGTGATGGCATTGCATTGAATAATGCCTGCAACTTTGGCTAAACTGTGTCCCAATTTCAAAGCCAATGATGGGATTTTATACGAGTTGCTTTCAACATCATAACCAGCAACATATCTTACTGCCTGTATCACATGGGGAAAGTTACAGGGCATAACAAGGACTTCGGTGCTCTTCAAAGGTGTTATAGCCCTTGCCGTTATCAATAGTCTTGCCATCACTCTAATTTTTTGGCGTATGTAGTCATTCCTTCTCTCATATGGTTTCCTGTAATTCAACAGTGACTCGCCGATACAAAGGAATTCAGTTTCACTCCTTACAACCGAGGAAACGTCATCCTGGTTCATTTCACAAGCAATCTTCCAAACAGTTTCCTTAACTGAGTCAGGTCTTGGTAAGTGCAGTTGAATCCGTTTTCGCCCAACTTGAGGCTCTCCCTCAACAGACTTCTTCGGGCAGTTTCTCACATGTCTCCATAGGGAATTTCTTGCATACAGTCCTTCGCAAAATTTGCAGTCACGGTAGTCATCAGATGGTTTTGCATTACTAGGTCTTTTACAGGCAACCATCTCTCCAGTGCCACAGCTTGCCACTTCAGTATTATGGTCAAAGTTTCATCTCTTCTTAAGAGAGCGTAACAACTCTCTTCTTTTGCGGGATCCTTTATTAAAACTGAAAGCCATTGCAACATCAGGCTTTTCACTGTGGATGGATTCGAGGTGTCTTGCCAATTTATAAATGGCCTTTTTACAATAAAGACAAAATTGCTTCTTGTTGTACTTGCTTCCTTTTGCTGTTATTGACAAAGGTGTGACATTTATGGAGCTTTTCTGGTGTGATGTGTTCTCTGATGAATTGGCACTGCAGCTTATTACTGAAGTACAAGGATTGCTGCGCATCTTTGAATAACTTAATGTTCTTGGCTTCTCTGAACTGGTGGTACTATCCCCACTGTGTGCTGTAACATTCCCTAATGGTTTGTTCTCTGACAATTTGTGGTGGAGATTCTTTTCTGTGGTTTTATATTCCTTACTACAAGAACTTGTAGTACTTATAATAGAAGCATCCGAGGAATTGCCACATGAGTCTGGAAGATAGTCTGCAGCATCCGAAGATTCATCAAGGTCTGAAAAAAATGAAAAAAAAGCATCTAATTCTGTCAATAACTTCATACATGTATTAATAGCTAGGGTATCATACTCCCTACAGTACCATCACATTGTGCATAACACCTACATACTCACAGAAAAATGTATTCTAGTAAACTGATTGAAAGACCTCTGTCTCTCAGCTATCTCTTCTCATAACGATCCTCACAACGATCATGACGGCGCCTCAGATTTTGCAGATGGCGGCTTTTTCTAAGCTGTACAAATTTCTACAATGTTTCCTCACATCAAAAATACCACAATGTGTTAACAAAGAACATGAACTATTTTATCTAATGACAAGAATGCAGCTTTCTTACCTGCTTTGCAGTAGGACACTGGAAGGGTACAATTCCACTGGACTTGCTTGCCTTGAATGAAATTATGAAGAATAAATATTTGTTTTTAATAACACAGTACCGTAACAGTAAATTAGGATATTATACATTATACTGTATGTGAAAATAATTTGGGTTAAGAAATTGACAATACTGTTTTATAGATGACCTATAAATGAAAAAATTAATATGTGGATCTGGGGTTTTCAAGCAAGACTCTATAGAAATGGTTAAAACTGTACAATATCTGCTAACCAACAATATGAGGACCGTGTAACACACACACTCTACTCTGGTTGGGTCATACCATATCGGGACGTCATCTGAAACACATTTACGCCTTGAACAGACTAAGTACAAAATGAGGAGATGACGACTGAACACATCTAGAGTCAAGGTTCCTGACTTTGAGTTATCCTTTTGATGTCTAAGAAAGCTCACAACCTTAAAAGTAATGTAAATGGGTCAACTGCAATATAAATTAAATCACGCAAATTGATAAGAAATATGTTAAATGGGCAAAAACATTGCCCCAAAAATACAAAAACATAGGCATTAGAGAGAATAAAGATTAATTTTATGTTTTGAGGGGTGGTTAGTTCTGACAAATGGTCGGGCTAATTTTGTTTATGCTATGATATCGAAACAAGTGATGGGAATTTTGATATTGTGAACATTTTACACAAAAGGTTGGTTGTAATACAGTAAAAAGCCATGTAATTTATATATTGGAATGAACTGAGACAACAACTTAATTTAAGTAGAAAAGATCTACAATAAATGTGTAATAACCTGTTGGAAGGATGAAGTGGATCTCTGTCTCACTTCTGGGTCTGCTGAAGGTTGAGCTGGGATCTTGTCACTTGGTGTCTGCAACGAAATACAACAATAACATGTCAAAAATATTGTGTTTTATAATATAGATCATATCTATTTAGTAAACTAATGATCATACTCAGTTCAGTCACAATATATTCCTACCACCTGTCTATCATAATCCCCTTTGGGGTGAGACTCATTGCTGAGGTCAAGGGCTGCATTGACCACAGATGTTAGGAAAGATAATTCATATATGGATCTGGGCTTTTTATGCAAGACTCTATAAAAATGGTTAAAACTGTACAATATCTGCTAACCAACAATATGAGGACCGTGTAACACACACACACTCTACTCTGGTTGGGTCATACCATATCGGGACGTAATCTGAAACACATTTACGTCTTGAACATCCTAATTACCAAATGAGGACTTGACGACTGAACACATCTGGAGTCAAGGTTCCTGACTTTGAGTTATCCTTTTGTTGTCAAAGAAAGCTCACAACCTTAAAAGTAATGTAAATGGATCAACTGCCATATGAATTAAATCACGCAAATTGACAAGAAATATGTTAAATGGGCAAAAACATTGCCCCAAAAATACAAAAAACATAGGCATTAGAGACAATAAAGATTAATTTAATGTTTTGAGGGGCGGTTAGTTCTGTCAAATGGTTGGGCTAATTTTGTTTACGCTATGATATCGAAACAAGTTATGGGAATGTTGATTTTGTGAACATTTTACACAAAAGGTTGGTTGTAATACAGTATAAAGCCATTTAATTCATATTTTGGAATGAACTGAGACAACAATTTAATTTAAATAGAAAAAATCTACAATAAATGTGTAATAACCTGTTGGAAGGATGAAGTGGATCTCTGTCTCACTTCTGGGTCTGCTGAAGGTTGAGCTGGGATCTTGTCACTTGGTGTCTGCAACGAAATACAACAATAACATGTCAGAAATATAGTGTTTTATAATATAGATCATATCTATTTCGTAAACTAATGATCATACTCAGTTCAGTCACAATATTTTCCTACCACCTGTCTATCATAATCCCCTTTGGGGTGAGACTCATTGCTGAGGTCAAGGGCTGCATTGACCACAAATGTTAGGAAAGATAATTCATATGTGGATCTGGGCTTTTTATGCAAGACTCTATAGAAATGGTTAAAACTGTACAATATCTGCTAACCAACAATATGAGGACCGTGTAACACACACACTCTACTCTGTTGGGTCATACCATATCGGGACGTCATCTGAAACACATTTACGTCTTGAACAGCCTTAGTACCAAATGAGGACTTGACGACTGAACACATCTATAGTCAAGGTTCCTGACTTTGAGTTATAATTTTGTTGTCAAAGAAAGCTCACAACCTTAAAAGTAATGTAAATGGATCAACTGCCATATAAATTAAATCACGCAAATTGATAAGAAATATGTTAAATGGGCAAAAACATTGCCCCAAAAATACAAAAACATAGGCATTAGAGAGAATAAAGATTAATTTTAAGTTTTGAGGGGCGGTTAGTTCTGTCAAATGGTTGGGCTAATTTTGTTTACGCTATGATATCGAAACAAGTTATGGGAATGTTGATTTTGTGAACATTTTACACAAAAGGTTGGTTGTAATACAGTAAAAAGCCATTTAATTCATATTTTGGAATGAACTGAGACAACAATTTAATTTAAATAGAAAAGATCTACAATAAATGTGTAATAACCTGTTGGAAGGATGAAGTGGATCTCTGTCTCACTTCTGGGTCTGCTGAAGGTTGAGCTGGGATCTTGTCACTTGGTGTCTGCAACGAAATACAACAATAACATGTCAGAAATATAGTGTTTTATAATATAGATCATATCTATTTCGTAAACTAATGATCATACTCAGTTCAGTCACAATATTGTCCTACCACCTGTCTATCATAATCCCCTTTGGGGTGAGACTCATTGCTGAGGTCAAGGGCTGCATTGACCACAAATGTTAGGAAAGATAATTCATATGTGGATCTGGGCTTTTTATGCAAGACTCTATAGAAATGGTTAAAACTGTACAATATCTGCTAACCAACAATATGAGGACCGTGTAACACACACACTCTACTCTGTTGGGTCATACCATATCGGGACGTCATCTGAAACACATTTACGTCTTGAACAGCCTTAGTACCAAATGAGGACTTGACGACTGAACACATCTATAGTCAAGGTTCCTGACTTTGAGTTATCCTTTTGTTGTCAAAGAAAGCTCACAACCTTAAAAGTAATGTAAATGGATCAACTGCCATATAAATTAAATCACGCAAATTGATAAGAAATATGTTAAATGGGCAAAAACATTGCCCCAAAAATACAAAAACATAGGCATTAGAGAGAATAAAGATTAATTTTATGTTTTGAGGGGCGGTTAGTTCTGTCAAATGGTTGGGCTAATTTTGTTTACGCTATGATATCGAAACAAGTTATGGGAATGTTGATTTTGTGAACATTTTACACAAAAGGTTGGTTGTAATACAGTAAAAAGCCATTTAATTCATATTTTGGAATGAACTGAGACAACAATTTAATTTAAATAGAAAAGATCTACAATAAATGTGTAATAACCTGTTGGAAGGATGAAGTGGATCTCTGTCTCACTTCTGGGTCTGCTGAAGGTTGAGCTGGGATCTTGTCACTTGGTGTCTGCAACGAAATACAACAATAACATGTCAGAAATATAGTGTTTTATAATATAGATCATATCTATTTCGTAAACTAATGATCATACTCAGTTCAGTCACAATATTTTCCTACCACCTGTCTATCATAATCCCCTTTGGGGTGAGACTCATTGCTGAGGTCAAGGGCTGCATTGACCACAAATGTTAGGAAAGATAATTCATATGTGGATCTGGGCTTTTTATGCAAGACTCTATAGAAATGGTTAAAACTGTACAATATCTGCTAACCAACAATACGAGGACCGTGTAACACACACACTCTACTCTGTTGGGTCATACCATATCGGGACGTCATTTGAAACACATTTACGTCTTGAACAGCCTTAGTACCAAATGAGGACTTGACGACTGAACACATCTATAGTCAAGGTTCCTGACTTTGAGTTATCCTTTTGTTGTCAAAGAAAGCTCACAACCTTAAAAGTAATGTAAATGGATCAACTGCCATATAAATTAAATCACGCAAATTGATAAGAAATATGTTAAATGGGCAAAAACATTGCCCCAAAAATACAAAAACATAGGCATTAGAGAGAATAAAGATTAATTTTATGTTTTGAGGGGCGGTTAGTTCTGTCAAATGGTTGGGCTAATTTTGTGTACGCTATGATATCGAAACAAGTTATGGGAATGTTGATTTTGTGAACATTTTACACAAAAGGTTGGTTGTAATACAGTAAAAAGCCATTTAATTCATATTTTGGAATGAACTGAGACAACATTTTAATTTAAATAGAAAAGATCTACAATAAATGTGTAATAACCTGTTGGAAGGATGAAGTGGATCTCTGTCTCACTTCTGGGTCTGCTGAAGGTTGAGCTGGGATCTTGTCACTTGGTGTCTGCAACGAAATACAACAATAACATGTCAGAAATATTGTGTTTTATAATATAGATCATATATATTTAGTAAACTAATGATCATACTCAGTTCAGTCACAATATATTCCTACCACCTGTCTATCATAATCCCATTTGGGGTGAGACTCATTGCTGAGGTCAAGGGCTGCATTGACCACAAATGTTAGGAAAGATAATTCATATGTGGATCTGGGCTTTTTATGCAAGACTCTATAGAAATGGTTAAAACTGTACAATATCTGCTAACCAACAATATGAGGACCGTGTAACACACACACACTCTATTCTGGTTGGGTCATACCATACCGGGACGTAATCTGAAACACATTTACGTCTTGAACATCCTAATTACCAAATGAGGACTTGATGACTGAACACATCTAGAGTCAAGGTTCCTGACTTTGAGTTATCCTTTTGTTGTCAAAGAAAGCTCACAACCTTAAAAGTAATGTAAATGGACCAACTTCCATATGAATTAAATCACGCAAATTGACAAGAAATATGTTAAATGGGCAAAAACATTGCCCCAAAAATACAAAAAACATAGGCATTAGAGAGAATAAAGATTAATTTAATGTTTTGAGGGGCGGTTAGTTCTGTCAAATGGTCTGGCTAATTTTGTTTATGCTATGATATCGAAACAAGTGATGGGAATTTTGATATTGTGAACATTTTACACAAAAGGTTGGTTGTAATATAGTAAAAAGCCATGTAATTTATATATATTCGAATGAACTGAGACAACAATTTAATTTAAATAGAAAAGATCTACAATAAATGTGTAATAACCTGTTGGAAGGATGAAGTGGATCTCTGTCTCACTTCTGGGTCTGCTGAAGGTTGAGCTGGGATCTTGTCACTTGGTGTCTGCAACGAAATACAACAATAACATGTCAGAAATATAGTGTTTTATAATATAGATCATATCTATTTAGTAAATTAATGATCATACTCAGTTCAGTCACAATATATTCCTACCAACTGTCAATCATAATCGCCTTTGGGGTGAGACTCATTGCTGAGGTCAAGGGCTGCATTGACCACAGATGTTAGGAAAGATAATTCATATGTGGATCTGGGCTTTTTATGCAAGACTCTATTTAAATGGTTAAAACTGTACAATATCTGCTAACCAACAATATGAGGACCGTGTAACACACACATTCTACTCTGGTTGGGTCATACCATATCGGGACGTCATCTGAAAGACATTTACGTCTTGAACAGCCTAATTACAAAATGAGGACTTGACGACTGAACACATCTAGAGTCAAGGTTCCTGACTTTGAGTTATCCTTTTGTTGTCAAAGAAAGCTCACAACCTTAAAAGTAATGTAAATGGATCAACTGCCATATGAATTAAATCACGCAAATTGATAAGAAATATGTTAAATGGGCAAAAACATTGCCCCAAAAATACAAAAATATAGGCATTAGAGAGAATAAAGATTAATTTTATGTTTTTAGGGGCGGTTAGTTCTGTCAAATGTTTGGGCTAATTTTGTTTACGCTATGATATCGAAACAAGTTATGGGAATGTTGATTTTGTGAACATTTTACACAAAAGGTTGGTTGTAATACAGTAAAAAGCCATTTAATTCATATTTTGGAATGAACTGAGACAACAATTTAATTTAAATAGAAAAGATCTACAATAAATATGTAATAACCTGTTGGAAGGATGAAGTGGATCTCTGTCTCACTTCTGGGTCTGCTGAAGGTTGAGCTGGGATCTTGTCACTTGGTGTCTGCAACGAAATACAACAATAACATGTCAGAAATATAGTGTTTTATAATATAGATCATATCTATTTAGTAAACTAATGATCATACTCAGTTCAGTCACAATATATTCCTACCACCTGTCTATCATAATCACCTTTGGGGTGAGACTCATTGCTGAGGTCAAGGGCTGCATTGACCACAGATGTTAGGAAAGATAATTCATATGTGGATCTGGGCTTTTTATGCAAGACTCTATAGAAATGGTTAAAACTGTACAATATCTGCTAACCAACAATATGAGGGCCGTGTAACACACACACTCTACTCTGGTTGGGTTATACCATATCGGGACGTCATCTGAAACACATTTACGTCTTGAACAGCCTTAGTACCAAATGAGGACTTGACGACTGAACACATCTAGAGTCAAGGTTCCTGACTTTGAGTTATCCTTTTGTTGTAAAAGAAAGCTCACAACCTTAAAAGTAATGTAAATGGTTAACTGCCATATAAATTAAATCACGCAAATTGATAAGAAATATGTTAAATGGGCAAAAACATTGCCCCAAAAATACAAAAACATAGGCATTAGAGAGAATAAAGATTAATTTTATGTTTTGAGGGGCGGTTAGTTCTGTCAAATGGTCGGGCTAATTTTGTTTATGCTATGATATCGAAAGAAGTTATGGGAATTTTGATATTGTGAACATTTTACACAAAAGGTTGGTTGTAATACAGTAAAAAGCCATTTAATTCATATTTTGGAATGAACTGAGACAACAATTTAATTTAAATAGAAAAGATCTACAATAAATGTGTAATAACCTGTTGGAAGGATGAAGTGGATCTCTGTCTCACTTCTGGGTCTGCTGAAGCTTGAGCTGGGATCTTGTCACTTGGTGTCTGCAACGAAACACAACAATAAATATTCTGTATTATACTCTATTTAATCAGTGTATACAGTTGAAGTCGGAAGTTTACATACACTTAGGTTGGAGTCATTAAAACTCGTTTTTCAACCACTCCACAAATTTCTTGTTAACAAACTATAGTTTTGGCAAGTTGGTTAGGACATCTACTTTGTGCATGATACAAGTAATTTTTCCAACAATTGTTTACAGACAGATTTTTTCACTTATAATTCACTGTATCACAATTCCAGTGGGTCAGAAGTTTACATACACTAAGTTGACTGTGCCTTTAAACAGCTTGGAAAATTCCAGAAAATTATGTCATGGCTTTAAAAGCTTCTGATAGGTTAATTGACATCATTTGAGTCAATTGGAGGTGTACCTGTGGATTTATTTCAAGGCCTACCTTCAAACTCAGTGCCTCTTTGCTTGACATCATGGGAAAATCAAAAGAAATCAGCCAAGACCTTAGAAAAAAATGTGTAGACCTCCACAAGTCTGGTTCATCCTTGGGAGCAATTTCCAAACGCCTGAAGGTACCACGTTCATCTGTACAAACAATAGTACACAAGTATAAACACCATGGGACCACGAAGCCGTCATACCGCTCAGGAAGGAGACGCATTCTGTCTCCTAGAGATGCATGTACTTTGGTGCGAAAGGTGCAAATCAATCCCAGAACAACAGCAAAGGACCTTGTGATGATGCTGGAGGAAACAGGTACAAAAGTATCTATATCCACAGTAAAACAAGTCCTATATCGACATAACCTGAAAGGCCGCTCAGCAAGGAAGAAGCCACTGCTTCAAAACCGCCATAAAAAAGCCAGACTGTGGTTTGCAACTGCACATGGGGACAAAGATCGTACTTTTTGGAGAAATGTCCTCTGGTCTGATGAAACAAAAATAGAACTGTTTGGCCTTAATGACCATCAATATGTTTGGAGGAAAAAGGGGGTAGGCTTGCAAGCCGAAGGACACCATCCCAACCGTGAAGCACGGGGGTGGCAGCATCATGCTGTGGGGGTGTTTTGCTGCAGGAGGGACTGGTGCGCTTAAAAAAATAGATGGCATCATGAGGAAGGAAAATTATGTGGATATATTGAAGCAACATCTCAAGACATCAGTCAGGAAGTTAAAGCTTGGTCGCAAATGGGTCTTCCAAATGGACAATGACCCCAAGCATTCTTCCAAAGTTGTGACAAAATGGCTTAAGGACAACAAAGTTAAGGTTTTGGAGTGGCCATCAAAAAGCCCTGACCTCAATCCTATAGAAAATGTGTGGGCAGAACTGAAAAAGCGTGTGCGAGCAAGGAGGCCTACAAACCTGACTCAGTTACACCAGCTCTGTCAGGAGGAATCGGCCAAAATTCACCCAACTTATTGTGGGAAGCTTGTGGAAGGCTTCCCGAAACGTTTGACCCAAGTTAAACAATTTAAAGGCAATGCTACCAAATACTAATTGAGTGTATGTAAACTTCTGACCCACTGGGAATGTGATGAAAGAAATAAAAGCTGAAATAAATAATTCTCTCTACTATTATTCTGACATTTCACATTCTTAAAATAAAGTGGTGATCCTAACTGACCTAAAACAGGGAATTTTTACTTGGATTAAATGTCAGGAATTGTGAAAAACTGAGTTTAAATGTATTTGGCTAAGGTGTATGTAAACTTCCGACTTCAACTGTATATATATATATAAAGCGGTGACAACATACATGTAAGAAGGGACATGTATTTATATATTTTATAATTCTTTGACAGATCCTATACATTATAATATATCAAAGCAGATTTACTTACCAGAGCACGCCATGGCCACTGATATTATCCATAATCATAGGTTATTTCACTCTCTGCTTGGATGTTTTCAATAGCAAACAAGCAAAGAGGAGGTTTACATTGGACTATCATCTTTTTCATTTTGCAATTTGGGGACCTGTGGGCATCATTTACCAGCCTCCCCAGTGAACCATCTTCGCAGGATGCATCTATGCTAAAATTGAAGAGGGAAACAGATTTACGTTTTCTCCACAACACATATAAACATATAGAGATTAACTGATGTCTTATAGGGTTTTACTTACCACCATGAGTCATTGTTCCATTCAAAATCAAACAAGAAAGCATTTTGCTTTTCCGTATACTTCCCCTGCCTCTTGTCCCATTCATATTGCGATATAAACTCCCCACGGTACTCGAGGACAAAGGATCCCTTTTCAATTGGTGCTGAGGCAAATACACCACGTCCTGATGTAACAATCAATCAATCAATTTTATTTTATATAGCCCTTCTTACATCAGCTAATATCTCGAAGTGCTGTACAGAAACCCAGCCTAAAACCCCAAACAGCTAGTAATGCAGGTGTAGAAGCACGGTGGCTAGGAAAAACTCCCTAGAAAGGCGAAAACCTAGGAAGAAACCTAGAGAGGAACCAGGCTATGAGGGGTGGCCAGTCCTCTTCTGGCTGTGCCGGGTGAAGATTATAACAGAACCATGCCAAGATGTTCAAAAATGTTCATAAGTGACAAGCATGGTCAAATAATAATCAGGAATAAATCTCAGTTGGCTTTTCATAGCCGATCATTAAGAGTTGAAAACAGCAGGTCTGGGACAGGTAGGGGTTCCATAACCGCAGGCAGAACAGTTGAAACTGGAATAGCAGCAAGGCCAGGCGGACTGGGGACAGCAAGGAGTCACCACGGCCGGTAGTCCCGACGTATGGTCCTAGGGCTCAGGTCTCTCAGTTGGCTTTTCATAGCCGATCATTAAGAGTTGAAAACAGCAGGTCTGGGACAGGTAGGGGTTTCGTAACCGCAGGCAGAACAGTTGAAACTGGAATAGCAGCAAGGCCAGGCGGACTGGGGACAGCAAGGTGTCATCATGCCCGGTAGTCCTGACGTATGGTCCTAGGGCTCAGGTTCTCAGAGAGAAAGAGAGAACGAGAGAATTAGAGAGAGCATACTTAAATTCACACAGGACACTGGATAAGACAGGAGAAGTACTCCAGGTATAACCAACTAACCCCAGCCCCCCGACACATAAACTACTGCAGCATAAATACTGGAGGCTGAGACAGGAGCGGTCCGGAGACACTGTGGCCCCATCCGAAGAAACCCCCGGACAGGGCCAAACAGGAAGGATATAACCCCACCCACTCTGCCAAAGCACAGCCCCCGCACCACTAGAGGGATATCCTCAACCACCAACTTACAATCCTGAGACAAGGCCGAGTATAGCCCACAGAGGTCTCCACCACAGCACAAACCAAGGGGGGGCGCCAACCCAGACAGGAAGATCACGTCAGTAACTCAACCCACTCAAGTGACGCACCCCTCCCAGGGACGGCATGAAAGAGCACCAGAAAGCCAGTGACTCAGCCCCTGCAACAGGGTTAGAGGCAGAGAACCCCAGTGGAGAGGGGAACCGGCCTGGCAGAGACAGCAAGGGCTGTTCGTTGCTCCAGAGCCTTTCCGTTCACCTTCACACTCCTGGGCCAGACTACACTCAATCATATGACCTACTGAAGAGATAAGTCTTCAGTAAAGACTTAAAGGTTGAGACCGAGTCTGCGTCTCTCACATGGGTAGGCAGACTGTTCCATAAAAATGGAGATCTATAGGAGAAAGCCCTGCCTCCCGCTGTTTGCTTAGAAATTCTAGGGACAATTAGGAGGCCTGCGTCTTGTGACCGCAGCGTACGTATTGGTATGTACGGCAGGACCAACTCGGAAAGATAGGTAGGAGCAAGCCCATGTAACGCTTTATAGGTTAACAGTAAAACCTTGAAATCAGCCCTTGCCTTAACAGGAAGCCAGTGTAGGGAAGCTAGAAGTTAAGAACTTAGTATCAAGTAATACAGTTCAAATTAGGTTAATGAATTGCAGTTGATCAGACCCATTTAGCCTGCTTATCAATGTGTATGATTTAATATTTAGGGGAAAGATCCATTGCAGGGGTGCAAACTGGTAAGGACCCAAAAAGGTGACATCATTCAAAATAAATTTGGTCTGAAAACTATGAAATCACGAGGAGACATATTTTATGTTGGATTTAATGACAGATCTACAGCTAAAAACGGAAACGCCGAAACAATGGCGTTAAAGCGGGGCAAAAAGAGATGTGATCCCCGGTCAGGTTCCAGCAGTTATCACCACTAGACCTGCAGTGACTTGCACCGCTGAGTCTGCCTTTGACTCCTCGCTTTAGACCGCTTTATTGCAGACTTTGTATTTAAGGACATCAGCGTACACAAAAAATCCCAAATCACAACAGGCAGGGATTACGCACACACCCACTCATGTTGTGAACACTCTGTCGGTAGGCCTACTCGGCGGTGCATTTTCGCTGTTCTGTTAACTTGAATGGTGCCGTATTTGTTCTACGTGCTGATACGCATCATTCACATATATTGTAAATTTTTATCACCCAAATGCTTCTACATTCCGTTTATCGTTGGGGTTGTTATGATCAAATGTTAAAAACATTTTTGAATTTAAATCACATTACCGGCTTTCACACATAGCGCGAACGGTCTGCCGACTGGCCAAGGAAATTACCACCAATATCACACATTCTAATAGAAGTTGGGAGGTGTAGTTCATAAATCTTGAATATTTTTCCCCATCCCCCAACTGCTTGCAAAAGAATCACAACATAACTTCTGAAATTGGATGTTAAAGCCGTATGTGTCTAATGCAGCAGTACGCAGTGATTTTTTCACTTGTGCAAGACTTGAATGTGTTTCAAATGACATCCCAATATGGTATGACCCAATAAGTGTAGCGTGTGTGTATAACATACCTTTATAGTCATTGATCCATTTGACTTTATACAAGGCTTGTCACTTCCAGAAATAATAAAATGAATAGCCTCAGCCTCAGGACTAAGTCTGGCTCTTCGTTTTGACATGCTCTTCAATTGCCCATGTGCTCCTCAACTAGAAAACATCTACATTGGATGACAAAAAGTCAGCGAGACAAATACAGAAAAGACTAATACTTGATTTGAATCGAATAAGGATATATCAAATGGTATTAGTCTGCTTTTAGTCATATCGTGCTCATGTTCTTACTAATGCAGTATCCGGTTAGCTTATTAGGCTAACCGATCAGTGCTAACCTTATGCAACTGCAATCACAATAGCAATCTTTTCACAGTAAGCACAGTAAGCAATCTTAACACCTTCAAAGATAAATACTGTTATAAAAGTATAGTACTGTAAACTCTACAAATAACATTATCTGAACTGAACAACCAATATCATCACTTTGGCTTTAAATGGAAAAACATGATAGTGCTAAGTAACATTTGTGGTCAAGAACACTTAAATGTAAGAACAGCTTAGATAATAACTATCTCTTTAGTTGTAAATGAAGAAAAATAAATGTATTACCTTCATTTCTCTTGCACTTCTTCCAGTTCTGAATTTTCCATGTGGCAAAAGTCCTTTTCATTCCTTTCAGCTAATTTGCTAACATTAGCTTATCTGGCTAATTGATGCTAAATTACGTTTTTATTTGAGGGATTTAGGAGGATTTTATGATAATAAATAAATAATATGCCATTTAGCAGACGCTTTTCTCCAAAGCTTAGTTATAGTTGACTATGATGACATGTATTATGTGTATTCAAGTAAATCTATCTTGAATAGTTGGAAAGTGTGCTCAAACAAAATCAGGAAATGTCATGTAACTAAAGTGTGTCACGTGACTAAAGTGTGTCACGTGACTAAAGTGTGTTTAAAGTGTGTTAATGTTCCAAAACTGACCACTAGGTGGCGTATTCACAGGTGAGCAAAAAGCGTAAACACACACACACACTTCAAATCATGAGATTGTGACATTTAAAGACTTTTCAGATTTTTGGTTTAGGGGCATTCTATGGTCGTCTAGAACACTGTAGTGAGCTCGGAAAAATGAGGACTCCAAAAATGTCCTCATATTTCCGAGCGTCCTGACATTGAAGGTGAGTTGTCATAAAATTGTCTTCATATGTCACCAAAACGAGTACACACACACACACACACACACACACACACATACATACAGTATTGAGAGATAGGGAGAGACAGACAGTTGTGAGGACAATATGTCTGAGAATCAATATGTAGGTTGTAGTTTAGAATGAGTTAAAGGCAGAGGAGGGTACAATAGGACAAGTGTTTTGTCCCTGACCAGTCCTCCTACTGCCAGACCACTGGATCCTGTGTCTCCATCTAAAACCTCATTTCTGTGCCGGCCGTGCTGATTGGCCACACTAAGAACCAAGACCCAGAAGAAGGGTAAGAAGAGGACATTGGCTGTTACACCAGCTAAGGAGAAGAAGGTGAGATTGGCTGTTACACCAGCTAAGGAGAAGAAGGTGAGATTGGCTGTTACACCAGCTAAGGAGAAGAAGGTGAGATTGGCTGTTACACCAGCTAAGGAGAAGAAGGTGAGATTGGCTGTTACACCAGCTAAGGAGAAGAAGGTGAGATTGGCTGTTACACCAGCTAAGGAGAAGAAGGTGAGATTGGCTGTTACACCAGCTAAGGAGAAGAAGGTGAGATTGGCTGTTACACCAGCTAAGGAGAAGAAGGTGAGATTGGCTGTTACACCAGCTAAGGAGAAGAAGGTGAGATTGGCTGTTACACCAGCTAAGGAGAAGAAGGGGAGATTGGCTGTTACACCAGCTAAGGTGAAGAAGGTGAGATTGGCTGTTACACCAGCTAAGGTGAAGAAGGTGAGATTGGCTGTTACACCAGCTAAGGAGAAGAAGGTGAGATTGGCTGTTACACCAGCTAAGGTGAAGAAGGTGAGATTGGCTGTTACACCAGCTAAGGAGAAGAAGGTGAGATTGGCTGTTACACCAGCTAAGGAGAAGAAGGTGAGATTGGCTGTTACACCAGCTAAGGAGAAGAAGGTGAGATTGGCTGTTACACCAGCTAAGGTGAAGAAGGTGAGATTGTCTGGAAGACCAGCTAAGGTGAAGAAGGTGAGATTGGCTGTTACACCAGCTAAGGTGAAGAAGGTGAGATTGTCTGTTACACCAGCTAAGGAGAAGAAGGTGAGATTGGCTGTTACACCAGCTAAGGTGAAGAAGGTGAGATTGGCTGTTACACCAGCTAAGGTGAAGAAGTTGAGATTGTCTGTTACACCAGCTAAGGAGAAGAAGGTGAGATTGGCTGGAACACCAGCTAAGGTCAAGAAGGTGAGATTGTCTGGAAGACCAACAAAGTCCCCTGTCCCCGAGGTGAAGAGGACACCTCCAGTCTATGGGTCTGGTCCCCTTGCCAGGGCCAGATATTACCTGGATTGCCATCAATACCTCCATGCTTTGTTTATGAGGTCACACGTGAAGAAGTACAAAGAGGACTTCATCAAGAGGGAAGGTAGTAGAAGTATGTGATAAGAGTGATTGTTTTTTAGACTTGAGATTATAATTCAGTTGATATGCCATACCATGTATCTACAATGTAGGATCAAAGGTTTGTGTGATTTCTAAGTACTTTCAGAGAAAGGGAGTTAGTGCAGGAAAAAGATGGTCCCTTGTCCCAACCTGTGGAGACAGAGGTCTTTCAGACCTTTTCCTGGAGTGAGACTCTGGCGTGGGGCAGAGGAGAAGGCACCTTTGATGACCACCTGTTAGAGGGCAACCCTTCCCCAGGCCAGAAACCTCAAAGTAGACCTCATCTAAAGGTAGAGAAATCACCACAATGTGAGGATTAACCCAATATCATGTTCACACTAGATGTAAAATATATATCATTTCACAATTGACATGTTGTATATAGTTGTACCGTTTCTACAAGTAAATTAGTAAAGTAAGTACGCCTCTGACATGTAAGCCTTGTCCGAGACAAAAGACAAAACTAAGAGAAGAAACCTTCTAATGTCTACTCTTTTCAGAGACGACTTTCAACGTAAGAAGCAGGACCTCCTTGACAGAGGGACATGGATGGTGCTGTCAATGGCCTTGTTCACCAGCAGGCAAAATAAAATGAAGTTTGTACCAACATGCCTGGAGATGGAGCTGTGGAGGGGAGGATGCTGTGAGAAGATATTCTTCACTCTGAACTCCATGGCCATCTGCCTATGTTCTGATGCCACTAGAGGACATGTTAACAGGTTGAGGGTCGGCAATGATACTCAGATCATGAAGTGGAAGAAACAGGCTGAGGTAAGTGTGAGTCTTAAACATATGTAAACACAATCTGATTCAGCCTATTTCATAATTCTGTTATTTCAAGGTGATTACACAGGCTACCTTATTTATGAGTACAATGAGTGGTTATTACGTGTATGTCAGTAATGTCAATGTTAATTCCAGACTAAGATATGGCCTACCCCACAATGAGATTTGTAGCTTGTCCCAGTTCTTCAACTGGAGTTGAATTTTGTTCAAACACTGTATTGATTGATTGATTGATTGACTGCAAATACATTCATTCACCATTCAGTTAGTGCTGGAAAAGATGAAGGAATTACACAGAACACACTATAATCAAACTGTATTGATTGATTGATTCACTGTAAATACATTCATTCACCATTCAGTTAGTATTGGATAGACAAAGGAGTAACACAGAACACATTATAATCACACTTCAAATACATCCAAATACTTTATAGAGGCTAACCTGTTAGTAGATCCATAGCGAGCTTTAAACATTGTCTTGCTTTGGTCTGAAATACAGAGGACAGAACAATCCGCCCCAATACACCAACCTGAAAGACATCAATTAGACACAAACACAACATAAACAACATGAGTATTCAATATCAAATGCATCTAACTAATCTGATCTGCTTTATGTATTCTTCTTTTTGTCAAGTCGAACATAATCTACATTGGGTCATCTGTGTGTGTGTGTGTGTGTGTGTCTGTTTTACCTGTTCGTGGCGGTTGATACATTTTTCTATCCGAGCTCACAGCTCCCAAACTCTCCACCACTTAACTGGACAGGGGCAGGATAAGCCAGGTACTAACGGGAGGAGGATGGAAGGAGATGGTGAGAAAGCATATCATGGGTTTAAATGACTACAATTTCTCAATATTGAGTCTAGCCAGCTAAAGTTAGCTAACGTTACAGTAACTTTAACTAGCTAGCTACTGTAGCTAACGTTAGCTAAAACGTACCAACATTTATACAACAATTACCAGCTAACATTACAGGCTATGTAGCTTGGCTAGCTAATGAAAAACCAAGAGTACATTACATGATGTATTGTTTTTTAGTTATTTGATAGTAGTTTGATGAATTATTATCTTAGCTAGCGAATAGCTAAGGTTCACTCACCTTTCAGGTCAATCCGTTGCAAGTCATCTCTTATTGGTCGCGTCTCTCCAACCATCCGCGCGCTTCCCGCTTCCAGTTGTCTTTTGACCAACGGTCTCAATTTGAATTCTGCGCTGGAGCGGCCTTTACTCACGAGGGCGCTGCTGGTTCCAAACCGAACCCCTCTTTTGAAAAGGCTTCTTCAAAGAACCCCTGAAGTCTACAACGGTTCAACAACGAGCTGATGGCAGAGTATAGGCTTGGAAATTAATCTTAAGGTATATTTTTTACCTTATATTATCATAAAGGATCCTACAGGAAGCTTTTCTTTTAAGAGTGTAGTTCACTTTTACTCATTTATCTGCAAAACCATGCCTTCCGAGTTGTAAAGGGGTGGCCAGCCACATAATTCGTTTTAAAAGTCTACCATGACAACAACTATCCCATTGACTATATCCAGTAATAGTTTCTTATTGTTCTAGTTAAGATCTCACAACACAGTTACGCTGCTACAATTAAGTCATAAGACATAAATATATATCATTTGAAAATGCAAACAAAATTGGCTTGAACTTGTCGTGTAATAACAATTTTGAAAAACACTAAAAAGGTACTCTCCCAAGGTCAATACTTCAAAAAATAATGAATCATAAAATGTTTGTCCTCTGTAGTTGCGTGTCTTTCTTTAAATGCTCGTTGTCCAATCAAATCACGCAATCTACAGATGGTGCTTCAACCAAAGAAAACTTTATTGATTGGCACATTTTCTGTTTAGAGATACTGAGAAATAACAACCAGGAAAGATAAATCATAAAAATATATGTTTATTTACATATTACAATAATTGTATAGCCTAGGTTTCATTTACAAACAAAAAATTATTCACTTAATTACTTATATTATTTTCAGTAAACTCTTATTCTATAACATTTATTGTTTTAACATTCACACTGCCAGTTTTACACATTATATTTTTATATATATACAGTATATACACAATACCTTCATTCATATAAATATAATATATAATGATCAATATATAACCATATAATATATATATAGCATTTACTATATAGACACACACACACACACAGCTAAGGTGAAGAAGGTGAGATTGGCTGTTACACCAGCTAAGGTGAAGAAGGTGAGATTGTATGTTACACCAGCTAAGGTGAAGAAGGTGACATTGGCTTGAACACCAGCTAAGGTGAAGAAAGTGAGATTGGCTGTTACACCAGCTATGGTGAAGAAGGTGAGATTGGCTGTTACACCAGCTAAGGTGAAGAAGGTGAGATTGGCTTGAACACCAGCTAAGGTGAAGAAGGTGAGATTGGCTGTTACACCAGCTAAGTTGAAGAAGGTGAGATTGGCTGTTACACCAGCTAAGGTGAAGAAGGTGAGATTGGCTGTTACACCAGCTAAGGTGAAGAAGGTGAGATTGGCTGTTACACCAGCTAAGGTGAAGAAGGTGAGATTGTATGTTACACCAGCTAAGGTGAAGAAGGTGAGATTGGCTTGAACACCAGCTAAGGTGAAGAAGGTGAGATTGTCTGTTACACCAGCTAAGGTGAAGAAGGTGAGATTGGCTGTTACACCAGCTAAGGTGAAGAAGGTGAGATTGGCTGTTACACCAGCTAAGGTGAAGAAGGTGAGATTGTCTGTTACACCAGCTAAGGTGAAGAAGGTGAGATTGGCTGTTACACCAGCTAAGGTGAAGAAGGTGACATTGGCTTGAACACCAGCAAAGGTGAAGAAGCTGAGATTGTCTGTTACACCAGCTAAGGTGAAGAAGGTGAGATTGGCTGTTACACCAGCTAAGGTGAAGAAGGTGAGATTGGCTGTTACACCAGCTAAGGTGAAGAAGGTGAGATTGGCTGTTACACCAGCTAAGGTGAAGAAGGTGAGATTGGCTGTTACACCAGCTAAGGTGAAGAAGGTGAGATTGGCTGTTACACCAGCTAAGGTGAAGAAGGTGAGATTGGCTGTTACACCAGCTAAGGTGAAGAAGGTGAGATTGTCTGTTACACCAGCTAAGGTGTAGAAGGTGAGATTGTCTGTTACACCAGCTAAGGAGAAGAAGGTGAGATTGTATGTTACACCAGCTAAGGAGAAGAAGGTGAGATTGGCTGCTACACCAGCTAAGGTGAAGAAGGTGACATTGGCTTGAACACCAGCTAAGGTGAAGAAGGTGAGATTGTCTGTTACACCAGCTAAGGTGAAGAAGGTGAGATTGGCTGTTACACCAGCTAAGGTGAAGAAGGTGAGATTGGCTGTTACACCAGCTAAGGTGAAGAAGGTGAGATTGGCTGTTACACCAGCTAAGGTGAAGAAGGTGAGATTGGCTGTTACACCAGCTAAGGTGAAGAAGGTGAGATTGGCTGTTACACCAGCTAAGGTGAAGAAGGTGAGATTGTCTGTTACACCAGCTAAGGTGAAGAAGGTGAGATTGTCTGTTACACCAGCTAAGGAGAAGAAGGTGAGATTGTCTGTTACACCAGCTAAGGAGAAGAAGGTGAGATTGTCTGGAAGACCAACAAAGTCCCCTGTCCCCGAGGTGAAGAGGACACCTCCAGTCTATGGGTCTTGTCCCCTTGCCAGGGCCAGATATTACCTGGATTGCCATCAATACCTCCATCCTTTGTTTATGAGGTCACACGTGAAGAAGTACAAAGAGGACATCATCAAGAGGGAAGGTAGTAGAAGTATGTGATAAGAGTGATTGTTTTTTAGACTTGAGATTAAAATTCAATTGATATGCCATACCATATATCTACAATGTAGGATCATAGGTTTGTGTGATTTCTACGTACTTTCAGAGAAAGGAGTTGGTCCAGAAAAAGATGGTCCCTTGTCCCAACCGGTGGAGACAGAGGTCTTTCAGACCTTTTCCTGGAGTGAGACTCTGGCGTGGGGCAGAGGAGAAGGCACCTTTGATGACCACCTGCTAGAGGGCAACCCTTCTCCAGGCCAGAAACCTCAAAGTAGACCTCATCAAAGGTAGCGAAATCACCACAATGTGAGGACTAACCCAATATCATGTTCACACTAGATGTCCAATATCAATCATTTCACAATGTTCATGTTGTATATAGTTGTACCGTTTCTACAAGTAAATTAGTAAAGTAAGTACAACTCTGACATGTAAGCCTTGTCCGAGACAAAAGACAAAGCTTCTAATGTCTCCTCTTTTCAGAGACGACTTTCAACGTAAGAAGCAGGACCTCCTTGACAGAGGGACATGGATGGTGCTGTCAATGGCCTTGTTCACCAGCAGGCAAAATAAAATGAAGTTTGTACCAACATGCCTGGAGATGGAGCTGTGGAGGGGAGGATGCTGTGAGAAGATATTCTTCACTCTGAACTCCATGGCCATCTGCCTATGTTCTGATGCCACTAGAGGACATGTTAACAGGTTGAGGGTCGGCAATGATACCCAGATCATGAAGTGGAAGAAACAGGCTGAGCTAAGTGTGAGTCTTAAACATATGTAAACACAATTTGATTCAGCCTATTTCATAATTCTATTATTTCATTGAATTTCTCTTGGCAATTGTGGCTCCCAGGTCTACAGCCAATCAAGGACTAGCTACCCATCCCCCACTGCTGCTTTACATTACATTTACATTTTAGTCATTTAGCAGACGCTCTTATCCAGAGCGACTTACAGTTAGTGAATACATTTTTTTTATTTTTTATTTTTAAATACTGGCCCCCCGTGGGAATCGAACCCACAACCCTGGCGTTGCAAACGCCATGCTCTATCAACTGAGCTACATCCCTGCCGGCCATTCCCTCCCCTACCCTGGACGACGCTGGGCCAATTGTGCGCCGCCCATGAGTCTCCCGGTCGCGGCCGGCTGCGACAGAGCCTGGATTCGAACCAGGATCTCTAGTGGCACAGTTAGCACTGCGCCACTCAGGAGACACTGTGCTGCTCTCACCCCCCACCCCCACCCCCACCCCCACCCCATCCCCTGACATGCTGGACTCTCAGGTTCTGTTCAATAAAGTGCAGCACAGCACAGTACAGTACAACTTTATTAGTCCATGTTACAGGGAACAAAGGGAATTTGTCTTTCTGAAGGGGTTGGTCACAGATCTGCCAGTTCAGATCCAATCCCATGTTTTGTTGTCTGGCTCAGGACTCAAACCAGTGACCTTTCAGTTACTGGACTAATTCTCTAACTTCCACCTCCTAACACTTCTAGCATGGGCTTCCTAGGTAAAGTTAATTTTACACTATCCCATGTGTGTAGAAAACATGAGTCTGTCTCATGATCTGGTAATGAGGTAGTCCTGCCTTCAACTTCAAAATCAGTGTCACCCTCAGGTCAAGAGGGCATTACCTCTTGGTCTAATGGTCAATACACTGGTTTTTCCCATGGGACACCTGGGTACAGATCCCGCCCATGAAATGTGCACACCTCTCCCAAGGCAAGGTTTTGCAGGGGGCTGTATTGCAGTATCACATTGCTCAGCTGTGTTCAACACTTCATTCCATAGGTCATCAGAAAATGACTCATCCCTGTAGTCATTCAAAGTTTGAACTAAGGCTTCAACTAAATCAACAGCCTTTGACAGGTCAAGTGATGAAGACTGTAGCATCTCTGATAGAAATGTTGCTTCTCCAAAAACGTTATGCAGTGGAACAAGGAACACAATGAATTGTAAATCTATCTGTGCAAGCAGACCTCGTGCCTCAACAGATCTGTCACCGTTGTGTTCTTGGACTATGTCTTTCAGGACTCGCTTAACGGCAGGCAATCTATCCATAATAGTATGTAGAGCCATATATCGACATGCCCAGCGAGTGTCACTTAGTCTCTGAAGCTCTCTAGGTGCACCTGGGTACATCTCTCTTTGTACGCTAAGCCATTTTTGATGTTCATATGACCCAGATGTGAAGACATACAGTCTTTCTAGTAAGGAGAAGAACTGTATCCACTAAAACTAAGTTTAGACAGTGTGCACTGCAGTGGACGTAAAAGG
Source organism: Coregonus lavaretus (assembly GCF_964263955.1). Lineage (NCBI taxonomy): Eukaryota > Metazoa > Chordata > Actinopteri > Salmoniformes > Salmonidae > Coregonus > Coregonus lavaretus. The sequence goes on from NC_139989.1 coordinate 85,545,931, forward strand.
CTTTGCTTGTTCTTTAATGCGTTGCCTGGACGCCTGAATGCTTGCCACTCATAACTGAAGCACCGTCATATGCTTGGCCTACTAGGTTGTTTTAGTATTGAAGACCATGACTTTCTAATATGTGTATGATTTAGTCAGTAAGCCCTGCTGCATCTAGTGGATCAGCCGATTCAAAGTGGAGACAGCTCTCATGGACAGCTCCACTGAAATAGTACCTGAGTACTGGAGATATCTGATCCTTTTTTGTTTTTACATCTTTTGTTTTCCGTCTGCCATTATGCTGAAGACCTCACTGTCTTTCACTTCTTCTATCATCTCTGTTGGAACCATGTCTGCCAAACAACTCAGAACCTCATTCTGAATCCCTTTGCTTGTGTATTTTGCATTATGAATGGAAGTCAACCTTTTTTCCACAGTTGTGTCATGCTTAGCTATTGTTTCTAGGATTGCCATGAAGTTCCCTTTATTATCAGACTCTGCAGACTCATCGTGTCCTCTTTGTGCAATGTTTTGTGTGGCTGTAAGTAGTAGTACTTCTCCTATTGTTTTAATATAGTCCCCATTTTCTTGAACCTGTTTGTTTTGTTCCTTGTTTAGGGCATTTACCAGTGTTGCATTACTTTTTACAGCTTTCTGATAGACTCTCCACGTAATCATTGCTTGTTTGTGCCGCTCAGCACTTACATGAATTGCAAATCCCCCCGTCTTTGTAAGTTGCCTTCTTCCAGTTGTTAAAACCCAATTTTGAATCCAATCCAGTCTCTGAGACAGGCGTAACAAACCACAGAGTCTGATTTGTTTGAATATTGAAGCCAGGGGTGGATGTGGTACCAGGCCGCCTTGAAGCTCCTCCTCCTGTCCCCCATCAGAGTTCTTGGGTCCATGTTCATCACTGGCTGCACCGGTGGCTCCTCCCGGGATTGGCTGACATCACTCTCAGTCTCTCCAATGGTCTTCCTGCTGTCTCTCTCTCTGCTCTCTCTTGCTCTCTCCACACCTGAACCCTCTGGCTCTGTCTGACTTTCTGCCTTGTCTTTTCTTTGGAAGAAATATGAAGTCCTTTTTTCTCTTCATGTTGGTGACAACTATAGAGCAAAAGCAATGGGGACCAAGCTTATTCATTCATTTACTGAAAATAACTGACTCGCTAGGTAGCTAGCTTTCATGTCTAACCTTTTAACGTTACAATGCGTTTACTGAGTGTGGTTTAAGTAAAAGCACTCAGCAACATGCGTTTTTGATCAAATATTATACCCTTTTTCATATTGCCATACATTTTCGATGCCTGACTGTTAGAATTAGCTACAAAACTATACCAAAAACAATGCAAACGAATACATAGCCCAGGATTCAAGCCAATTCCTTCATTAATTCACAAAGAAAGTAACAAACGGACAGGTTAACATTAGCTGATCTAACGTTCCACTTCTGTAATGCATTTAATAGTTAACGATGTTACAAATACAACATATTCAACATGTTGCTCACCTCTCTTTATTTCCTTCTTCTTGCTTGAACGACATTATTATTATTATATTATTAATGCATTTAGAGGGGCCACAAGGGAGTCCAAGCTTGTTGTCACAGGGGCACTGCCCCCCCCCCCCCCCCCCAGAATGATCTTCATTCACTTCACTCACTGACGTTTTCTCCTAATTTCGCTCATTTAGCAGTTTTAAATAAAAGGTTTGTCTTCAGAGTTGAATAAATGTGCTTTCCTTTAATCACTGTATATTCCTCCCTTTTAATCATTTTGTTTTCCCGCTCCGACGGCCGTCTCCAGTCCTTTTCTGCCGTCCATGACGATGTTAACTCTCTTTCTTAGCTAGCTAGACTATGCACCTGCCTCTGCTATCAATACACTGTGCTAACATTAGCCTTTTCTGGACCACAGAAAATAACAGTTTTAAACAGTTGTAAAACCCCACTACTTCCAGACAGAATAGTTCCTGTAGATTCAGATTTACTCATCACCAATCTTTTGTTATGTCTCGTGGGTTTCATAACCACGTCTGTATAACAATTCAATAATGATGAGACAGGAGACAGGAATCAGTTCAACCATTTATCTGGAACGTGATCATCTCAACACTTACAAACCCCCATGATGCTCTGCGGCACAACCCCAATATACAACAAATACATAGATAAGTAAATGGACATGAAACAAAACTCAGAGGAATTAAAATGTTCAGTTGTAGAATATAGGGCCATGGGATAGGGTCAGAAAGGTCAGTATGTTTGATAACTGGTTACAGAGGTGACATAACAAGCATAAGGTCCATTATAACACAGTGAAGTAGAGGTGGGAGCTAAAAGCAGACATGGACAGTGAGACGGTGTGAGGAGGTCAGGGGTGAAACACTAGATCAGGACAGGTAGAAATGGCAGGGCTGGAAATAGACACAGAGACACATTCTGATCATGGCTCAGACCTGACCTGAGAAACCCAATGTGTGTGTATGTCAGGTGTGTGTGTGTGTGTGTGTCAGGTGTGTCCAGTGTGTATGTGTGTGTGTCGTGTGTGTGTGTGTGTCCAGTGTGTATGTGTGTGCGTCCAGTGTGAGTGTGTGTGTCTCCAGCGTATGTGTGTGTGTCCAGTGTGTGCGTCCAGTGTGTGTGTGTGTCCAGTGTGTGTTTGTGTGTGTGTGTGTGTGTGTGTGTTCAATGTGTGTGTGTCCAGTATGTGTGTATGTTCAGTGTCAGTGTGTGTGTGTGTGTTCAGTGTGTGAGTGTGTGTGTTTCCAGTGTGTGAGTGTGTGTGTTTCCAGTGTGTGTGTGTCTAGTGTGTGTCTGTCCAGTGTGTGTGTGTGTGTGTGTGTGTGTGTGAGTCCTGTGTGTGTTTGTCCAGTGTGTGTGTGTGTCCAGTGTGTGTGTGTGTCCAGTGTGTGTGTGTCCAATGTGTATGGATGTGTGTGTCCAGTGTGTGTGTGTGTGTGTGTGTGAATCCAGTGTGTGTATGTGTGTGTGTGTCCAGTGTGTGTGTGTGGATGCGTGTCCAGTGTGTGTGTGTGTGTCCAGTGTCTGTGTGTCCAGTGTGTGTGTGTTTCCAGTGTGTGTGTGTCCAGTGTGTGTGTGTGTGTTCAGTGTGTGTGTGTGTGTGTTCAGCGTGTGTGTGTTCAGTGTGTGTGTGTGTATCCAGCGTGTATGTTTAGTGTGTGTGTGTGTGTTCAGCGTGTGTGTGTTCAGTGTGTGTGTGTGATCAGTGTGTGTGTGTTCATTGTGTTTGTGTATCCAGTGTGTGTGTCCAGTGTGTGTGTGTGTGTGTGTGTTCAGTGTGTGTGTGTGTGTTTCCAGTGTGTGTGTGTCCAGTGTGTGTGTGTCCAGTGTGTGTGTGTCCAGTGTGTGTGTCCAGTGTGTGTGTGTGTGTCCAGTGTGTGTGTCCAGTGTGTATGTGTGTGTGTGTCCAGTGTGTGTGAGTGTGTGTGTCCAGTGTGTGTGTGTGTGTCCAGTTTGTGTGAGTGTGGGTGTGTGTGTGTGTTTGTGTATGTCCTGTGTGTGTGTGTGTGTCAGGTGTGTGTGTGTCAGGTGTGTGTGTGTTTGTGTGTCCTGTGTGTGTGTGTGTTTGTTTGTGTCCAGTGTGTGTGTGTCCAGTGTGTATGTGTGTGTTTGTGTGTGTCCAGTGTGTGTGTGTGTGTGTGTGTGTGTGTGTGTGTGTCCAGTGTGTTTGTGTGTGTCCAGTGTGTGTGTGTGTGTGTGTGTGTGTGTGTGTGTGTGTGTCCAGTGTGTTTGTGTGTTCAGTGTGTGTGTGTCCAGTGTGTGTGTGTGTGTCCAGTGTGTGTGCGTGTTCAGCGTGTGTTCAGTGTGTGTGTGTATCCAGCGTGTATGTTTAGTGTGTGTGTGTGTGTGTGTGTTCAGCGTGTGTGTGTTCAGTGTGTGTGTGTGATCAGTGTGTGTGTGTCCATTGTGTTTGTGTATCCAGTGTGTGTGTCCAGTGTGTGTGTGTGTGTGTGTTCAGTGTGTGTGTGTGTGTGTGTCCAGTGTGTGTGTGTCCAGTGTGTGTGTGTGTGTGTGTCCAGTGTGTGTTTGTGTGTGTCCTGTGTGTGTGTGTGTCAGGTGTGTGTTCAGTGTGTATGTGTGTGTGTGTCCAGTGTGTGTTTGTGTGTCCAGTGTGTGTGTGTGTAACCTGTGTGTGTGTGTGTGTCCTGTGTGAGTGTGTGTGTCCAGTGTGTGCGTCCACTGTGTGTTTGTGTTTGTGTGTGTCCAGTGTGTGTGTGTCCAGTGTGTGTGTGTGTGTCCAGTGTGTGTGTGTGTGTGTGTGTGTCAGTGTTACCATGGTTATTATTTACAGGGACACTGAGGAGTCAACATCATAAACCCTAAACCCTGGATAGAGGGGCTCAGTGAATGTGGAGTGGAATGTGTTCAGGTGGGTCAGTGTGTCAGAGGAGACTCTGTAGAAGGACAGAGTGCCGGCTGGCCAGTCCAGATACACTCCTACTCTGTGGGAGCTGGAGGGGGGGACGTCTATGGGAGTGGACTTATTATTGTGCCAGGCAGAGTAACTGTTGTCAGAGCAGAGCAGACTCCAGGACTTGTCATTCCATCCAATCCCACAGTCATCACCCCCTCCTTTCCTGCTGATTCCTTTATATGCCACTCCTATACCAGCCCCTCCCCCACTCCACTCTACCTCCCAGTAACAGCGCCCAGTCAGACCCTCTCTACACAGCACCTGTCTCCAGTCCTCAAATCTCTCTGGGTGATCAGGATACGGCTGCTCCTCTCTCCTACATATCACCTTTCTGTTCTCCTCAGACAGAGAGAGGAATCTGTTTACTGTGTTTGGGTCCAGTGTGAGATCACAGACATCTGATGGATGAAACCAGACACAATATTAGAAATCATCATAATTCACATTAGAATGTTAACTCACTTTTCACTAATTAATTTAATGTAGATGTTTCTAAGTATCAAAAGGAGAAGTTAAGGTAACTTGAGACTTGTTGAATGATCATATGTTATACTGTATGGTAATATAAAACACACTTATTCCCATTAATTACACACACACACACACACACACACACACACACACACACACACACACACACACACACACACACACACACACACACACACACACACACACACACACACACACACACACACACACACACACACACACACACATACTGAACACACACACACATCCTGAACACACACAAACACACTGAACACACACACACATCCTGAACACACACACACACACTGGACACACACACACATCCTGAACACACACACACACACACACACACACACACACACACACACACACACACACACACACACACACACACACTGAACACACACACAACCTGAACAAACACACAAACACACACACATCCTGAACACACACACACACACACACACACATTTCTAACGTAACACGAACACGTCACACACAGACACACACATTGTCAAAGCAACTCTTTGTAAACTTTGGTGTCCCTGATTTGTGCTTCTGTAGAACTACAGCTGATATTTAATATGACCAAGTAAGTAATGATGGTGGTCTTTGACTTTGACTTCACTTGAATTAAGACTTATTCTTAGTCATATTCTTCACAGCAGTCAACACTCACATTTTCTAAGTCCAGGTTTCATTGTGTTCTCTCCACCATGTTCCACACTGTAGCGGTAAGCAGAAGAACAGACAGTCATTGAGGGATACACCTGAACTCTCTCACACACACACACACACACACACACACACACACACACACACACACACACACACACACACACACACACACACACACACACACACACACACACACACACACACACACACACACACACAGTCAGCATATAACTTTGTCCAAGTGTGTGTGTACAGTGTGAGTGTGTGTGTGTGGGGCCAGTGTGTGTGGTAGCTTAGTGCTACCACACGGGGGCGGCAGGTAGCTTAGTGGGTAAGAGCGTTGTGCCAGTAACCGAAAGGTCGCTGGTTCTAATCCCCGAGCCGACTAGGTGAAAAATCTGTCGATGTGCCCTTAAGCAAGGCACTTAACCCTAATTGCTCCTGTAAGTCGCTCTGGATAAGAGCGTCTGCTAAATGACGTAAATGTAAATGTAAATGTAATGTAAATGTGTGTGTCCAGTGTGTTTGTGTCCAGTGTGTGTGTGATCGTGTGTCCAGAGTGCGTGTGTGTCCAGTGTGTGTCCTTTTTGTGTATGTGTCCAGTGTGTGTGTGTGTGTACAGTGTGACTGTTTCCAGTGTGTGTGTGTGTGTGTGTGTGTGTGTCCAGAGTGCGTGTGTGTCAAGTGTGTGTATGTGTCCAGTGTGTGTGTGTGTGTGTGTGTGTCCAGTGTGTGTGTGCGTGTGTCCAGTGTATGTGTGTGTGTGTCCAGTGTGTGTGTGTGTGTGTGTCCAGTGTGTGTGTGTGTGTGTGTGTGTCCAGTGTATGTGTGTGTGTGTCCAGTGTGTGTGTGTGTGTGTCCAGTGTGAGTGTGTGTGTGTGTCCAGTGTGTGTGTGTCCAGTGTATGTGTGTGTGTGTCCAGTGTGTGTGTGCGTGTGTCCAGTGTATGTGTGTGTGTGTGTGTGTGTGTGTCCAGCGTGTGTGTGTTTGTCCAGTATGTGTGTGTGTGTGTCTAGTGTGTGTATGTATGGATCCAGTGTGTGTGTGTGTGTGTGTGTGTGTGTCCTGTGTGAGTGTGTTTGTTTCCTTTTTGTGTGTGTGTGTGTCCAGTCTGTGTCTGTGTGTGTCCAGTGTGTGTGTGTTTGTCCAGTGTGTTTGTTTGTGTGTGTATGTGTGTCTAGTGTGTGTATGTATGGATCCAGTGGGTGAGTGTATGTGAGTGTGTGTGTGTGTCCAGTGTGTTTGTGTGTGTGTGTCCAGTGCGTGTGTGTGTGTGTCCAGTATGTTTGTGTGTGTCCAGTGTGTGTGTGTGTGTGTGTGTGTGTCCAGTGTGTGTCAAGGATGTGTGTGTGTATGTATGGATCCAGTGTGTGTGTGTGTGTGTGTGTGTGTGTCCTGTGTGAGTGTGTTTGTTTCCTTTTTGTGTGTGTGTGTGTCCAGTCTGTGTCTGTGTGTGTCCAGTGTGTGTGTGTTTGTCCAGTGTGTTTGTTTGTGTGTGTATGTGTGTCTAGTGTGTGTATGTATGGATCCAGTGGGTGAGTGTATGTGAGTGTGTGTGTGTGTCCAGTGTGTTTGTGTGTGTGTGTCCAGTGCGTGTGTGTGTGTGTCCAGTATGTTTGTGTGTGTCCAGTGTGTGTGTGTGTGTGTGTGTGTCCAGTGTGTGTCAAGGATGTGTGTGTGTGTGTGTGTCCAGTGTGTGTGTGTGTGTCAAATGTGTGTGTATGTGTGTGTGTCCAGTTTGAGTGTGTGTGTGTGTGTCCAGTGTGAGTGTGTGTGTGTGTGTGTGTCCATTGTGTGTGTATGTGTGTGTGTCCAGTTTGAGTGTGTGTGTGTGTCCAGTGTTAGTGTGTGTGTGTGTTTGTCCAGTGTGTGTGTGTCTGTGTCCTTTGTTTGTATGTGTCCAGTGTGTGTGTGTCCAGTTTGTGTCCAGTGTGTGTGTTCAGTGTGTGTGTCCAGTGTGTGTGTGTGTGTGTGTGTGCCCAGTGTGTGTGTCCAGTGTGTGTGTTTCCAGTATGTGTGTGTGTGTGTCCAGTGTGAGTGTGTTTGTGTGTCTCCAGTGTGAGTGTGTGTGTGTTTGTCCAGTGTGTGTGTGTGTGTGTCCAGTGTTTGTGTGTGTGTGTGTGTGTCCAGTTTGTGTGTGTGGGTCCAGCGTGTGTGTGTGTGTCTAGTGTGTTTTATCCAATGTGTGTGTGTGTGTGTGTGTGTGTGTGTCCAGTGTGTTTTTTTCCCCAATTTTGTGTGTGTCCAGTGTGAATGAGTGAGTGTGTGTGTGGGTGGATCCAGTGTGTTAGTGTGTGTTGGTTCAGTTTGTGTGTGTGTGTGTGTGTCCAGTGTGTGTGTGTGTCTCCAGTGTGAGTGTGTGTGTGTGTGTGTGATCCAGTGTGTGTGTGTGTGTTTTTGTCCAGTGTGTGTGTTTCCAGTGTGTGTGTGTCCAGTGTGTGTGTGTGTGTGTGTCCAGTGTGTGTTTGTGCGTGTGTGTGTGTGTGTGCGCGCGTGTGTGTGCCCAGTGTGTTTGTGTGTCAAGGATGTGTGCGTGTGTGACCAGTGTGTGTGTGTGTGTGTGTGTGTGTCCATTGTGTGTGAGTGTGTGTGTGTCCAGTGTGTGTGTGTGGGTCCAGTGTGTGTGTGTGTGTGTGTGTGTGTGTGTGTGTGTGTATTTGTGTGTGTGTGTTTCCTTTTTGTGTGTCTGGGACCAGTGTGTGTGTGTGTGTGTGTGTTTGTCCAGTTTGTGTGTGTATGTGTGTCAAGTGTGTGTGTGTCCAGTGTGTGTGTGTGTGTGTGTGTGTCCAGTGTGTGTGTGTGAGTCCAGTGTGTGTCCAGTGTGTTTGTGTGTGTGTCCAGTGTGTGTGTGTCCTGTGTGTTTGTGTAGGTGTGTGTGTGTTTGATCAGTGTGCGTGTGTGTCCAGTGTGTGTGTGTGTGTGTGTGTGAGTGTGTCTGTGTATCCATTGTGTGTGAGTGTGTGTGTGTGTGTCCATTGTGTGTGAGTGTGTGTGTGTGTGTCCAGTGTGTGTGTGTCCAGTGTGTGTGTGTGTGTGTGTGTGTCTGTGTGTGTGTGTGGGTCCAGTGTGTGAGTGTGTGTGTGTGTCCAGTGTGTGTGTGTGTGTGTGTGTCCACTGTCTGTGTGTGTGTGTATTTGTGTGTGTGTGTGTCCAGTTTGTGTGTGTGTGTCCAGTGTGTGTGTGTGTGTGTGTGTGTGTGTCCTTTGTGTGTATGTGTCCAGTGTGTGTGTGCGTGTCCAGTTTGTGTGTGTGTGTCCAGTGTGTGTGTGAGTCCAGTGTGTGTCCAGTGTGTTTGTGTGTGTGTCCTGTGTGTGTGTGTTCGTCCAGTGTGCGTGTGTGTCCAGTGTGTGTATGTGTGTGTCCTGTGTGTGTGTGTCCATTGTGTGTGTGTGTGTGTCCACTCTGTGTGTGTGTCCAGTGTGTGTGTGTGTGTGTATGTCCACTCTGTGTGTGTGTGTCCAGTGTGTGTGTGCGTGTGTGTGTGTGCCCAGTGTGTGTGTGTGTCCAGTGTGTGTATGTGTGTGTCCTGTGTGTGTGTGTCCACTCTGTGTGTGTGTGTCCAGTGTGTGTGTGCGTGTGTGTGTGTGCCCAGTGTGTGTGTGTGTCCAGTGTGTGTATGTGTGTGTCCTGTGTGTGTGTGTCCATTGTGTGTGTGTGTGTGTCCACTCTGTGTGTGTGTCCAGTGTGTGTGTGTGTGTGTGTGTCCACTCTGTGTGTGTGTGTCCAGTGTGTGAATGTGTGTGTGTCCAGTGTGTGTCCAGTGTGTTTGTGTGTCCATTTTGTGTGTGTGTGTGTGTGTGTGTGTGTGTCCAGTTTGTGTGTTTGTCCAGTGTGGGTGTGTGTGTGTGAGTGTGTGTGTCCAGTGTGTTTGTGTGTGTGTGTGTGTCCGGTGTCTGTCCAGTGTGTGTGTGTATGTCAAGTGTGTGTGTTTGTTTGTCCAGTATGTGTGTGTGTGTGTGTGTATGTGTGTGTCCAGTGCGTGAGTGTGTGTGTGTATTTGTGGGTCCAGTGTGTGTGTGTGTTCAGTGTGTTTGTCCAGTGTGTGTGTGTGTATCAGGACACACACTGGACACACACACACACACACACACTGGACCCACAAATACACACACACACTCACGCACTGGACACACACATACACACACACACACACACACACTCACACTAACACTAACACACACACACACTGGACACACACACACGCACTGGACACACACACACACACGCACACACACACAGTCTTTATATAACTTAGTCCAAGTGGTGGTCAGAATGTTTGTCTTAACTAGCCTGATAACTCCAACATGTCTGATATGAACATTGACATAAACCCTCTACATACTTGAGTTTCTCCAGTCTGCAGTGTGGATCCTCCAGTCCAGCAGAGAGCAGTCTGACTCCTGAGTCTCCTGGGTGATTGTAGCTCAGGTCCAGCTCTCTCAGGTGTGAGGGGTTTGACTTCAGAGCTGAGACCAGAGAAGCACAGCCTTCCTCTGTGACTAGACAGCCTGACAGCCTGCAAAGAGTCAAATCATATTAAAACCACACTGCTATTCTTTGGTGGTGAAAATAGTGGCAGTATATTTTTTTCACCGTTTAGAAATGAAAGCACTTTATGTATCTATTCCCCCTATTTGAAAAAGTCATAAGTATTCTGACCATTTGACTTATAGTGTATTAAAGTTGTCAAAAGTTGAGTATTTGGTTGTGAACTCATTGGTTGCATTTGCAGTTTGTTTTGGTTGTGTTTTGGGTTATGTTTTGCCCAATAGTAACTGAATGGTGGATGATGACTGGAGTAATTTTCTGTCTAAGTGAGTAGATAATATGTTTCTAAACACTACTAAATGAATCCTGATGATGACATGATTAAGAAAAATCATGAATGAATCATTAATTATAATGAGTGACAAAGTTACAGAGGCTACAACAAAACATGCTAACCTCTCACCATTACCAATAACAGAGGGGGTATGATCCTTGTTCCTCTGTAACTTTCTCATTCATCATCATTCATGATTCATTCATGATTATTCATAATCATGGTAGCATCCACATGAATGTAGAAGTGTTCAGAAACATCTTCTATTCTTACTGACAATACAAGTGAAGTGACTCCAAAATGACAGGACATTATTCACCATTCAGTTTCTATTGGGAAAAACATAATCCAAAACACAACCAAGACAAACTGCAAATGTATTCAACAAGTTTGTAGAATCACAAGCTTGATGTAATCACTGCAGGTAAGGAATATGGGACCAAATACTAAACGTATGACTACTTCAATACAATATAAGTGAATATGTCCAAATTATTAAGACCTTTTCAAATGGGAGAACTAGATACATAAAGTGCTTTCATTTCTAAACAGTAACACATATATGTATGAAAAACCTCAAATAAAAGGTGCCATTATATACTGTCACCTAATATCAAACATTCTATCTCAAATCCAAAATGCTGGAGCATAGCACCAAATTTAAAACTGTAAGCTTCACTGTCCAAACACATATGGTGTGGACTATGTGTGCCTGGTAAACACATGTGGATCTGGTGAACAGTTATCACTTGTTGACCAACTACAGGAATACTGACCTCAGAGTCTCCAGTTTACAGTGGGGATTCCCCAGGACAGCAGAGAGCAGCTTCACTCCTGAATCCTTCAGGTCATTGTTACTCAGATCCAGCTCTCTCAGGTGTGAGGGGTTTGACTTCAGAGCTGAGACCAGAGAAGCACAGCCTTTCTTTGTGACTAGACAGCCTGACAGCCTGCAAATATTCAAATCATATTAAAACCACACTGCTATTCTTTGGTGGTTAAAATAGTGGCAGTATATTTTTTTCAACATATTCAGATATATCAGTGTCCTGAAACCTGCCATATCTATTCATAAATGAATGTTTCATTATTAGAAATGACAAATTATCAAAGTATTGCTTGTAGATAGAAAAATGCATATGACAAATATTTGAGTAGACTGACCAGAGCAGTTTAAAAAGCAGTATCAGTCAAAAGACAGACAGTGAGGTATCAGATTTAGATTGTATTGAGTATACAGTCCACAGTATATCTATTTTGACAGTGAAACTGACATTTTAAATGTGACTCTATACTCCACCATTTTGGATTTGAGATCAAATGTTTCATATGAGGTGACAGTATATAATGTCACCTTTTATTTGAGGGTATTTTAATACATACAGTGGGGAAAAAAAGTATTTAGTCAGCCACCAATTGTACAAGTTCTCCCACTTAAAAAGATGAGAGAAGCCTGTAATTTTCATCATATTTTTTATTTTTATTTTTAGTCATTTAGCAGACGCTCTTATCCAGAGCGACTTACAGGAGCAATTAGGGTTAAGTGCCTTGCTCAATCATAGGTACACGTCAACTATGACAGACAAAATGAGAATATTTTCTCCAGAAAATCACATTGTAGGATTTTTTATGAATTTATTTGCAAAATATGGTGGAAAAAAAGTATTTGGTCAATAACAAAAGTTTCTCAATACTTTGTTATATACCCTTTGTTGGCAATGACACAGGTCAAACGTTTTCTGTAAGTCTTCACAAGGTTTTCACACATTGTTGCTGGTATTTTGGCCCATTCCTCCATGCAGATCTCCTCTAGAGCAGTGATGTTTTGGGGCTGTCGCTGGGCAACACAGACTTTCAACTCCCTCCAAAGATTTTCTATGGGGTTGAGATCTGGAGACTGGCTAGGCCACTCCAGGACCTTGAAATGCTTCTTACGAAGCCACTCCTTCGTTGCCCGGGCGGTGTGTTTGGGATCATTGTCATGCTGATAGACCCAGCCACGTTTCATCTTCAATGCCCTTGCTGATGGAAGGAGGTTTTCACTCAAAATCTCATGATACATGACCCCATTCATTCTTTCCTTTACACGGATCAGTCGTCCTGGTCCCTTTGCAGAAAAACAGCCCCAAAGCATGATGTTTCCACCCCCATGCTTCACAGTAGGTATGGTGTTCTTTGGATGCAACTCAGCATTCTTTGTCCTCCAAACACGACGAGTTTAGTTTTTACTAAAAAGTTATATTTTGGTTTCATCTGACCATATGACATTCTCCCAATCCTCTTCTGGATCATCCAAATGCACTCTAGCAAACTTCAGACGGGCCTGGAAATGTACTGGCTTAAGCAGGGGGACACGTCTGGCACTGCAGGATTTGAGTCCCTGGCGGCGTAGTGTGTTACTGATGGTAGGCTTTGTTACTTTGGTCCCAGCTCTCTGCAGGTCATTCACTAGGTCCCCCCGTGTGGTTCTGGGATTTTTGCTCACCGTTCTTGTGATCATTTTGACCCCACGGGTGAGATCTTGCGTGGAGCCCCAGATCGAGGGAGATTATCAGTGGTCTTGTAGGTCTTCCATTTCCTAATAATTGCTCCCACAGTTGATTTCTTCAAACCAAGCTGCTTACCTATTGCAGATTCAGTCTTCCCAGCCTGGTGCAGGTCTACAATTTTGTTTCTGGTCTCCTTTGACAGCTCTTTGGTCTTGGCCATAGTGGAGTTTGGAGTGTGACTGTTTGAGGTTGTGGACAGGTGTCTTTTATACTGATAACAAGTTCAAACAGGTGCCATTAATACAGGTAACGAGTGGAGGACAGAGGAGCCTCTTAAAGAAGAAGTTACAGGTCTGTGAGAGCTAGAATTCTTGCTTCTTTGAAGGTGACCAAATACTTATTTTCCACCATAATTTGCAAATAAATTCATTAAAAATCCTACAATGTGATTTTCTGGAAAAAAAATTCTCAATTTGTCTGTCATAGTTAACGTGTACCTATGATGAAAATTACAGGCCTCTCTCATCTTTTTAAGTGGGAGAACTTGCACAATTGGTGGCTGACTAAATACTTTTTTCCCCCACTGTATCTGTTTCACCATTTAGAAATGAAAGCACTTTATGTATCTAGTCCCCCCATTTGACGAAGTCAAACGTATTCTGACCATTTTACTTATAGTGTATTAAAGTAGTCAAAAGTTGAGTATTTGGTTGTGAACTCATTGGTTGTATTTGCAGTTTGTTTTGGATGTGTTTTGGGTTATGTTTTGTCCAATAGTAACTGAATGGTGGATGATGACTGGAGTAATCTTCTGTCTAAGTGAGTAGATAACATGTTTCTAAACACTACTAAATTAATCCTGATGATGCCATGATTAAGAAAAAGTATGAATGAATCATGAATAATAATGAGTGAGAAAGTTACAGAGGCTACAACAAAACATGCTAACCTCTCACCATTACCAATAACAGAGGGGGTATGATCCTTGTTCCTCTGTAATTTTCTCATTCATCATCATTCACGATTCATTCATGATTATTCATAATCATGGTAGCATCCACATGAATGTAGAAGTGTTCAGAAACATCTTCTATTCTTACTGACAATACAAGTGAAGTGACTCCAAAATGACAGGACATTATTCACCATTCAGTTTCTATTGGGAAAAACACAACCAAGACAAACTGCAAATGCATTCAAAAGTTTGTAGATTCACAAGCTTGATGTAATCACTGCAGGCAAATAATATTCAAAGACCAAACACTAAAACACTAAACATTGGACTAAATTAATTTGTCCAAATACTTATGACTTTTTCAAATGGGAGAACTAGAGAACTACATACATAAAGTACTTTCATTTATAAACAGTAAAACAGGTATGTATGAATACCTTCAAATAAAAAGTGACATTCTGTACTGTTGCCTAATATGAAACAATTTCAAAATCCAAAATGATGGAGCATAGCGCCAAATTTAAAACTGTAAACTTCACTGTCCAAACACATATGGTGTGGACTATGTGTGCCTGGTAAACACATGTGGATCTGGTGAACAGTTATCACTTGTTGACCAACTACAGGAATACTGACCTCAGAGTCTCCAGTTTACATTGGGGATTCCCCAGGACAGCAGAGAGCAGCTTCACTCCTGAATCCTTCAGGTCATTGTTACTCAGATCCAGCTCTCTCAGGTGTGAGGGGTTTGACTTCAGAGCTGAGATCAGAGAAGCACAGCCTTCCTCTGTGACTAGACAGCCTGACAGCCTGCAAAGAGTCAAATCATATTAAAATGACACTGCTATTCTTTGGTGGTCAAAATAGTGGCAGTATATTTTTTTCAACATATTCAGATATATCAGTGTCCTGAAACCTGCCATATCTATTCATAAATGAATGTTTCATTATTAGAAATGACAAATTATCAAAGTATTGCATGTAGATAGAAAAATGTATAGTACAAATATTTGAGTAGACTGACCAGAGCAGTTTAAAAAGCAGTATCAGTCAAAAGACAGACAGTGAGGTATCAGATTTAGATTGACTTTATGTATCTAGTCCCCCATTTGAAGAAGTCAAAAGTATTCTGACCAATTCAGTTATAGTGTATTAAAGTAGTCAAAAGTTGAGTATTTGGTTGTAAACTCGTTGGTTGCATTTGCAGTTTGTTTTGGTTGTGTTTTGAGTTATGTTTTGCCCAATAGTAACTGAATGGTGGATGATGACTGGAGTAATTTTCTGTCTAAGTGAGTAGATAACATGTTTCTAAACACTACTAAATTAATCCTGATGATGCCATGTTTAAGAAAAATCATGAATGAATCATGAATAATAATGAGTGAGAGAGTTACAGAGGCTACAACAAAACATGCTAACCTCTCACCATTACCAATAACAGAGGGGGTATGATCCTTGTTCCTCTGTAACTTTCTCATTCATCATCATTCACGATTCATTCATGATTATTCATAATCATAGTAGCATCCACATGAATGTAGAAGTGTTCAGAAACATCTTCTATTCTTACTGACAATACAAGTGAAGTGACTCCAAAATGACAGGACATTATTCACCATTCAGTTTCTATTAGGAAAAACATCATCCAAAACACAACCAAGAGAAACTGCAAATGCATTCAACAAGTTTGTAGAATCACAAGCTTGATGTAATCACTGCAGGTAAGGAATATGGGACCAAATACTAAACTTTGGACTAAATTAATTTGTCCAAATACTTATTACTTTTTCAAATGGGAGAACTACATACATAAAGTGCTTTCATTTCTAAACAGTAAAACAGGTATGTATGAATACCCTCAAATAAAAGGTGACATTCTGTACTGTCGCCTAATATGAAACATTATATCTCAAATCCAAAATGCTGGAGCATAGCACCAAATGTAAAACTGTAAGCTTCACTGTCCAAACACATATGGTGTGGACTATGTGTTCCTGGTAAACACATGTGGATCTGGTGAACAGTTATCACTTGTTGACCAACTACAGGAATACTGACCTCAGAGTCTCCAGTTTACAGTGGGGATTCCCCAGTCCAGCAGAGAGCAGCTTCACTCCTGAATCCTTCAGGTCATTGTTACTCAGATCCAGCTCTCTCAGGTGTGAGGGGTTTGACTTCAGAGCTGAGTCCAGAGAAGCACAGCCTTCCTCTGTGACTAGACAGCCTGACAGCCTGCAAAGAGTCAAATCATATTAAAACCACACTGCTATTCTTTGGTGGTCAAAATAGTGGCAGTATATTTTTTACAACACTTCACAGGATGTGTCTGTGAGTTTACAGCCAGTGAGTCTGTCAACAGAGTAAATACCATGAGGGACAGGTTGTATTAAAATGTTACATTTAGCTTTTCCTGCTTACAGTTACCCCTGCACTAATAATGTGAACACTGTGTATAGATGTCTCAATGCTACAACTTTTCTGATCCGTTTGTATTACAGTTTGTTTAAGACTTTTCAGCTGATAGAAAGTTTAGTCAGCCAATGAAAATATTGTTGTTCTTACATACAGTAAAATTTGGTCTGAGGGATAGTCACATGAGTACTTACAGAGCCAGTCAGCCAATAAAAATGCTGCTGTAACTACAATGTATTTTGGTGTGGGATATTTCCATGAATACTTACAGAGCTTTCCTGCAGCCTCTCACAGCTGGGAGCAGTCTCCTACGACCCTCCTCTGATGTCTTGTATACCTTCAGGTCAAACACATCCAGAACCTCCTCTGATATCTGTAGCATGTAGGCCAGTGCTGAACACTGAGAAAGTGTGAGGTTTTTGGATCTCTTCTCTGACCTCAAGTACGCTTGGATTTCCTCCTGTACTGAATGGTCTTTCATCTCTATCAGACAGTGGAAGAGATTGATGCACCTCTCAGGGGAAATGTTCTTCCTCTGCATCACCTTAAGGGATCGGATTGTTTTCTGGACGCTGTCTGGACTGCTTTCTGTCTGTGTCACCAGACCTCGTAGGAGTTTCTGATTGGACTCCAGTGACATGCCATGAAGGAAGCGGACAAAGAGGTCCAGGTGTCCGTTCTTGCTCTCCAAGGCTTTATCCACGGTACTCTTCAGCAGCTCATGTAAGGTTAGCTCTTCAGATGCAGCTCTAGACTTTCTC
Source organism: Coregonus lavaretus (assembly GCF_964263955.1). Taxonomy (NCBI): domain Eukaryota; kingdom Metazoa; phylum Chordata; class Actinopteri; order Salmoniformes; family Salmonidae; genus Coregonus; species Coregonus lavaretus. The sequence goes on from NC_139989.1 coordinate 85,562,954, forward strand.
TTGAGGAAGGGCTTCAGTGCATCCATGTTCTTGGTTGTGTAACAATGGTACATGTAGACAGCTGAGAGAAACTCCTGAATGCTCAGATGAACAAAGCAGTACACCACTCTCTGAAATAACACAGACTCTTCTTTAAAGATTTGTGTGCACACTCCTGAGTACACTGAGGCTTCTTTGACATCAATGCCACACTCTTTCAGGTCTTCTTCATAGAACATGAGATTACCCTTCTCCAGATTTTCAAACGCCAGCTTCCCCAGCTTCAGAAGAATGTCCTTATCTGACTCCATGAGCTCCTCTTGATCCATCTCATCTCTTCCATGATATTTCTGGTTCTTCAGGCTGGTCTGAATGAGCAGGAAGTGTATTGCCATCTCAGTCAGAGTCGTGGGCATCTCTCTCCTCTTGTCTGTACTCAACATGTGCTCAAGGACTATTGCAGAAATCCAACAGAACACTGGCATGTGGCACATGATGTGGAGGCTCCTTGATGTCTTTATGTGTGAGATGATTCTGCTGGCCAGGTCCTCATCACTGAATCTCTTCCTGAAGTACTCCTCCTTCTGTGGGTCATTGAACCCTCGTACCTCTGTCACCTGGTCAACACACTTAGGGGGGATCTGATTGGTTGCTGCTGGTCGGGAGGTTATCCATAGGAGAGCAGAGGGAAGCAGATTCCCTTTGATGAGGTTTGTCAGCAGAACATCGACAGACGATGTCTGGGTGACATCAGACACCTTTTCATTGTGCTGGAAATCCAATGGAAGTCTGCTTTCATCCAAACCATCAAAGATGAACATAGCTTTACAGGCAGTGAGTTTCTTTGCATTGCCTATGTCTAGTTCTGTGTGGAAGCCATTTAAAAGTCTGAGAAGACTGTACTGGAGATCTTTAATCAAGTTCAGCTCCCGGAAAGGAAGCACAAATATGATATCCACATCTTGGTTCGCCTTCTCTTCAGCCCAGTCTAGGATGAACTTCTGCACAGAGACTGTTTTTCCGATGCCAGCGATGCCCTTCGTCAGCACAGTTCTGATGCTTCTCTCTTGGCCTGGTAAGGGTTTAAAGATGTCATTGCAGTGGATTGCTGTGTCATGTGAGGTTGGTGTCCTGGATGCTGTCTCTAGCTGCCACACCTCATGTTCATTGTTAACCCCTTCACTCTCTCCTTCTGTGATGTAGAGCTCTGTGTAAATCCTGTTGAGGGGAGTTTGGTTACCTGCTTTTTCCATGCCTTCTATCACACATTCATACCTCCTTTTCAGACTGTCTTTATGGTTTACTATAGCTCTCTGCAGGCTGTCATCCACTACAAGGGAAGAGGAAAAATGATGTGTATCAGAAACATTCATTGACAGGATGAAAAGTGGGCCTTCCACAACTACAGTAACTTCTATTATCTCATAATATTGTAGTTAACTACTGTAAATCATATTAAGGTATTGACTTGGCCCACGTGTGCAAGTGGTCTTCCTGTTTTCAGAGCCTCTTGTTTTATTGGGTTGACTCAGCTGCTGTAGTACAGGCCATGTTCTGGATCTCTTTCTACACTGAGGACAGTCATAGTCTCCTGAAGGAGCAGGTTTCTCCCAGTATCTGGTGATGCACTGTCTGCAGAACCTGTGTCCACAGGTGATAGAGACTGGATCCCTCAGCACCTGCTGACACACTGCACACCTGGACTGATCCTCTGGCAGAGTAGACCTTCCACTACAGAGATAAAGGAGAGAGAGATTGTAGATGTTAATACTGATCCTCTAACAGAGTAGACCTTCCACTACAGAGATAAAGGAGAGAGGGATTGTAGATGTTAATACTGATCATAGACAGACAGCTGGGAACAGAATACTCTGCTCTCTGAGTGTGGTAGTAGCCTCTGGAATGGATAACATGTCCACAGTGGTATTACTAAACTATACGAACTCAGAAGGTTGTAGAAACATGTCCACAGTGGTATTACTAAACTATATGAACTCAGAAGGTTGTAGAAACATGTCCACAGTGGTATTACTAAACAATATGAACTCAGAAGGTTGTAGAAACATGTCCACAGTGGTATTACTAAACTATATGAACTCAGAAGGTTGTAGAAACATGTCCACAGTGGTATTACTAAACAATATGAACTCAGAAGGATGTAGAAACATGTCCACAGTGGTATTACTAAACTATATGAACTCAGAAGGTTGTAGAAACATGTCCACAGTGGTATTATTAAACTATATGAACTCAGAAGGTTGTAGAAACATGTCCACAGTGGTATTACTAAACTATATGAACTCAGAAGGTTGTAGAAACATGTCCACAGTGGTATTACTAAACTATATGAACTCAGAAGGTTGTAGAAACATGTCCACAGTGGTATTACTAAACTATATGAACTCAGGTTGTAGAAACATATCCACAGTGATATTACTAAACTATATGAACTCAGAAGGTTGTAGAAACATGTCCACAGTGGTATTACTAAACTATATGAACTCAGAAGGTTGTAGAAACATGTCCACAGTGGTATTACTAAACTATATGATCTCAGGTTGTAGAAACATGTCCACAGTGGTATTACTAAACTATATGAACTCAGAAGGATGTAGAAACATGTCCACAGTGGTATTACTAAACTATATGAACTCAGAAGGTTGTAGAAACATGTCCACAGTGGTATTACTAAACTATATGAACTCAGAAGGTTGTAGAAACATGTCCACAGTGGTATTACTAAACTATATGAACTCAGAAGGTTGTAGAAACATGTCCACAGTGGTATTACTAAACTATATGAACTCAGGTTGTAGAAACATGTCCACAGTGGTATTACTAAACTATATGAACTCAGAAGGTTGTAGAAACATGTCCACAGTGGTATTACTAAACTATATGAACTCAGGTTGTAGAAACATGTCCACAGTGGTATTACTAAACTATATGAACTCAGAAGGTTGTAGAAACATGTCCACAGTGGTATTACTAAACTATATGAACTCAGGTTGTAGAAACATGTCCACAGTGGTATTACTAAACTATATGAACTCAGAAGGTTGTAGAAACATGTCCACAGTGGTATTACTAAACTATATGAACTCTGAAGGTTGTAGAAACATGTCCACAGTGGTATTACTAAACTATATGAACTCAGGTTGTAGAAACATGTCCACAGTGGTATTACTAAACTATATGAACTCAGATGGTTGTAGAAACATGTCCACAGTGGTATTACTAAACTATATGAACTCAGGTTGTAGAAACATGTCCACAGTGGTATTACTAAACTATATGAACTCAGAAGGTTGTAGAAACATGTCCACAGTGGTATTACTAAACTATATGAACTCAGGTTGTAGAAACATGTCCACAGTGGTATTACTAAACTATATGAACTCAGAAGGTTGTAGAAACATGTCCACAGTGGTATTACTAAACTATATCAACTCAGAAGTTGATGATACGCCTGTTGCGTAGCAGCCACTGAACTGCTCTCGGACTTACTTATTGCTGTTCACTGGACCTTATGATCACACAGCTGATGCCTGCTGGACTGTTCCTTTACACAGTGCCCCATCCTGTTGATCTGTTTAGCCTCAGCCCAAACTTTCATCGCCATTACCAGCTGTTGTCTTAGCTCTCTCGAATAACACCTGTGATTGCGTTATGCCTCTCTCCTATGTCAATATGCCTTGCTTATTGCTGTTTCGGTTATTTCTTATTTTACTATTTCACTGTAGATCCCCCAGTCCAGCTCAACCTGCCTTAGATAGCTCCTTTGTCCCACCCCCCATACATATAGACCGGCTCAATCGGTGCCTCCAGGATGCTATCTCTTTCATTGTTACCCAACGCTTAGGTTTACCTCCACTGTACTCATATCCTTCCATATCCTTGTCTGTACATAATGCCCTGAATCTATTCTACAACGCCCAGAAATCTGCCCCTTTTCTCTGTACTCAACGTACTAGAAGACCAGTTCTTAAAGCCTTTAGCCGTATCCTTATTCTATTCCTCCTCTGTTCCTCTGGTGATGTAGAGGCTAACCCAGGCCCTGCAGCCCTCAGTATCACTCCTACTCCCCGGGCACTATCATTTGTTGACTTCTGTAACCGTAAAAGCCTTGGTTTCTTGCATGTTAACATAAGAAGCCTCCTCCCTAAGTTTGAGTTATTCACTGCGTTAGCACACTCCGCCAACCCTGATGTTCTAGCAGTGTCTGAATCCTGGCTTAGGAAGGCCACCAAAGATTCAGAAATGTCCATTCCCAACTACAACATTTTCCGTCTAGATAGAACTGCCAAAGGGGGCGGAGTTGCAATCTACTGTAGAGATAGCCTGCAGAGCTCTATCATACTATCCAGGTCTGTGCCCAAACAGTTTGAGCTTCTACTTCTAAAAATCCACCTTTCCAGAAATAAGTCTCTCACTGTTGCCGCTTGCTACAGACCCCCCTCAGCCCCCTGCTGTGCCCTGGACACCATATGTGAATTGATTGCCCCCCATTTATCCTCAGAGTTTGTATTGCTTGGCAGCGATCACTGCCTCATTGCCTGTGTCCGTAATGGGTCCGCGGTCAAACGACCACCCCACATCACTGTCAAACGCTCCCTAAAACACTTCAGCGAGCAGGCCTTTCTAATTGACCTGGCCTGGGTATCTTGGATGGATATTGACCTCGTTCTGTCAGTAGAGGATGCCTGGTTGTTCTTTAAAAGTGCTTTCCTCTCCATCTTAAATAAGCATGCCCCATTCAAAAAAATTCAGAACTAAGAACAGATATAGCCCCTGGTTCACCCCAGACTTGACTGCCCTTGACCAGCACAAAAACATCATGTGGTGTACTGCATTAGCATCGAACAGCCCCCGCGATATGCAACTTTTCAGGGAAGTCAGGAACCAATATACACAATCAGTTAGGAAAGCAAAGGCTAGCTTTTTCAAACAGAAATTTGCATCCTGTAGCACTAACTCCAAAAAGTTTTGGGACACTGTAAAGTCCATGGAGAATAAGAGCACCTCCTCCCAGCTGCCCACTGCACTGAGGCTAGGAAACACTGTCACTACCGCTAAATCTACGATAATCGAAACGTTCAACAAGCATTTTGCCATGGCTGGCCATGCTTTCCACCTGGCTACCCCTACCCCGGCCACCAGCTCTGCACCCTCCACTGCAACTTGCCCACTCCACTGCAACTTTCTTTCTAAAATTAGCCGCCGAAATTGTCGCAACCCCTATTACTAGCCTGTTCAAACTCTCTTTCGTATCGTCTGAGATCCCCAGAGATTGGAAACCTGCCGCGGTCATCCCCCTCTTCAAAGGGGGTGACACTCTAGATCCAAACTGTTACAGACCTATATCCATCCTGCCCTGCCTTTCGAAAGTATTCGAAAGCCAAGTTAACAAACAGATCACCGACCATTTCGAATCCCACCGTACCTTCTCCGCTATGCAATCTGGTTTCCGAGCTGGTCATGGGTGCACCTCAGCCACGCTCAAGGTCCTAAACGATATTATAACCGCGATCGATAAAAGACAGTACTGCGCAGCCGTCTTCATAGACCTGGCCAAGGCTTTCGACTTTGTCAACCACCGCATTCTTATTGGCAGACTAAATAGCCTTGGTTTCTCAAATGACTGCCTCGACTGGTTCACCAACTACTTCTCAGATAGAGTTCAATGTGTCAAATCGGAGGGCCTGTTGTCTGGACCTCTGGCAGTCTCTATGGGGGTTCCAAAGGGTTAAATTCTCGGTCCGACTCTATTCTCTGTGTATATCAATGATGTAGTCATAAGTTTAGTATTTGGTCCCATATTCCTTACCTGCAGTGATTACATCAAGCTTGTGATTCTACAAACTTGTTGAATACATTTGCAGTTTGTTTTGGTTGTGTTTTAGATGATGTTTTTCCCAATAGAAACTGAATGGTGAATAATGTCCTGTCATTTTGGAGTCACTTCACTTGTATTGTCAGTAAGAATAGAAGATGTTTCTGAACACTTCTACATTCATGTGGATGCTACCATGATTATGAATAATCATGAATGAATCGTGAATGATGATGAATGAGAAAGTTACAGAGGAACAAGGATCATACCCCCTCTGTTATTGGTAATGGTGAGAGGTTAGCATGTTTTGTTGTAGCCTCTGTAACTTTCTCACTCATTATTATTCATGATTCATTCATGATTCTTCTTAATCATTGCATCATTAGGATTAATTTAGTAGTGTTTAGAAACATGTTATCTACTCACTTAGACAGAAATGTACTCTAGTCATCATCCATCATTTTAATATTGGGCAAAACATAACCCAAAACACAACCAAAACAAACTGCAAATGCAACCGACGAGTTTGGGACCAAATACTAAACTTGGACTATTTTAAGTACATTTGTCAGAATACTTATGACTTCTTCAAATGGGGGACTAGATACATAAAGTGCTTTCATTTCTAAACGGTGAAACAGATATGTATTAAAATACCCTCAAATAAAATGTTACATTATATACTGTCACCTCATATGAAACATTTGATCTCAAATCCAAAATGCTGGAGTACAGAGACACATTTAAAATGTTAGCTTCACTGTCAAAATAGATATGGTGTGGACTGTATACTCAATACAATCTAAATCTGATACCTCACTGTCTGTCTTTTGACTGATACTGCCTTTTAAACTGGTCTGGTCAGTCAACTCAAATATTTGTAATATGTATTTTTCTATCTACAAGCAATAGTATGATAATTTCTAATAATTATACATTATTTTATGAATAGATATGGCAGGTTTCAGGACACTGATGTATCTGAATATGTTGAAAAAATATACTGCCACTATTTTCACCACCAAAGAATAGCAGTGTGGTTTTAATATGATTTGACTCTTTGCAGGCTGTCAGGCTGTCTAGTCACAGAGGAAGGCTGTGCGTCTCTGGTCTCAGCTCTGAAGTCAAACCCCTCACACCTGAGAGAGCTGGATCTGAGTAACAATGACCTGAAGGATTCAGGAGTGAAGCTGCTCTCTGCTGGACTGGGGAATCCCCACTGTAAACTGGAGACTCTGAGGTCAGTATTCCTGTAGTTGGTCAACAACTGATAACTTGTTCACCAGATCCACATGTGTTTGCCAGGCACACATAGTCCACACCATATGTGTTTGGACAGTGAAACTTACAGTTTTACATTTGGTGCTATGCTCCAGCATTTTGGATTTGAGATAGAATGTTTCATATTAGGCAACAGTACAGAATGTCACCTTTCACACTCACACTGTACACACACACACACACTGGACACATACACAAAAAGGACACATACTGGACACACACGCACTCTGGACACATGATCACACACACACTGGACACAAACACACTGGACACACACACACACTGGCCCCACACACACACTGGACAAATACACACACAAAAAGGACACATACACAAAAAGGGCACACACAGGACACAAACACTGGACACACACACACACACACACACACACTTGGACAAAGTTATATGCTGACTGTGTGTGTGTGTGTGTGTGTGTGTGTGTGTGTGTGTGTGTGTGTGTGTGTGTGTGTGTGTGTGTGTGTGTGTGTGTGTGTGTGTGTGTGTGTGTGTGTGTGTGTGTGTGTGTGTGTGTGTGTGTGTACTCGTTTTGGTGACATATGAAGACAATTTTATGACAATTCACCTTCAATGTCAGGACGCTCGGAAATATGAGGACATTTTTGGAGTCCTCATTTCTCCGAGCTCACTACAGTGTTCTAGACGACCATAGAATGCCCCTGAACCAAAAATCTGAAAAGTCTTTAAATGTCACAATCTCATGATTTGAAGTGTGTGTGTGTGTTTACGCTTTTTGCTCACCTGTGAATACGCCACCTAGTGGTCAGTTTTGGAACATTAACACACTTTAAACACACTTTAGTCACGTGACACACTTTAGTCATGTGACACACTTTAGTTACGTGACATATCCTGATTTAGTTTGAGCACACTTTACAACTATTCAAGATAGATTTACTTGAATACACATAATACATGTCATCATAGTCAACTATAACTAAGCTTTGGATAAAAGCGTTTGCTAAATGGCATATTATTTATTTATTATCATAAAATCCCCCTAAATCCCTCAAATAAAAACATAATTTAGCATCAATTAGCCAGATAAGCTAATGTTAGCAAATTAGCTGAAAGGAATGAAAAGGACTTTTGCCACATGGAAAATTCAGAACTGGAAGAAGTGCAAGAGAAATGAAGGTAATACATTTATTTTTCTTCATTTACAACTAAAGAGATAGTTATTATCTAAGCTGTTCTTACATTTAAGTGTTCTTGACCACAAATGTTACTTAGCACTATCATGTTTTTCCATTTAAAGCCAAAGTGATGATATTGGTTGTTCAGTTCAGATAATGTTATTTGTAGAGTTTACAGTACTATACTTTTATAACAGTATTTATCTTTGAAGGTGTTAAGATTGCTTACTGTGCTTACTGTGAAAAGATTGCTATTGTGATTGCAGTTGCATAAGGTTTGCACTGAATGGTTAGCCTAATAAGCTAACCAGATACTGCATTAGTAAGAACATGAGCACGATATGACTAAAGGCAGACTAATACCATTTGATATATCCTTATTCGATTCAAATCAAGTATTAGTCTTTTCTGTATTTGTCTCGCTGACTTTTTGTCATCTTCCAATGTAGATGTTTTCTAGTTGAGGAGCACATGGGCAATTGAAGAGCATATCAAAACGAAGAGCCAGACTTAGTCCTGAGGCTGAGGCTATTCATTTTATTATTTCTGGAAGTGACAAGCCTTGTATAAAGTGAAATGGATCAATGACTATAAAGGTATGTTATACACACACGCTACACTTATTGGGTCTTACCATATTGGGATGTCATTTGAAACACATTCAAGTCTTACACAAGTGAAAAAATCACTGCGTACCGCTGCATTAGACACATACGGCTTTAACATCCAATTTCAGAAGTTATGTTGTGATTCTTTTGCAAGCAGTTGGGGATGGGGAAAAATATTCAAGATTTATGAACTACACCTCCCAACTTCTATTAGAATGTGTGATATTGGTGGTAATTTCCTTGGCCAGTCGGCAGACCGTTCGTGCTATGTGTGAAAGCCGGTAATGTGATTTAAATTCAAAAAAAAAAAATAACATTTGATCATAACAACCCCATCAATAAACGGAATGTAGAAGCATTTAAATGATAAAAATGTACAATACATGTGAATGATGCGTATCAGCGCGTAGAACAAATACGGCACCATTCAAGTTAACAGCGAAAATGCACCGCCGAGTAGGCCTACCGACAGAGAATCATGTTCACAACACGAGTGGGTGCGTAATCCCTGCCTGTGTGATTTGGGACTTTTTTGTGTACGCTAATGTCCTTAAATACAAAGTCTGCAATAAAGCGGTCTAAAGCGGGGAGTCAAAGGCAGACTCAGCGGTGCAAGTCACTGCAGGTCTAGCGGTGATAACTGCTGGAACCTTACCTGGGATCACATCTCTTTTTGCTTTAACGCCATTGTTTCGGCTTTTCCGTTTTTAGCTGTAGATCTGTCATTAAATCCAACATAAAATACGTCTCCTCGTGATTTCATAGTTTTCAGACAAAATGTATTTTGAATGTTGACACCTTTTTGGGTCCTTACCAGTTTGCACCCCTGCAATGGATATTTCCCCTAAATATTAAATCATACACATTGATAAGCAGGCTAAATGGGTCTGATAAACTGCAATTCATTAACCTAATTTGAACTGTATTACTTGATACTAAGTTCTTAACTTTGTTACATCAGGACGTGGTGTATTTGCCTCAGCACCAATTGAAAAGGGATCATTTGTCCTCGAGTACCGTGGGGAGTTTATATCGCAATATGAACGGGACAAGAGGCAGGGGAAGTATACGGAAAAGCAAAATGCTTTCTTGTTTGATTTTGAATGGAACAATGGCTCATGGTGGTAAGTAAAACCCTATAAGACATCAGTTAATCTCTATATGTTTATATGTTTTGTGGAGAAAACGTAAATCTGTTTCCTTCTTCAATTTTAGCATAGATGCATCCTGCGAAGATGGTTCACTGGGGAGGCTGGTAAATGATGCCCACAGGTCCCCAAATTGCTAAATGAAAAAGATGATAGTCCAATGTAAACCTCATCTTTGCTTGTTTGCTATTGAAAACATCCAAGCACAGAGTGAAATAACCTATGATTATGGATAATCTCAGTGGCCATGACGTGCTCTGGTAAGTAAATCTGCTTTGATATATTATAATGTATAGGATCTGTCAAAGAATTATAAAATATATAAATACATGTCCCTTCTTGCATGTATGTTGTCACCGCTTTATATATATATATACAGTTGAAGTCGGAAGTTTACATACACCTTAGCCAAATACATTTAAACTCAGTTTTTCACAATTCCTGACATTTAATCCAAGTAAAAATTCCCTGTTTTAGGTCAGTTAGGATCACCACTTTATTTTAAGAATGTGAAATGTCAGAATAATAATAGAGAGAATTATTTATTTCAGCTTTTATTTATTTCATCACATTCCCAGTGGGTCAGAAGTTTACATACACTCAATTAGTATTTGGTAGCATTGCCTTTAAATTGTTTAACTTGGGTCAAACGTTTCGGGTAGCCTTCCACAAGCTTCCCACAATAAGTTGGGTGAATTTTGGCCGATTCCTCCTGACAGAGCTGGTGTAACTGAGTCAGGTTTGTAGGCCTCCTTGCTCGCACACGCTTTTTCAGTTCTGCCCACACATTTTCTATAGGATTGAGGTCAGGGCTTTTTGATGGCCACTCCAAAACCTTGACTTTGTTGTCCTTAAGCCATTTTGCCACAACTTTGGAAGTATGCTTGGGGTCATTGTCCATTTGGAAGACCCATTTTCAACCAAGCTTTAACTTCCTGACTGATGTCTTGAGATGTTGCTTCAATATATCCACATAATTTTCCTTCCTCATGATGCCATCTATTTTGTTAAGCGCACCAGTCCCTCCTGCAGCAAAACAACCCCACAGCATGATGCTGCCACCCCCGTGCTTCACGGTTGGGATGGTGTTCTTCGGCTTGCAAGCCTACCCCCTTTTTCCTCCAAACATATTGATGATCATTAAGGCCAAACAGTTCTATTTTTGTTTCATCAGACCAGAGGACATTTCTCCAAAAAGTACGATCTTTGTCCCCATGTGCAGTTGCAAACCACAGTCTGGCTTTTTTATGGCGGTTTTGAAGCAGTGGCTTCTTCCTTGCTGAGCGGCCTTTCAGGTTATGTCGATATAGGACTTGTTTTACTGTGGATATAGATACTTTTGTACCTGTTTCCTCCAGCATCATCACAAGGTCCTTTGCTGTTGTTCTGGGATTGATTTGCACCTTTCGCACCAAAGTACATTCATCTCTAGGAGACAGAACGCGTCTCCTTCCTGAGCGGTATGACGGCTTCGTGGTCCCATGGTGTTTATACTTGCGTACTATTGTTTGTAGAGATGAACGTGGTACCTTCAGGCGTTTGGAAATTGCTCCCAAGGATGAACCAGACCATAACAATGGTCATTAAGGCCAAACAGTTCTATTTTTGTTTCATCAGACCAGAGGACATTTCTCCAAAAAGTACGATCTTTGTCCCCATGTGCAGTTGCAAACCACAGTCTGGCTTTTTTTATGGCGGTTTTGAAGCAGTGGCTTCTTCCTTGCTGAGCGGCCTTTCAGGTTATGTCGATATAGGACTTGTTTTACTGTGGATATAGATACTTTTGTACCTGTTTCCTCCAGCATCATCACAAGGTCCTTTGCTGTTGTTCTGGGATTGATTTGCACCTTTCGCACCAAAGTACATTCATCTCTAGGAGACAGAACGCGTCTCCTTCCTGAGCGGTATGATGGCTTCGTGGTCCCATGGTGTTTATACTTGCGTACTATTGTTTGTAGAGATGAACGTGGTACATTCAGGCGTTTGGAAATTGCTCCCAAGGATGAACCAGACTTGTGGAGGTCTACACATTTTTTTCTGAGGTCTTGGCTGATTTCTTTTGATTTTCCCATGATGTCAAGCAAAGAGGCACTGAGTTTGAAGGTAGGCCTTGAAATAGATCCACAGGTACACCTCTCCAATTGACTCAAATGATGTCAATTAACCTATCAGAAGCTTCTAAAGCCATGACATCATTTTCTGGAATTTTCCAAGCTGTTTAAATGCACAGTCAACTTAGTGTATGTAAACTTCTGACCCACTGGAATTGTGATACAGTGAATTATAAGTGAAAAAATCTGTCTGTAAACAATTGTTGAAAAAATTACTTGTATCATGCACAAAGTAGATGTCCTAACCAACTTGGCAAAACTATAGTTTGTTAACAAGAAATTTGTGGAGTGGTTGAAAAACAAGTTATAATGACTCCAACCTAAGTGTATGTAAACTACCAACTTCAACTGTATACACTGATTAAATAGAGTATAATACAGAATATTTCTTGTTGTGTTTCGTTGCAGACACCAAGTGACAAGATCCCAGCTCAACCTTCAGCAGACCCAGAAGTGAGACAGAGATCCACTTCATCCTTCCAACAGGTTATTACACATTTATTGTAGATCTTTTCTATTTAAATTAAATTGTTGTCTCAGTTCATTCCAATATATGAATTACATGGCTTTTTACTGTATTACAACCAACCTTTTGTGTAAAATGTTCACAATATCAAAATTCCCATAACTTGTTTCGATATCATAGCGTAAACAAAATTAGCCCGACCATTTGACAGAACTAACCGCCCCTCAAAACATAAAATTAATCTTTATTCTCTCTAATGCCTACGTTTTTGTATTTTTGGGGCAATGCTTTTGTCCATTTAACATATTTCTTATCAATTTGCGTGATTTAATTGATATGGCAGTTGATCCATTTACGTTGCTTTTAAGGTGGTGAGCTTTCTTTTACAACAAAAGGATAACTCAAAGTCAGGAACCTTGATTCCAGATGTGTTCAGTCGTCAAGTCCTCGTTTGGTAATTAGGCTGTTCAAGACGTAAATGTGTTTCAGATTACGTCCCGATATGGTATGACCCAACCAGAGTAGAGTATGTGTGTTACACGGTCATCATATTGTTGGTTAGCAGATATTGTACAGTTTTAACCATTTTTATAGAGTCTTTCATAAAAAGCCCAGATTCATATATTAATTATCTTTCCTAACATCTTTGGTCAATGCAGCCCTTGACCTCAGCAATGAGTCTCACCCCAAAGGCGATTATGATAGACAGGTGGTAGGAATATATTGTGACTGAACTGAGTATGATCATTAGTTTACGAAATAGATATGATCTATATTATAAAACACAATATTTCTGACATGTTATTGTTGTATTTCGTTGCAGACACCAAGTGACAAGATCCCAGCTCAACCTTCAGCAGACCCAGAAGTAAGACAGAGATCCACTTTATCCTTCCAACAGGTTATTACACATTTATTGTAGATCTTTTCTATTTAAATTAAATTGTTGTGTCAGTTCATTCCAATATATAAATGACATGGCTTTTTACTGTATTACAACCAACCTTTTGTGTAAAATGTTCACAAAATCAACATTCCCATAACTTGTTTCGATATCATAGTGTAAACAAAATTAGCCCGACCATTTGACAGAACTAACCGCCCTCAAAATATACAATTAATCTTTATTCTCTCTAATGCCTATGTTTTGTATTTTTGGGGCAATGTTTTTGCCCATTTAACATATTTCTTATCAATTTGCGTGATTTAATTTATATGGCAGTTGATCCATTTACATTACTTTTAAGGTTGTGAGCTTTCGTTGACAACAACATGATAACTCAAAGTCAGGAACGTGGACTCTAGATGTGTTCAGTCGTCAAGTCCTCATTTGGTAATTAGGCTGTTCAAGACGTAATTGCCTTTCAGATTACGTCCCGATATGGTATGACCCAACCAGAGTAGAGTGTGTGTGTTACACGGTCCTCATATTGTTGGTTGGCAGATATTGTACAGTTTTAACAATTTTTATAGAGTTTTACATAAAAAGCCCAGATCCATATATGAATTATCTTTCCTAACATCTGTGGTCAATGCAGCCCTTGACCTCAGCAATGAGTCTCACCCCAAAGGCGATTATGATAGACAGGTGGTAGGAATATATTGTGACCGAACTGAGTATGATCATTAGTTTACGAAATAGATATGATCTATATTATAAAACACAATATTTCTGACATGTTATTGTTGTATTTCGTTGCAGATACCAAGTGACAAGATCCCAGCTCAACCTTCAGCAGACCCAGAAGTGAGACAGAGATCCACTTCATCCTTCCAACAGGTTATTACATATTTATTGTAGATCTTTTCTATTTAAATTAAATTGTTGTCTCAGTTCATTCCAAAATATGAATTAAATGGCTTTTTACTGTATTATAACCAACCTTTTGTGTAAAATGTTCACAAAATCAACATTCCCATAACTTGTTTCGATATCATAGTGTAAACAAAATTAGCCCGACCATTTGACAGAACTAATCGCCCCTCAAAATATAAAAATAATCTTTATTCTCTCTAATGCCTATGTTTTTGTATTTTTGGGGCAATGTTTTTGCCCATTTAACATATTTCTTATCAATTTGCGTGATTTAATTTATATGGCAGTTGATCCATTTACATTACTTTTAAGGTTGTGAGCTTTCTTTGACAACAAAAGGATAACTCAAAGTCAGGAACCTTGACTCTAGATGTGTTCAGTCGTCATGTCCTCATTTGGTACTAAGGCTGTTCAAGACGTAAATGTGTTTCAGATGACGTCCCGATATGGTATGACCCAACCAGAGTAGAGTGTGTGTGTTACACGGTCCTCATATTGTTGGTTGGCAGATATTGTACAGTTTTAACAATTTTTATAGAGTTTTACATAAAAAGCCCAGATCCACATATGAATTATCTTTCCTAACATCTGTGGTCAATGCAGCCCTTGACCTCAGCAATGAGTCTCACCCCAAAGGCGATTATGATAGACAGGTGGTAGGAATATATTGTGACTGAACTGAGTATGATCATTAGTTTACTAAATAGATATGATCTATATTATAAAACACAATATTTCTGACATGTTATTGTTGTATTTCGTTGCAGACACCAAGTGACAAGATCCCAGCTCAACCTTCAGCTGACCCAGAAGTGAGACAGAGATCCACTTCATCCTTCCAACAGGTTATTACATATTTATTGTAGATCTTTTCTATTTAAACTAAATTGTTGTGTCAGTTCATTCCAATATATAAATGACATGGCTTTTTACTGTATTACAACCAACCTTTTGTGTAAAATGTTCACAAAATCAACATTCCCATAACTTGTTTCGATATCATAGTGTAAACAAAATTAGCCCGACCATTTGACAGAACTAACCGCCCTCAAAATATACAATTAATCTTTATTCTCTCTAATGCCTATGTTTTGTATTTTTGGGGCAATGTTTTTGCCCATTTAACATATTTCTTATCAATTTGCGTGATTTAATTTATATGGCAGTTGATCCATTTACATTACTTTTAAGGTTGTGAGCTTTCGTTGACAACAACATGATAACTCAAAGTCAGGAACGTGGACTCTAGATGTGTTCAGTCGTCAAGTCCTCATTTGGTAATTAGGCTGTTCAAGACGTAATTGCCTTTCAGATTACGTCCCGATATGGTATGACCCAACCAGAGTAGAGTGTGTGTGTTACACGGTCCTCATATTGTTGGTTGGCAGATATTGTACAGTTTTAACAATTTTTATAGAGTTTTACATAAAAAGCCCAGATCCATATATGAATTATCTTTCCTAACATCTGTGGTCAATGCAGCCCTTGACCTCAGCAATGAGTCTCACCCCAAAGGCGATTATGATAGACAGGTGGTAGGAATATATTGTGACCGAACTGAGTATGATCATTAGTTTACGAAATAGATATGATCTATATTATAAAACACAATATTTCTGACATGTTATTGTTGTATTTCGTTGCAGACACCAAGTGACAAGATCCCAGCTCAACCTTCAGCAGACCCAGAAGTGAGACAGAGATCCACTTCATCCTTCCAACAGGTTATTACATATTTATTGTAGATCTTTTCTATTTAAATTAAATTGTTGTCTCAGTTCATTCCAAAATATGAATTAAATGGCTTTTTACTGTATTATAACCAACCTTTTGTGTAAAATGTTCACAAAATCAACATTCCCATAACTTGTTTCGATATCATAGTGTAAACAAAATTAGCCCGACCATTTGACAGAACTAACCGCCCCTCAAAATATAAAAATAATCTTTATTCTCTCTAATGCCTATGTTTTTGTATTTTTGGGGCAATGTTTTTGCCCATTTAACATATTTCTTATCAATTTGCGTGATTTAATTTATATGGCAGTTGATCCATTTACATTACTTTTAAGGTTGTGAGCTTTCTTTGACAACAAAAGGATAACTCAAAGTCAGGAACCTTGACTCTAGATGTGTTCAGTCGTCATGTCCTCATTTGGTACTAAGGCTGTTCAAGACGTAAATGTGTTTCAGATGACGTCCCGATATGGTATGACCCAACCAGAGTAGAGTGTGTGTGTTACACGGTCCTCATATTGTTGGTTGGCAGATATTGTACAGTTTTAACAATTTTTATAGAGTTTTACATAAAAAGCCCAGATCCACATATGAATTATCTTTCCTAACATCTGTGGTCAATGCAGCCCTTGACCTCAGCAATGAGTCTCACCCCAAAGGCGATTATGATAGACAGGTGGTAGGAATATATTGTGACTGAACTGAGTATGATCATTAGTTTACTAAATAGATATGATCTATATTATAAAACACAATATTTCTGACATGTTATTGTTGTATTTCATTGCAGACACCAAGTGACAAGATCCCAGCTCAACCTTCAGCTGACCCAGAAGTGAGACAGAGATCCACTTCATCCTTCCAACAGGTTATTACATATTTATTGTAGATCTTTTCTATTTAAATTAAATTGTTGTCTCAGTTCATTCCAAAATATGAATTAAATGGCTTTTTACTGTATTACAACCAACCTTTTGTGTAAAATGTTCACAAAATCAACATTCCCATAACTTATTTCGATATCATAGTGTAAACAAAATTAGCCCGACCATTTGACAGAACTAACCGCCCCTTAAAAAAACATAAAAATAATCTTTATTCTCTCTAATGCCTATGTTTTTGTATTTTTGGGGCAATGTTTTTGCACATTTAACATATTTCTTATCAATTTGCGTGATTTAATTGATATGGCAGTTGATCCATTTACATTACTTTTAAGGTTGTGAGCTTTCTTTGACAACAAAAGGATAACTCAAAGTCAGGAACCTTGACTCTAGATGTGTTCAGTCGTCAAGTCCTCATTTGGTACTAAGGCTGTTCAAGACGTAAATGTGTTTCAGATGACGTCCCGATATGGTATGACCAAACCAGAGTAGAGTGTGTGTTACACGGTCCTCATATTGTTGGTTGGCAGATATTGTACAGTTTTAACAATTTTTATAGAGTTTTACATAAAAAGCCCAGATCCATTTATGAATTATCTTTCCTAACATCTGTGGTCAATGAAGCCCTTGACTTCAACAATGAGTCTCACCCCAAAGGCGATTATGATAGACAGGTGGTAGGAATATATTGTGACTGAACTGAGTATGATCATTAGTTTACGAAATAGATATGATCTATATTATAAAACACAATATTTCTGACATGTTATTGTTGTATTTTGTTGCAGACACCAAGTGACAAGATCCCAGCTCAACCTTCAGCAGACCCAGAAATGAGACAGAGATCCACTTCATCCTTCCAACAGGTTATTACATATTTATTGTAGATCTTTTCTATTTAAATTAAATTGTTGTCTCAGTTCATTCCAAAATATGAATTAAATGGCTTTTCACTGTATTACAACCAACCTTTTGTGTAAAATGTTCACAAAATCAACATTCCCATAACTTGTTTCGATATCATAGTGTAAACAAAATTAGCCCGACCATTTGACAGAACTAACCGCCCCTTAAAAAAACATAAAAATGATCTTTATTCTCTCTAATGCCTATGTTTTTGTATTTTTGGGGCAATGTTTTTGCACATTTAACATATTTCTTATCAATTTGCGTGATTTAATTGATATGGCAGTTGATCCATTTACATTACTTTTAAGGTTGTGAGCTTTCTTTGACAACAAAAGGATAACTCAAAGTCAGGAACCTTGACTCTAGATGTGTTCAGTCGTCAAGTCCTCATTTGGTACTAAGGCTGTTCAAGACGTAAATGTGTTTCAGATGACGTCCCGATATGGTATGACCAAACCAGAGTAGAGTGTGTGTTACACGGTCCTCATATTGTTGGTTGGCAGATATTGTACAGTTTTAACAATTTTTATAGAGTTTTACATAAAAAGCCCAGATCCATTTATGAATTATCTTTCCTAACATCTGTGGTCAATGAAGCCCTTGACTTCAACAATGAGTCTCACCCCAAAGGCGATTATGATAGACAGGTGGTAGGAATATATTGTGACTGAACTGAGTATGATCATTAGTTTACGAAATAGATATGATCTATATTATAAAACACAATATTTCTGACATGTTATTGTTGTATTTTGTTGCAGACACCAAGTGACAAGATCCCAGCTCAACCTTCAGCAGACCCAGAAATGAGACAGAGATCCACTTCATCCTTCCAACAGGTTATTACATATTTATTGTAGATCTTTTCTATTTAAATTAAATTGTTGTCTCAGTTCATTCCAAAATATGAATTACATGGCTTTTCACTGTATTACAACCAACCTTTTGTGTAAAATGTTCACAAAATCAACATTCCCATAACTTGTTTCGATATCATAGTGTAAACAAAATTAGCCCGACCATTTGACAGAATTACTCGCCCCTCAAAACATAAAATTAATCTTTATTCTCTCTAATGCCAATGTTTTTGTATTTTTGGGGCAATGTTTTTGCCCATTTAACATATTTCTTATCAATTTGCGTGATTTAATTTATATGGCAGTTGATACATTAACATTACTTTTAAGGTGGTGAGCTTTCTTTGACAACAAAAGGATAACTCAAAGTCAGGAACATTGATTCCAGATGTGTTCAGTCGTCAAGTCCTCATTTGGTAATTAGGCTGTTCAAGACGTAAATGTGTTTCAGATTACGTCCCGATATGGTATGACCCAACCAGAGTAGAGTGTGTGTGTTACACGGTCCTCATATTGTTGGTTAGCAGATATTGTACAGCTTTAACCATTTTTATAGAGTCTTGGATAAAAAGCCCAGATCCATATATGAATTATCTTTCCTAACATCTGTGGTCAATGCAGCCCTTGACCTCAGCAATGATTCTCACCCCAAAGGCGATTATGATAGACAGGTGGTAGGAATATATTGTGACTGAACTGAGTATGATCATTAGTTTACGAAATAGATATGATCTATATTATAAAACACAATATTTCTGACATGTTATTGTTGTATTTCGTTGCAGACACCAAGTGACAAGATCCCAGCTCAACCTTCAGCAGACCCAGAAGTGAGACAGAGATCCACTTCATCCTTCCAACAGGTTATTACACATTTATTGTAGATCTTTTCTATTTAAATTAAATTGTTGTCTCAGTTCATTCCAAAATATGAATTAAATGGCTTTTTACTGTATTACAACCAACCTTTTGTGTAAAATGTTCACAATATCAAAATTCCCATAACTTCTTTCGATATCATAGCATAAACAAAATTAGCCCGACCATTTGACAGAACTAACCGTCCCTCAAAACATAAAATTAATCTTTATTCTCTCTAATGCCAATGTTTTTGTATTTTTGGGGCAATGTTTTTGCCCATTTAACATATTTCTTATCAATTTGCGTGATTTAATTTATATGGCAGTTGATACATTAACATTACTTTTAAGGTGGTGAGCTTTCTTTGACAACAAAAGGATAACTCAAAGTCAGGAACATTGATTCCAGATGTGTTCAGTCGTCAAGTCCTCATTTGGTAATTAGGCTGTTCAAGACGTAAATGTGTTTCAGATTACGTCCCGATATGGTATGACCCAACCAGAGTAGAGTGTGTGTGTTACACGGTCCTCATATTGTTGGTTAGCAGATATTGTACAGCTTTAACCATTTTTATAGAGTCTTGGATAAAAAGCCCAGATCCATATATGAATTATCTTTCCTAACATCTGTGGTCAATGCAGCCCTTGACCTCAGCAATGATTCTCACCCCAAAGGCGATTATGATAGACAGGTGGTAGGAATATATTGTGACTGAACTGAGTATGATCATTAGTTTACGAAATAGATATGATCTATATTATAAAACACAATATTTCTGACATGTTATTGTTGTATTTCGTTGCAGACACCAAGTGACAAGATCCCAGCTCAACCTTCAGCAGACCCAGAAGTGAGACAGAGATCCACTTCATCCTTCCAACAGGTTATTACACATTTATTGTAGATCTTTTCTATTTAAATTAAATTGTTGTCTCAGTTCATTCCAAAATATGAATTAAATGGCTTTTTACTGTATTACAACCAACCTTTTGTGTAAAATGTTCACAATATCAAAATTCCCATAACTTCTTTCGATATCATAGCATAAACAAAATTAGCCCGACCATTTGACAGAACTAACCGTCCCTCAAAACATAAAATTAATCTTTATTCTCTCTAATGCCTATGTTTTTGTATTTTTGGGGCAATGTTTTTGCCCATTTAACATATTTCTTATCAATTTGCGTGATTTAATTAATATGGCAGTTGATCCATTTACATTACTTTTAAGGTTGTGAGCTTTCTTTGACAACAAAAGGATAACTCAAAGTCAGGAACCTTCATTCCAGATGTGTTCAGTCGTCAAGTCCTCATTTGGTAATTAGGCTGTTCAAGACGTAAATGTGTTTCAGATTACGTCCCGATATGGTATGACCCAACCAGAGTAGAGTGTGTGTGTTACACGGTCCTCATATTGTTGGTTAGCAGATATTGTACAGTTTTAACCATTTTTATAGAGTCTTGCATAAAAAGCCCAGATCCATATATGAATTATCTTTCCTAACATCTGTGGTCAATGCAGCCCTTGACCTCAGCAATGAGTCTCACCCCAAAGGCGATTATGATAGACAGGTGGTAGGAATATATTGTGACTGAACTGAATATGATCATTAGTTTACTAAATAGATATGATCTATATTATAAAACACAATATTTCTGACATGTTATTGTTGTATTTCGTTGCAGACACCAAGTGACAAGATCCCAGCTCAACCTTCAGCAGAACCAGAAGTGAGACAGAGATCCACTTCATCCTTCCAACAGGTTATTACATATTTATTGTAGATCTTTTCTATTTAAATTAAATTGTTGTCTCAGTTCATTCCAAAATATGAATTAAATGGCTTTTTACTGTATTATAACCAACCTTTTGTGTAAAATGTTCACAAAATCAACATTCCCATAACTTGTTTCGATATCATAGTGTAAACAAAATTAGCCCGACCATTTGACAGAACTAATCGCCCCTCAAAATATAAAAATAATCTTTATTCTCTCTAATGCCTATGTTTTTGTATTTTTGGGGCAATGTTTTTGCCCATTTAACATATTTCTTATCAATTTGCGTGATTTAATTTATATGGCAGTTGATCCATTTACATTACTTTTAAGGTTGTGAGCTTTCTTTGACAACAAAAGGATAACTCAAAGTCAGGAACCTTGACTCTAGATGTGTTCAGTCGTCATGTCCTCATTTGGTACTAAGGCTGTTCAAGACGTAAATGTGTTTCAGATGACGTCCCGATATGGTATGACCCAACCAGAGTAGAGTGTGTGTGTTACACGGTCCTCATATTGTTGGTTGGCAGATATTGTACAGTTTTAACAATTTTTATAGAGTTTTACATAAAAAGCCCAGATCCACATATGAATTATCTTTCCTAACATCTGTGGTCAATGCAGCCCTTGACCTCAGCAATGAGTCTCACCCCAAAGGCGATTATGATAGACAGGTGGTAGGAATATATTGTGACTGAACTGAGTATGATCATTAGTTTACTAAATAGATATGATCTATATTATAAAACACAATATTTCTGACATGTTATTGTTGTATTTCGTTGCAGACACCAAGTGACAAGATCCCAGCTCAACCTTCAGCTGACCCAGAAGTGAGACAGAGATCCACTTCATCCTTCCAACAGGTTATTACATATTTATTGTAGATCTTTTCTATTTAAACTAAATTGTTGTGTCAGTTCATTCCAATATATAAATGACATGGCTTTTTACTGTATTACAACCAACCTTTTGTGTAAAATGTTCACAAAATCAACATTCCCATAACTTGTTTCGATATCATAGTGTAAACAAAATTAGCCCGACCATTTGACAGAACTAACCGCCCTCAAAATATACAATTAATCTTTATTCTCTCTAATGCCTATGTTTTGTATTTTTGGGGCAATGTTTTTGCCCATTTAACATATTTCTTATCAATTTGCGTGATTTAATTTATATGGCAGTTGATCCATTTACATTACTTTTAAGGTTGTGAGCTTTCGTTGACAACAACATGATAACTCAAAGTCAGGAACGTGGACTCTAGATGTGTTCAGTCGTCAAGTCCTCATTTGGTAATTAGGCTGTTCAAGACGTAATTGCCTTTCAGATTACGTCCCGATATGGTATGACCCAACCAGAGTAGAGTGTGTGTGTTACACGGTCCTCATATTGTTGGTTGGCAGATATTGTACAGTTTTAACAATTTTTATAGAGTTTTACATAAAAAGCCCAGATCCATATATGAATTATCTTTCCTAACATCTGTGGTCAATGCAGCCCTTGACCTCAGCAATGAGTCTCACCCCAAAGGCGATTATGATAGACAGGTGGTAGGAATATATTGTGACCGAACTGAGTATGATCATTAGTTTACGAAATAGATATGATCTATATTATAAAACACAATATTTCTGACATGTTATTGTTGTATTTCGTTGCAGACACCAAGTGACAAGATCCCAGCTCAACCTTCAGCAGACCCAGAAGTGAGACAGAGATCCACTTCATCCTTCCAACAGGTTATTACATATTTATTGTAGATCTTTTCTATTTAAATTAAATTGTTGTCTCAGTTCATTCCAAAATATGAATTAAATGGCTTTTTACTGTATTATAACCAACCTTTTGTGTAAAATGTTCACAAAATCAACATTCCCATAACTTGTTTCGATATCATAGTGTAAACAAAATTAGCCCGACCATTTGACAGAACTAACCGCCCCTCAAAATATAAAAATAATCTTTATTCTCTCTAATGCCTATGTTTTTGTATTTTTGGGGCAATGTTTTTGCCCATTTAACATATTTCTTATCAATTTGCGTGATTTAATTTATATGGCAGTTGATCCATTTACATTACTTTTAAGGTTGTGAGCTTTCTTTGACAACAAAAGGATAACTCAAAGTCAGGAACCTTGACTCTAGATGTGTTCAGTCGTCATGTCCTCATTTGGTACTAAGGCTGTTCAAGACGTAAATGTGTTTCAGATGACGTCCCGATATGGTATGACCCAACCAGAGTAGAGTGTGTGTGTTACACGGTCCTCATATTGTTGGTTGGCAGATATTGTACAGTTTTAACAATTTTTATAGAGTTTTACATAAAAAGCCCAGATCCACATATGAATTATCTTTCCTAACATCTGTGGTCAATGCAGCCCTTGACCTCAGCAATGAGTCTCACCCCAAAGGCGATTATGATAGACAGGTGGTAGGAATATATTGTGACTGAACTGAGTATGATCATTAGTTTACTAAATAGATATGATCTATATTATAAAACACAATATTTCTGACATGTTATTGTTGTATTTCATTGCAGACACCAAGTGACAAGATCCCAGCTCAACCTTCAGCTGACCCAGAAGTGAGACAGAGATCCACTTCATCCTTCCAACAGGTTATTACATATTTATTGTAGATCTTTTCTATTTAAATTAAATTGTTGTCTCAGTTCATTCCAAAATATGAATTAAATGGCTTTTTACTGTATTACAACCAACCTTTTGTGTAAAATGTTCACAAAATCAACATTCCCATAACTTATTTCGATATCATAGTGTAAACAAAATTAGCCCGACCATTTGACAGAACTAACCGCCCCTTAAAAAAACATAAAAATAATCTTTATTCTCTCTAATGCCTATGTTTTTGTATTTTTGGGGCAATGTTTTTGCACATTTAACATATTTCTTATCAATTTGCGTGATTTAATTGATATGGCAGTTGATCCATTTACATTACTTTTAAGGTTGTGAGCTTTCTTTGACAACAAAAGGATAACTCAAAGTCAGGAACCTTGACTCTAGATGTGTTCAGTCGTCAAGTCCTCATTTGGTACTAAGGCTGTTCAAGACGTAAATGTGTTTCAGATGACGTCCCGATATGGTATGACCAAACCAGAGTAGAGTGTGTGTTACACGGTCCTCATATTGTTGGTTGGCAGATATTGTACAGTTTTAACAATTTTTATAGAGTTTTACATAAAAAGCCCAGATCCATTTATGAATTATCTTTCCTAACATCTGTGGTCAATGAAGCCCTTGACTTCAACAATGAGTCTCACCCCAAAGGCGATTATGATAGACAGGTGGTAGGAATATATTGTGACTGAACTGAGTATGATCATTAGTTTACGAAATAGATATGATCTATATTATAAAACACAATATTTCTGACATGTTATTGTTGTATTTTGTTGCAGACACCAAGTGACAAGATCCCAGCTCAACCTTCAGCAGACCCAGAAATGAGACAGAGATCCACTTCATCCTTCCAACAGGTTATTACATATTTATTGTAGATCTTTTCTATTTAAATTAAATTGTTGTCTCAGTTCATTCCAAAATATGAATTAAATGGCTTTTCACTGTATTACAACCAACCTTTTGTGTAAAATGTTCACAAAATCAACATTCCCATAACTTGTTTCGATATCATAGTGTAAACAAAATTAGCCCGACCATTTGACAGAACTAACCGCCCCTTAAAAAAACATAAAAATGATCTTTATTC
Source organism: Coregonus lavaretus (assembly GCF_964263955.1). NCBI lineage: Eukaryota > Metazoa > Chordata > Actinopteri > Salmoniformes > Salmonidae > Coregonus > Coregonus lavaretus. The sequence goes on from NC_139989.1 coordinate 85,588,118, forward strand.
TCTCTAATGCCTATGTTTTTGTATTTTTGGGGCAATGTTTTTGCACATTTAACATATTTCTTATCAATTTGCGTGATTTAATTGATATGGCAGTTGATCCATTTACATTACTTTTAAGGTTGTGAGCTTTCTTTGACAACAAAAGGATAACTCAAAGTCAGGAACCTTGACTCTAGATGTGTTCAGTCGTCAAGTCCTCATTTGGTACTAAGGCTGTTCAAGACGTAAATGTGTTTCAGATGACGTCCCGATATGGTATGACCAAACCAGAGTAGAGTGTGTGTTACACGGTCCTCATATTGTTGGTTGGCAGATATTGTACAGTTTTAACAATTTTTATAGAGTTTTACATAAAAAGCCCAGATCCATTTATGAATTATCTTTCCTAACATCTGTGGTCAATGAAGCCCTTGACTTCAACAATGAGTCTCACCCCAAAGGCGATTATGATAGACAGGTGGTAGGAATATATTGTGACTGAACTGAGTATGATCATTAGTTTACGAAATAGATATGATCTATATTATAAAACACAATATTTCTGACATGTTATTGTTGTATTTTGTTGCAGACACCAAGTGACAAGATCCCAGCTCAACCTTCAGCAGACCCAGAAATGAGACAGAGATCCACTTCATCCTTCCAACAGGTTATTACATATTTATTGTAGATCTTTTCTATTTAAATTAAATTGTTGTCTCAGTTCATTCCAAAATATGAATTACATGGCTTTTCACTGTATTACAACCAACCTTTTGTGTAAAATGTTCACAAAATCAACATTCCCATAACTTGTTTCGATATCATAGTGTAAACAAAATTTGCCCGACCATTTGACAGAATTACTCGCCCCTCAAAACATAAAATTAATCTTTATTCTCTCTAATGCCAATGTTTTTGTATTTTTGGGGCAATGTTTTTGCCCATTTAACATATTTCTTATCAATTTGCGTGATTTAATTGATATGGCAGTTGATACATTAACATTACTTTTAAGGTGGTGAGCTTTCTTTGACAACAAAAGGATAACTCAAAGTCAGGAACATTGATTCCAGATGTGTTCAGTCGTCAAGTCCTCATTTGGTAATTAGGCTGTTCAAGACGTAAATGTGTTTCAGATTACGTCCCGATATGGTATGACCCAACCAGAGTAGAGTGTGTGTGTTACACGGTCCTCATATTGTTGGTTAGCAGATATTGTACAGCTTTAACCATTTTTATAGAGTCTTGGATAAAAAGCCCAGATCCATATATGAATTATCTTTCCTAACATCTGTGGTCAATGCAGCCCTTGACCTCAGCAATGATTCTCACCCCAAAGGCGATTATGATAGACAGGTGGTAGGAATATATTGTGACTGAACTGAGTATGATCATTAGTTTACGAAATAGATATGATCTATATTATAAAACACAATATTTCTGACATGTTATTGTTGTATTTCGTTGCAGACACCAAGTGACAAGATCCCAGCTCAACCTTCAGCAGACCCAGAAGTGAGACAGAGATCCACTTCATCCTTCCAACAGGTTATTACACATTTATTGTAGATCTTTTCTATTTAAATTAAATTGTTGTCTCAGTTCATTCCAAAATATGAATTAAATGGCTTTTTACTGTATTACAACCAACCTTTTGTGTAAAATGTTCACAATATCAAAATTCCCATAACTTCTTTCGATATCATAGCATAAACAAAATTAGCCCGACCATTTGACAGAACTAACCGCCCCTCAAAACATAAAATTAATCTTTATTCTCTCTAATGCCTATGTTTTTGTATTTTTGGGGCAATGTTTTTGCCCATTTAACATATTTCTTATCAATTTGCGTGATTTAATTAATATGGCAGTTGATCCATTTACATTACTTTTAAGGTTGTGAGCTTTCTTTGACAACAAAAGGATAACTCAAAGTCAGGAACCTTCATTCCAGATGTGTTCAGTCGTCAAGTCCTCATTTGGTAATTAGGCTGTTCAAGACGTAAATGTGTTTCAGATTACGTCCCGATATGGTATGACCCAACCAGAGTAGAGTGTGTGTGTTACACGGTCCTCATATTGTTGGTTAGCAGATATTGTACAGTTTTAACCATTTTTATAGAGTCTTGCATAAAAAGCCCAGATCCATATATGAATTATCTTTCCTAACATCTGTGGTCAATGCAGCCCTTGACCTCAGCAATGAGTCTCACCCCAAAGGCGATTATGATAGACAGGTGGTAGGAATATATTGTGACTGAACTGAATATGATCATTAGTTTACTAAATAGATATGATCTATATTATAAAACACAATATTTCTGACATGTTATTGTTGTATTTCGTTGCAGACACCAAGTGACAAGATCCCAGCTCAACCTTCAGCAGAACCAGAAGTGAGACAGAGATCCACTTCATCCTTCCAACAGGTTATTACACATTTATTGTAAATCTTTTCTATTTAAATTAAATTGATGTCTCAGTTCATTCCAAAATATGAATTAAATGGCTTTTTACTGTATTACAACCAACCTTTTGTGAAAAATGTTCACAAAATCAACATTCCCATAACTTGTTTCGATATCATAACGTAAACAAAATTAGCCTGACCATTTGACAGAACTAACCGCCCCTCAAAACATAAAATTAATCTTTATTCTCTCTAATGCCTATGTTTTTGTATTTTTGGGGCAATGTTTTTGCCCATTTAACATATTTCTTATCAATTTGCGTGATTTAATTTATATGGCAGTTGATCCATTTACATTACTTTTGAGGTTGTGAGCTTTCTTTGACAACAAAAGGATAACTCAAAGTCAGGAACCTTGACTCTAGATGTGTTCAGTCGTCAAGTCCTCATTTGGTACTAAGGCTGTTCAAGACGTAAATGTGTTTCAGATGACGTCCCGATATGGTATGTCCCAACCAGAGTAGAGTGTGTGTGTTACACGGTCCTCATATTGTTGGTTGGCAGATATTGTACAGTTTTAACAATTTTTATAGAGTTTTACATAAAAAGCCCAGATCCACATATGAATTATCTTTCCTAACATCTGTGGTCAATGCAGCCCTTGACCTCAGCAATGAGTCTCACCCCAAAGGCGATTATGATAGACAGGTGGTAGGAATATATTGTGACTGAACTGAGTATGATCATTAGTTTACTAAATAGATATGATCTATATTATAAAACACAATATTTCTGACATGTTAATGTTGTATTTCGTTGCAGACACCAAGTGACAAGATCCCAGCTCAACCTTCAGCAGACCCAGAAGTGAGAAAGAGATCCACGTCATCCTTCCAACAGGTTATTACACATTTATTGTAGATCTTTTCTATTTAAATTAAATTGTTGTCTCAGTTCATTCCAAAATATGAATTAAATGGCTTTTTACTGTATTACAACCAACCTTTTGTGTAAAATGTTCACAATATCAAAGTTCCCATAACTTATTTCGATATCATAGCATAAACAAAATTAGCCCGACCATTTGACAGAACTAACCGTCCCTCAAAACATAAAATTAATCTTTATTCTCTCTAATGCCTATGTTTTTGTATTTTTGGGGCAATGTTTTTGCCCATTTAACATATTTCTTATCAATTTGCGTGATTTAATTAATATGGCAGTTGATCCATTTACATTACTTTTAAGGTTGTGAGCTTTCTTTGACAACAAAAGGATAACTCAAAGTCAGGAACCTTGACTCTAGATGTGTTCAGTCGTCAAGTCCTCATTTGGTACTAAGGCTGTTCAAGACGTAAATGTGTTTCAGATGACGTCCCGATATGGTATGACCCAACCAGAGTAGAGTGTGTGTGTTACACGGTCCTCATATTGTTGGTTAGCAGATATTGTACAGTTTTAACCATTTCTATAGAGTCTTGCTTAAAAACCCCAGATCCACATATTCATTTTTTCATTTATATGTCATCTATAAAACGGTATTGTCAATTTCTTAACCCAAATTATTTTCACATACAGTATAATGTATAATATCCTAATTTACTGTTACGGTACTGTGTTCTTCATAATTTCATTCAAGGCAAGCAAGTCCAGTGGAATTGTACCCTTCCAGTGTCCTATTGCAAAGCAGGTAAGAAAGCTGCATTCTTGTCATTAGATAAAATAGTTCATGTCTTTGTTAACACATTGTGGTATTTTTGATGTGAGGAAACATTGTAGAAATTTGTACAGCTTAGAAAAAAACGCCATCTGCAAAATCTGAGGCGCCGTCATGATCGTTGTGAGGATCGTTATAAGAAGAGATAGCTGAGAGACAGAGGTCTTTCAATCAGTTTACTAGAATACATTTTTCTGTGAGTATGTAGGTGTTATGCACAATGTGATGGTACTGTAGGGAGTATGATACCCTAGGTATTAATACATGTATAAAGTTATTGACAGAATTAGATGCTTTTTTTTCTCCATTTTCCTTCAGACCTTGATGAATCTTCGGATGCTGCCGACTATCTTCCAGTCTCATGTGGCAATTCCTCGGATGCTTCTATTATAAGTACTACAAGAATATAAAACCACAGAAAAGAATCTCCACCACAAATTGTCAGAGAACACACCATTAGGGAATGTTACAGCACACAGTGGGGATAGTACCACCAGTTCAGAGAAGCCAAGAACATTAAGTTATTCAAAGATGCGCAGCAATCCTTGTACTTCAGTAATAAGCTGCAGTGCCAATTCATCAGAAAAAACATCACACCAGAAAAGCTCCATAAATGTCACACCTTTGTCAATAACAGCAAAAGGAAGCAAGTACAACAAGAAGCAATTTTGTCTTTATTGTAAAAAGGCCAATTATAAATTGGCAAGACACCTCGAATCCATCCACAGTGAAAAGCCTGATGTTGCAATGGCTTTCAGTTTTAATAAAGGATCCCGCAAAAGAAGAGAGTTGTTACGCTCTCTTAAGAAGAGATGAAACTTTGACCATAATACTGAAGTGGCAAGCTGTGGCACTGGAGAGATGGTTGCCTGTAAAAGACCTAGTAATGCAAAACCATCTGATGACTACCGTCACTGCAAATTTTGCGAAGGACTGTATGCAAGAAATTCGCTATGGAGACATGTGAGAAACTGCCCGAAAAAGTCTGTTGAGGGAGAGCCTCAAGTTGGGCGAAAACGGATTCAACTGCACTTACCAAGACCTGACTCAGTTAAGGAAACTGTTTGGAAGATTGCTTGTGAAATGAACCAGGATGACGTTTCCTCGGTTGTAAGGAGTGAAACTGAATTCCTTTGTATCGGCGAGTCACTGTTGAATTCCAGGAAACCATATGAGAGAAGGAATGACTACATACGGCAAAAAATTAGAGAGATGGCAAGACTATTGATAACGGCAAGGGCTATAACACCTTTGAAGAGCACCGAAGTCCTTGTTATGCCCTGTAACTTTCCCCATGTGATACAGGCAGTAAGATATGTTGCTGGTTATGATGTCGAAAGCAACTCGTATAAAATCCCATCATTGGCTTTGAAATTGGGACACAGTTTAGCCAAAGTTGCAGGCATTATTCAATGCAATGCCATCATTGCAAATCGCCCTGCTGTTGCAGAGTCTGCAAAGCAATTTGCCACTTTACATCAGAAAAAGTGGACAGAGTCCATTTCAGCTGCCGCATTGGGTACACTTCAACAAGCCAAATGGAATAAACCACAGGTTTTACCCTTTACAGAGGATGTGTCGGTGCTGCACACGTTTCTTGCTACTGAGCGTGCTAAGTGTATGAAGGACCTTGAGGAAGAACCCAACAGCAAAAGCTTTGGAAATCTTGCTAAAGTGACTTTGACGCAGGTAGTACTATTTAACAGAAGGAGGGAAGGGGAAGTTTCAAAAATGGAGCTTCAGTCTTTCACATCCAGGGATCTTACGGAGCTGAATCCAGACATTGTGAGGGGCCTTACTGACTTCGAGAGGAAGCTTGCAGAGCACTTTGAGAGAGTTGAGATTCGAGGTAAAAGGTCAAGAAAGGTTCCAGTGCTTCTAACCCCTGACATGATCACTGCTATGGACCTCCTCTTGATAAGCAGAAAAGAGTGTCAAGTCCACAAAGAAAATGTGTACATGTTTGCACGGCCATGTGTCCTTTCCCATTACAGAGGCTCCGACTGCTTTCGCAAGTATGCAAACAATGTGGTGCAAAGAACCCAGAGGCACTCACCTCAACAAGATTGCGGAAACAAGTCGCCACTTTGTCCACACTACTAAACCTCAAAGAAAATGAAATGGATCAACTTGCCACCTTTCTAGGACATGACATCCGTGTCCATAGAGAATTCTATCGGCTTCCAGAGAGTACCCTGCAGCTCGCAAAAGTCAGCAAACTGTTGATAGCAATCGAAAAAGGAAGACTGCCTTACCTGCAGGGGAAAGGGCTGGGTGACATTGAGGTCAATCCTGAAGGTAACATTTTGTTTGAAATATAGTTTTTAGCCACTTCAAATATAACTATTATAAGTGTTGTTAGTCCTTAATTTAAATAATTGGCCGTAAATGTTTTTTACCCAACCAGATGAAGTAGAAATGAGTGATGATGATTCCAGTGAAGAAACCATTGCTGACCTACATCAATGCAAAGGTATCCTGACTTGCATATATGTGGTAATATCTTTAAGTTATGTCACATAAATGCACATTTCTGTGGGGATTATCAAAATGATCCTCTATCTGTTTTTAAACAATCACATTGGTGGTGATAAATAATTCCACATTTATGGATTTGCAATCAGTTTATGTTTATATCTCAAATATCAGTTAATATCTAATGTAGAATTGCATATTGCCTGACATTGAGGTTGTTTACAGTGAATAATACAAGCAAGCAAACGTATTGTCATGAAGCTCATAGAACATAATTACATTCATTATTACTTTGCAAAGTCTCAACAACAGAGACTTCTAGGGACCAGACACTTCTGAGACAAACACCAGAGTCAACCACCCTGGACAACATGGAGGGCACTTCTGAGTCAACCACCCTGGACAACATGGAGGGCACTTCTGAGTCAACCACCCTGGACAACATGGAGGGCACTTCTGAGTCAACCACCCTGGACAACATGAAGGGCACTCCTGAGTCAACCACCTTGGATAACGTACACATGAGCAACACACAACCAAGACATGGTAAAATAGTCACATCCCAAGCATCCTCAAAGTGCTCCAAAGGAAAGCAAGGTTAGTAAGCATTTTGTATTCACATGTATTGATAACATCATATAACTACTAACTAGAATCCTTTGTATCATATCCTCCATTTGTCACTTTAGCAGAGCTCATTGTTAATCAGTTGTATTTTGTTTCCATTTATGAAAGCTGTGAAGGTGAGAAGCAAGTGGACAGGTGATGAAGTGAAAGCTGTTGAGTGGCATTTGCTTAATTTCATAACAAGCTGCAGAATACCAGGTGAAAAGGACTGTGACTCCTGCCTCCAAGCAGAGCCAGTAGCTCTGAAAGACAGAGACTGGGGTTGCTATCAAATACTACATCCACAACAGAAATGTAGCATTAAAAAGGAAGATGAATAGATAGAACTAGAGCATGCCAACTGTAGCTCAGGTACCATTCAATTCCAATTTCAATCAGCTTCTCCTCAGATAGTGTTAATATCTGTGGGTTTCATGTTCATATTATTTTATTTTCCTTAAATGATTTATATTGTTGGTTCTTGTACAAACATGCCACATAGGCTCGACTGTAGATCCCACATGTTTGTATGTTTATGTATAATTGAGGGCTATTAATGAGCATATGTTTGCCACTAATGGTCAAATTTTTTTGGGATAACAGTTGATGATATAGGTTAATACTCTGCTCTCATTGACAGGGAAAAGAGATAAACAGTACTTAAAGGGATTGTTATTGTTCCCAAGTTTTCAGAAGCACTTTGTTCTTAACCACAAGTTGTTGAATGTGGCAAGGTGTTTAAATTACTGTTAAACTATTACCATTTCAATGGGTGCTTGTAACAGGCCTTGTGTATGGTAACTTGCACTATGTAACTATGATGTAAATCCCTATGTTATTTAGACAGGTTAGCTGAATGTACACTGTCATGTTTCATAGAAGCTGGATGCTTTAATAGAGAGTTTCTCATTCATTTCAAACATGCCATTTCTACTGCCTTGTGCATAGCAGGGAAGGAGGCAAAGTGTAGGTGGTCTATTCTGGGTGTTCAATTGATTTGTTAATTTGTATATTTTCGCTGGCACTCAATAAAAATAAGGCATAAAGTGTTCCCTCTTTTTTTACATGAATATTGACTGCAAATGTATTGTTATAAATAACAATAATACGACATAAACAGTAGACTGAGAATATATTATATTTATGAGCTATGTGAACATGGATAGGTATTTCTGTTGAAGGTTACCTATCTGGTGAGCATGATTATTATAATAATTTTTTTAAAGCTTTAGTTAAGTATTGTACACCTATGATTCTTATGCAGACATTTCAACATGTAACCGGAACCACGTTCAAATACAGACCCTATTTACAGGTTCTTCATAAGTCACATAAACCTGAAAATCAGTGTGTATCTATGGGCTGCTGTTGCTATGGGCCTTATATGTCACATGAACCTGAAAAAGTCCTCATATATACTATTAAAATCAGGTCTGAACAAAATATAGCCCTAGACAAAATCTCAACAGATGGATGTATACCTAGAATCATGGGACCAAACTATTCTGATTCCCAGGTCTCTTGGACCTTGGGAAAGGCATGTCCCAATATGTCACATTTTTGTCATAAGTCCTGATATTGTCTATAAACACGTATGTGTGTGTGTGTGTGTGTGTGTGTGTGAGTTCAGGTGTATCCCTCAATGACTGTCTGTTCTTCTGCTTACCGCTACAGTGTGGAACATGGTGGAGAGAACACAATGAAACCTGGACTTAGAACATGTGAGTGTTGACTGCTGTGAAGAATATGACTAAGAATAAGTCTTAATTCAAGTGAAGTCAAAGTCAAAGACCACCATAATTACTTACTTGTTAATATTAAATATCAGCTGTAGTTCTACAGAAGCACAAATCAGGGACACCAAAGTTTACAAAGAGTTGCTTTGACAATGTGTGTGTGTGTGTGACGTGTTTGTGTTACTTTAGAAATGTGTGTGTGTGTTAAGGGTGTGTGTGTGTGTGTGTGTGTTTGTGTGTGTGTGTGTGTGTGTGTTCAGTTTGTGTGTGTGTGTGTGTGTGTGTGTGTGTGTGTTTGTTCAGGATTTGTGTGTGTGTGTGTGTGTGTTCAGTGTGTGTGTTTGTGTGTGTGTGTTCAGGATGTGTGTGTGTGTGTGTGTTTGTGTGTGTGTGTGTATGTGTGTGTGTGTAATTAATGGGAATAAGTGTGTTTTATATTACCATACAGTATAACATATGATCATTCAACAAGTCTCAACCTTAACTTCTCCTTTTGATACCTAGAAACATCTACATTAAATGAATTAGTGAAAAGTGAGTTAACATTCTAATGTGAATGATGATGATTTCTAATATTGTGTCTGGTTTCATCCATCAGATGTCTGTGATCTCACACTGGACCTAAACACAGTAAACAGATTCCTCTCTCTGTCTGAGGAGAACAGAAAGGTGACTGGGGGGAAAGAGGATCAGATGTATCCTGATCACCCAGAGAGATTTGAGGACAGGAGACAGGTGCTGTGTAGAGAGGGTCTGACTGGGCGCTGTTACTGGGAGGTAGAGTGGAGTGGGAGAGGGGCTGTTATAGGAGTGGCATATAAAGGAATCAGCAGGAGAGGAAGGGGTTATGACTGTATGATCGGATGTAATGACAAGTCCTGGAGTCTGTTCTGCTCTGACAACAGTTACTCTGCCTGTCACAATAATAACCCCACTACCATAGACGTCCCCTCCTCCAGCTCCCACAGAGTAGGAGTGTATCTGGACTGGCCAGCCGGCACTCTGTCCTTCTACAGAGTCTCCTCTGACACACTGACCCACCTGAACACATTCCACTCCACATTCACTGAGCCCCTCTATCCAGGGTTTAGGGTTTATGGTGTTGACTCCTCAGTGTCCCTGTAAATAATAACCATGGTAACACTGACACACACACACACACACACACACACACACACTGGACACACACACACTGACATACTGGACACACACATAAAATCTGGACACACACACACACTAGATACACTGGACACACACACTGTACACACACACTGACACAAACTGGACACACAAACACACTTGATACACACACACTGTACACACACACACACACACACACACACACACACACACACACTGGACAAACACACTGGACAGAAACACACACACTGGACACAAACACTGGATACACACACACTGGAAACACACACATACACACACAAACACACACACACACACACACACACTGGAAACACACACATACACACACACACACACACACACACACACACACTGGACAAACACAAACACTGGACAAACTCACACTGGACATACACACACACACACACACACTGGACACACACACACTGTACACACACACACACACACACACACTGAACACACACACTGGACACACACACACACACACACTGGACACACACACACACACACTGGACACACATACACACACTGGACACACACACACACACTGGACACACACACACACTGGACACACACACACACACTGGACACACACACACACACACTGGACAAACACACACACACACACACTGGACACACACACTGGACACACTCACACTGGACCCACACACACACACACTGGACACACACACAAAGACACACACACACACACACACACACACACACACACACACACACACACACACATACACTGGACACACACACACACACACACACACACACATACACACACTAGACACACACACACACACACACACACACACTGAACACACACACTGGACACACACACACACTGGACACACACACACACTGGACACACACAAACACACACACACACACACACACTGGACACACACAAACACACACACACACGCACTGGACAAACACACACACTGGACACACACAAACACACACACACACACAATGGACACACACAAACACACACACACACACTGGACACACACAAACACACACATACACACACACACACACACACACTGGACAAACACACACACTGGACATACACACACACACTGGACACACACACACACACACACACTAGACACACACACAACAATGTACACACACACACACACACACTGAACACACACACTGGACACAGACACACGCTGGACACACACACACTGGACACACACACACACAGACTGGACATACACAAACACACACACACACACACACACACACACACACACACACACTGGACACACACACACACACAGACTGGACACACACAAACACACACACACACACACACACACAAACACACTGGACAAACACACACACACACACACACTGGACACACTCACACTGGACACACACACACACACTGGACACACACACGCAGGACAAACACACACATACACACACACACACACACACACACACACACACACACACACACACACACACACACACACCGGACACACACACACACATACACTGGACCCACACACACACAAACACACTTGGGACACACATACACACACTAGACACACACACACACACACACACTGGACACACACACACACACACACACTGGACACACACACACTTAACACACACACACACACACACACACTGGACACACACACATTGGACACACACACACACACTGGACACACACACACACACACACTGGACACACACTGGACACACACACACACTGGACATACACAAACACACACTGGACACACACACACACACACTGGACACACACACACTGGACACACACACACACTGGACACACACACACACACTGGATACACACACACACACACTGGATACACACACACACTGGACACACACACACAAATACAATTGATACACACACACTGGACAAACACACACACACATACTGGACACACACACACACTGGACACACACACACACACACACTGGACACATTTCCATGTGTTGGATGTTGATGAAAGGAAATCCCATATAGCCTACTGGACAGGACTTTGCTATGGCATCTTCTGTTTGGGTGTCTCAGGTCAGGTCTGAGCCATGATCAGAATGTGTCTCTGTGTCTATTTCCAGCCCTGCCATTTCTACCTGTCCTGATCTAGTGTTTCACCCCTGACCTCCTCACACCGTCTCACTGTCCATGTCTGCTTTTAGCTCCCACCTCTACTTCACTGTGTTATAATGGACCTTATGCTTGTTATGTCACCTCTGGAACCAGTTATCAAACATACTGACCTTTCTGACCCTATCCTATGGCCCTACTTTCTACAGCTTAACATTAAAATTCCTCTATGAGTTTTGTTTAGTGTCCATTTACTTATCTATGTATTTGTTGTATATTGGGGTTGTGCTGCAGAGCATCATGGGGGTTTGTATGTGTTGAGATGATCACATTCCAGATAAATGGTTGAACTGATTCCTGTCTCCCGTCTCATCATTATTGAATTGTTATACAGACGTGGTTATGAAACCCACGAGACATAACAAAAGATTGGTGATGAGTAAGTCTGAATCTACAGGAACTATTCTGTCTGGAAGAAGTGGGTTTTTACAACTGTTTAAAACTGTTATTTTCTGTGGTACAGAATAGGCTAATGTTAGCACAGTGTATTGCTAGCAGAGGCAAGTGCATAGTCGAGCTAGCTAAGAAAGAGAGTTAACCAGTGGTTTAAAGTACTCAAGTAAAAATACTTTAAAGTACTACTTAAGTAGTTTTTTGGGGGGTATCTGTACTTGACTTTACTATTCATATGTTTGACTACTTTTACTTTCACTTCACTACATTCCTAAAGAAAATAATGTACTTTTTACTCCATACATTTTCCCTGACACCCAAAAGTACTCGTTACATTTTGAATGCTTAGCAGGACAGAAAATGGTCCAATTCACACACTTATCAAGAGAACATCCCTACTGCCTCTGATCTGGGGGACTCAGTAAACACAAATGCTTTGTTTGTAAATTGTCTGAGTGTTGGAGTGTGCCTCTGGCTGAACGTAAATTTTAAAAACAAGAAAATCGTCTGGTTTGCTTTATGTAAGGAATTTGAAATGATTTATACTTGTACTTTTGATACTTTAGTATATTTTAGCAATTACATTTACTTTTGATACTTAAGTATATTTAAAACCAAATACTTTTAGATTTTTACATTTTAGTCATTTAGCAGACGCTCTTATCCAGAGCGACTTACAGTTAGTGAATACATATTTATTTTTACACTGGCCCCCCGTGGGAATCGAACCCACAACCCTGGCGTTGCAAACGCCATGCTCTATCAACTGAGCTACATCCCTGCCGGCCATTCCCTCCCCTACCCTGGACCAATTGTGCGCCACCCATGAGTCTCCCGGTCGCGGCCGGCTGCGACAGAGCCTGGATTCGAACCAGGATCTCTAGTGGCACAGTTAGCACTGCGATGCGGCGCCTTAGACCACTGCGCCACTCAGGAGGCCTTTTACTCAAGTAGTATTTTACTGGGTGACTTTCACTTTTAGTTGAGTCATTTTCTATTAAGGTATCTTTACTTTTACTCAAGTATGACAATTGGGTACTTTTTCCACCACTGGAGTTAACATCGTCATGGACGGCAGAAAAGGACTGGAGACGGACATCGCATAACTTAGTCCAAGTGGTGGTCAGAATGTTTGTCTTAACTAGCCTGATAACTCCAACATGTCTGATATGAACATTGACATAAACCCTCTACATACTTGAGTTTCTCCAGTCTGCAGTGTGGATCCTCCAGTCCAGCAGAGAGCAGTCTGACTCCTGAGTCTCCTGGGTGATTGTAGCTCAGGTCCAGCTCTCTCAGGTGTGAGGGGTTTGACTTCAGAGCTGAGACCAGAGAAGCACAGCCTTCCTCTGTGACTAGACAGCCTGACAGCCTGCAAAGAGTCAAATCATATTAAAACCACACTGCTATTCTTTGGTGGTGAAAATAGTGGCAGTATAGTTTTTCTACATTTTCAGTTAAATCAGTGTCCTGAAACCTGCTCTATCTATTCATAAATGGATGTATCATTATTAGAAATGACAAATTATCAAAGTATTGCTTGTAGAGATAAAAATGTATAGTCCAAATATTTGAGTAGACTGACCAGAGCAGTTTAAAAAGCAGTATCAGTCCAAGACAGACAGTGAGGTATCAGATTTAGATTGTATTGAGTATACAGTCCACACCATATCTACAGTGCATTCAAAAAGTATTCAGACCCCTTGACTTTTTCCACATTTTGTTAAGTTACAGCCTTATTCTAAAATAGATTAAATTAGTTATTTTTCCTCATCAATTTACACACAATACCCCATAATGACAAAGTGAAAACAGGTTTTTAGACATGTTTGCAAATATATAGAAATACCTTATTTACAGAAGTTTTCAGACCCTTTGCTATGAGATTCGAAATTGAGCTCATGTGCATCCTGTTTCCGTTGATCATCCCTGAGATGTTTCTACAACTTGATTGGAGTCCACCTGTGGTAAATTCAATTGATTGGACATGATTTGGAAAGGCACACACCTGTCTACATAAGGTCCCACAGTTGACAGTGCATGTCAGAGCAAAAACCAAGCCATGAGGTCGAGGGAATTGTCCGTAGAGCTCCGAGACAGGATTGTGTCGAGGCACAGATCTGGGGAAGGGTACCAAAAAATGTCTGCAGCATTGAAGGTCCCCAAGAACACAGTCGCCTCCATCATTCTTAAATGGAAGAAGTTTGGAACCACCTAGATTCTTCCTAGAGATGGCCGCCCGGCCAAACTGAGCAATCGGGGGAGAAGGGCCTTGGTCAGAGAGGTGACCAAGAACCCGCAAAGAACCCGATGGTCACTCTGACAGAGCCCCAGAGATCCTCTGTGGATATGGGAGAACCTTCCAGAAGGACATCTCTGCAGCACTCCACCAATCAGGCCTTTATGGTAGAGTGGCCAGACGGAAGCCACTCCTCAGTAAAAGGCACATGACAGCCCGCTTGGAGTTTGCCAAACGGCACCTAAAGACTCTCAGACCATGAGAAACAAGATTCTCTGGTCTGGTGAAACCAAGATTGAACTCTTTGGCTTGAATGCCAAGCGTCACGTCTGGAGGAAACCTGGCACCATCCCTACGGTGAAACATGGTGGTGGCAGCATGCTGTGGGGATGTTTTTCAGTGGCAGAGACTGGGAGACTAGACAGAATCGAGGGAAAGATGAACAGAGCAAAGTACAGAGAGTTCCTTGATGAAAACCTGCTCCAGAGCGCTCTGGACCTCAGACTGGGGTGAAGGTTCACCTTCCAACAGGACAATGAGCCTAAGCACACAACCAAGACAATGCAGGAGTTCTAAAAACCCATAACTTTGTCATTATGGGATGTTGTGTGTAGATTGATGAGTAAAAAAATTGATTTAATCAATTTTAGAATAAGCCTGAAAATGTGGAAAAAGTCAAGGGGTCTGAATACTTTCCGAAAGCACTGTGTAACTATGTGTGCTCGATTGTATACACCTGTCAGCAACGGGTGTGGCTGAAATAGCAGAATCCACTCATTTGAAGAGTGTCCACATACTTGTGTATATTATGTTAATTATTTATGCATAGTCACTTTAACTCTAAACACATGTACATATTACTTCAACTACCTCAACTAGCCGGTGCCCCCGCACATTGACACCGGTACCCCCCTGCCTCTCTACTGTTATTTTATTTTACTTCTGCTCTTTTTTTCTCAACACTTTGTTGTTGATGTTTTATTTTACTTTTTTTATGAAAAAATAAATGCACTGTTGGTTAAGGGCTGTAATTAAGCATTTCACTGTAATGTCTGCACCTGTTGTATTCGGCGCATGTGGCCAATACAATTTGATTTGATTTGATTTGATATATAGTGTATTTCCCTGGGATATTACATACGTCCCACCAGTCCAGTTATGCTGCTCTGGCGCCATCCTGTGGACTGCTGGGAACACAACTTCAACTCCATTACATTCAATGTATCCCACAAAGTGCCACTTGGCTGGACAAAGCAGTCTGAATGGAAATCAGGTCCATATATAAATACAAGCAGACACACAGCCTTACATGTCATATCACTGAGTCTCAGTTTAAATCACGGTTTAAACATAACAAGTCATTGCAAGTGAAACCATTTCTCAATTAGGTTTTAGGTTGTATTTATTCACACCAAAGAAAATAAGTGAAAGACAAAACACTGCAGATAAATAAACAGGTAAAAACTGTGTTCAGGTGAGGCTGGAAGCCCAAAAGGGCTGATATGAAAATAAACAGGTAAAAACGGTGTTCAGGTGAGGCTGGAAGAAAAAACATGTTTGATTATGTATGTGTGGGTGAGAGAGATAGGCTACATGGAGGATTATTGGGTAGTTTGGTTCATCAGGCTGACCCCCAGTCTTCATGGAGGGGATTATTGGGTAGTTTGGTTCATCAGGCTGACCCCCAGTCTTCATGGAGGGGATTATTGGGTAGTTTGGTTCATCAGGCTGACCCCCAGTCTTCATGGAGTGGATTATTGGGTAGTTTGGTTCATCAGGCTGACCCACAGTCTTCGTGGAGGGGATTATTGGGTAGTTTGGTTCATCAGGCTGACCCCCAGTCTTCATGGAGGGGATTATTGGGTAGTTTGGTTCATCAGGCTGACCCCCAGTCTTCATGGAGGGGATTATTGGGTAGTTTGGTTCATCAGGCTGACCCCCAGTCTTCGTGGAGGGGATTATTGGGTAGTTTGGTTCATCAGGCTGACCCACAGTCTTCGTGGAGGGGATTATTGGGTAGTTTGGTTCATCAGGCTGACCCCCAGTCTTCATGGAGGGGATTATTGGGTAGTTTGGTTCATCAGGCTGACCCCCAGTCTTCATGGAGGGGATTATTGGGTAGTTTGGTTCATCAGGCTGACCCCCAGTCTTCATGGAGGGGATTATTGGGTAGTTTGGTTCATCAGGCTGACCCCCAGTCTTCATGGAGGGGATTACTGAGTAGTTTGGTTCATCAGGCTGACCCCCAGTCTTCATGGAGGGGATTATTGGGTAGTTTGGTTCATCAGGCTGACCCCCAGTCTTCATGGAGGGGATTATTGGGTAGTTTGGTTCATCAGGCTGACCCCCAGTCTTCATGGAGGGGATTATTGGGTAGTTTGGTTCATCAGGCTGACCCCCAGTCTTCATGGAGGGGATTACTGGGTAGTTTGGTTCATCAGGCTGACCCCCAGTCTTCATGTAGGGGATTACTGGGTAGTTTGGTTAATCAGGCTGACCCCCAGTCTTCATGGAGGGGATTATTGGGTAGTTTGGTTCATCAGGCTGACCCCCAGTCTTCATGGAGGGGATTATTGGGTATTTTGGTTCATCAGGCTGACCCCCAGTCTTCATGGAGGGGATTATTGGGTAGTTAGGTTCATCAGGCTGACCCCCAGTCTTCATGGAGGGGATTATTGGGTAGTTTGGTTCATCAGGCTGACCCCCAGTCTTCATGGAGGGGATTATTGGGTAGTTTGGTTCATCAGGCTGACCCCCAGTCTTCATGGAGGGGATTATTGGGTAGTTTGGTTCATCAGGCTGACCCCCAGTCTTCATGGAGGGGATTATTGGGTAGTTTGGTTCATCAGGCTGACCCCCAGTCTTCATGGAGGAGATTATTGGGTAGTTTGGTTCATCAGGCTGACCCCCAGTCTTCATGGAGGGGATTATTGGGTATTTTGGTTCATCAGGCTGACCCCCAGTCTTCATGGAGGGGATTATTGGGTAGTTTGGTTCATCAGGCTGACCCCCAGTCTTCATGGAGGGGATTATTGGGTATTTTGGTTCATCAGGCTGACCCCCAGTCTTCATGGAGGGGATTATTGGGTAGTTTGGTTCATCAGGCTGACCCCCAGTCTTCATGGAGGGGATTATTGGGTAGTTTGGTTCATCAGGCTGACCCCCAGTCTTCATGGAGGGGGATTATTGGGTAGTTTGGTTCATCAGGCTGACCCCCAGTCTTCATGGAGGGGATTATTGGGTAGTTAGGTTCATCAGACTGACCCCCAGTCTTCATGTAGGGGATTTTTGGGTAGTTTGGTTCATCAGGCTGACCCCCAGTCTTCGTGGAGGGGATTATTGGGTAGTTTGGTTCATCAGGCTGACCCCCAGTCTTCATGGAGGGGATTATTGGGTAGTTTGGTTCATCAGGCTGACCCCAAGTCTTCATGTAGGGGATTTTTGGGTAGTTTGGTTCATCAGGCTGACCCCAAGTCTTCATGGAGGGGATTATTGGGTATTTTGGTTCATCAGGCTGACCCCCAGTCTTCATGGAGGGGATTATTGGGTAGTTTGGTTCATCAGGCTGACCCCCAGTCTTCATGGAGGGGATTATTGGGTAGTTTGGTTCATCAGGCTGACCCCCAGTCTTCATGGAGGGGATTATTGGGTAGTTTGGTTCATCAGGCTGACCCCCAGTCTTCATGGAGGGGATTATTGGGTAGTTAGGTTCATCAGGCTGACCCCCAGTCTTCATGGAGGGGATTATTGGGTAGTTTGGTTCATCAGGCTGACCCCCAGTCTTCATGGAGGGGATTATTGGGTAGTTTGGTTCATCAGGCTGACCCCCAGTCTTCATGGAGGGTATTATTGGGTAGTTTGGTTCATCAGCCTGACCCCCAGTCTTCATGGAGGGGATTATTGGGTAGTTTGGTTCATCAGGCTGACCCCCAGTCTTCATGGAGGGGATTATTGGGTAGTTTGGTTCATCAGGCTGACCCCCAGTCTTCATGGAGGGTATTATTGGGTAGTTTGGTTCATCAGGCTGACCCCCAGTCTTCATGGAGGGGATTATTGGGTAGTTTGGTTCATCAGGCTGACCCCTAGTCTTCATGGAGGGGATTATTGGGTAGTTTGGTTCATCAGGCTGACCCCCAGTCTTCATGGAGGGGATTATTGGGTAGTTTGGTTCATCAGGCTGACCCCCAGTCTTCATGGAGGGGATTATTGAGAGTCCAGCATGTCAGGGGATGGGGTGAGGGGTGGAGGGTGAGAGCAGCAGTGGGGGATGGGTAGCTAGTCCTTGATTGGCTGTAGTCCTGGGAGCCACAACTGCCAAGAGAAATTCAATCTACCCTTTTTATCAGCCAAGCCAACATACTGTTTTACACACCCTTTGTGTTTACTGTTAATATTTATATTTAAAATCAACATAGTTGTCACCATATTTGCTAAAGTAACGTCATAGTCGGCATAGCTAATAGAACTAACGCATTAGTAAACCCGCTACAATCATGCAGTAACGTTACAGTGTACAGTCAGTAAGCAGTTACACCGGCGGGCCCCAGTGGCAATACATTTGTAAAACCAAAAGCTTACCTTGACTTGGAAGAGTTCCAGTGTTGTGTTGGATAATCATTACCATCCAGCTAACATAGCATCCCTCTGTTTGAGCAGAGTGTTTCAGTAGGCTAAACTAGCTAGCTGCATTTGCTAGCTAAGTAAGTGAAACTGAAAAAAAAATGACAATCTTTCTCTCTCTCTCTCTACTCACCACATGTTATGCACTGTAGTGCTAGCTAGCTGTAGCTTATGCTTTCAGTACTAGATTCATTCTCTGGTCCTTTGATTGGGTGGACAACATGTTTGTTCATGCTGCAAGAGCTCTGATAGGTTGGAGGACGTCCTCCTGTCATAGTTACTGTGTAAGTCTATGGAAGGGGGTGAGGACCATGAGCCTCCTAGGTTTTGTATTGAAGTCAATGTACCCAGAGGAGGACGGAAGCTAGCTGTCCTCCGGCTACACCATGGTGCTACCCTACAGAGTGCTGTTGAGGCTAATGCAGACCTTCTTTGCAAAATAATGTGTTTTAAATCATTATTTGGTGATATGTGATTATATTTAGTATAGTTTTATCTAAAAATGATTTTATTTTTATGAAATTCAGTGAGGAGGATGGTCCTCCCCTTTCTCCTCTGAGGAGCCTCCAGATCACTGACTTCCTGAAATGTGCGAGGGACCTCGTTGGGTACCTCCCCTCTTTCCCAAAGAGGAGGAAGAAGGGAGAGTACCCAGTTGTCATCTGCTTCTTGGTCCTCAGCCCAAACATTATGGACATTAATGTATTCGAAAATGTACATTATGGACAATTGCTGGACATCTGACAGACATGGTAGAGGCCAGATTGTACACCTCAATACTTAGAATGTATAGCAGGTTGTCACTGTATCCAGTCTTAGTACCTACCTTTGAACGGTTCCATTCATCCACCTGGTGAAGTAGTCCCCCATTGTGCAGATGTAGGTGTAGTTACCCCTGTTGGGTCCAAGTGGCCCCACCAGGTCCATTCCCACCAACTCCCAGGGTTCTGAGCTCTGAAAAATAATTCCATACTTTGCCTTAATAACTGACGGCTAGTGTTGAGATTTATCGCTTTTAAATAATTGACATTGGGATGATTCATAGACATCTCCATCATTATAATTGGACCTTCACAGATTTATAATTCACTTCCTGAATGGCACAGCCAGAATACCACCTCTGTCTTCTGTTTAACAATAGGTCTTTCCTCTGGCAGTTAGGACACTGGGACACCTCTCCCTTCTGTTTAACAATAGGTCTTTCCCCTGGCAGTTAGGACATTGGGACACCTCTCCCTTCTGTTTAAGAATAGGTCTTTCCCCTGGCAGTTAGGACATTGGGACACCTCTCCCTTCTGTTTAACAATAGGTCTTCCCCCTGGCAGTTAGGACATTGGGACACCTCTCCCTTCTGTTTAACAATAGGTCTTTCCCCTGGCAGTTAGGACATTGGGACACCTCTCCCTTCTGTTTAAGAATAGGTCTTTCCCCTGGCAGTTAGGACATTGGGACACCTCTCCCTTCTGTTTAACAATAGGTCTTTCCTCTGGCAGTTAGGACATTGGGACACCTCTGTCTTCTGTTTAACAATAGGTCTTTCCCCTGGCAGTTAGGACATTGGGACACCTCTCCCTTCTGTTTAACAATAGGTCTTTTCTCTGGCAGTTAGGACATTGGGACACCTCTCCCTTCTGTTTAACAATAGGTCTTTCCCCTGGCAGTTAGGACATTGGGACACCTCTCCCTTCTGTTTAACAATAGGTCTTTCCTCTGGCACCTTAAGAGAAGATACATACAAGACGTGTGGCATTGTTGAAGCCTCCTCATTTTCTCTAAGGACACCAAATCAACTAAATGCACTTCATCTCCATGAATAACAATGAACAAGCAGAGTTTGACTCAAAGGTGTGTGACCATTAACATTGGCTACATATCCATTGTCCTTCTACCAAAGTGTGGACTTGCACATTTCTTCTGGTCTCATGTATTTACCAATGGTGTAAAGTAGCTCAAACCAATTTCAGGTGGCTTCATCAACATTTTGGCCAGGGCCCACAGGGTTCCATAGGGTTCCATAGGGTTCCACAGGGTTCCATAGGGTTCCATAGGGTTCCACAGGGTTCCAAGGGGGGCCATAGGGTTCCATAGGGTTCCACAGGGTTCGACAGGGTTCCATAGGGTTCCACAGGGTTCCACAGGGTTCCACAGGGTTCCATAGGGTTCCATTGGGTTCCACAGAGTTCCATAGGGTTCTATAGGGTTCTATAGGGTTCCATAGGGTTCCATAGGGTTCCATATGGTTCCATATGGTCCCACAGGGTTCCATAAGGTCCCACAGGGTTCCACAGGGTCCCACAGGGTTCTGGTCAAATGTAGTGCATTATACAGGGCAAAGTTATAGGGAATAGGGTGCCCTTTGGGACGCATTCCTCCAGTTGAGCCCCACCCTGCCTATTGTAAATCATTTCTCCATCCCATTCCTCCCGTTGAGCCCCACCCAGCCTATTGTAAATCATTTCTCCATCCCATTCCTCCCGTTGAGCCCCACCCTGCCTATTGTAAATCATTTCTCCATCCCATTCCTCCCGTTGAGCCCCACCCTGCCTATTGTAAATCATTTCTCCATCCCATTCCTCCAGCTGAGCCCCACCCTGCCTATTGTAAATCATTTCTCCATCCCATTCCTCCCGTTGAGCCCCACCCTGCCTATTGTAAATAATTTCTCCATCCCATTCCTCCCGTTGAGCCCCACCCTGCCTATTGTAAATCATTTCTCCATCCCATTCCTCCAGGAGCCCCACCCTGCCTATTGTAAATCATTTCTCCATCCCATTCCTCCAGGAGCCCCACCCTGCCTATTGTAAATCATTTCTCCATCCCATTCCTCCAGGAGCCCCACCCTGCCTATTGTAAATAATTTCTCCATCCCATTCCTCCAGTTGAGCAAATGAAGAGGAAAGGCTGTGACTATAATTAATGTAGTAAATGAATCTTCCCGTCAATAACTTATTTTGATAAACTTCCTTTATTGTATAGGTGTGTGTCGCTTTGGAAGGTTTAACAAAACATTCATTCAGCCAAGAAATCCATATTTTCATTGATGGAATATTCAATAGACTGAATATTAATGTACTAATGAGATGAATGAGTTGCATTTCAGTCATGTGTGGTGTTGTTGCCATTCAGCCTCCTCTAGCCTTGGTGTGGACCAACTGATAACTGACTAAATACCTCAGCCTTAGGAAATCACTGGGGAAAGAAGTCACACTTCCACTTTTCACTCATCTCTATTTTACTTGCTGTAATACAGAGCTACAGGCCATATTAAATCATACATTACATCTCTAGCCAGAGATGCAGGCCGTATTAAATCATACATTACATCTCTAACCTTTTCTTCATTTTGTCTTCAATGAAAATGAAAGCATTGTCTTCCTTTATTCCCCATTTCAATAAGTAAAGAGCAATACCAGTTTTAATGTCCAGCAGGCTCTGAAAAGATCCAGAAACTATTAACATTTCAAGACCCTATGGTCAGATGGATTTTCATAAAGACCTCACGGTAAATAATATAATCCAAGTATCTGGGTGTGTGTGTGGGGGGGGGGGGTCAGCGACTTGAGGGGGAGACAGATTCAGTGGAGGCAGCGACAGGCAGGTAGCAGTTAGAGGGGTCCAGGTGGGTTTGGACCAGGCACGTCCAGGTGTCAGGCCAGGGTGTCCTCAGTCACGGTCCTGGAGCCTCAGCCCCTCCGGAAGGGAGACAGAGAGAAAAGATGAGGGTTAGTGAGAGGATTTACTAAGACCATAGGACACCACATACACTGGGAGTAGAGACTAGTGAGACTAAGACCATAGGACACAACATACACTGGGGGTAGAGACTGGTGAGACTAAGACCATAGGACACCACATTCACTAAGAGTAGAGACTAGTGAGACTAAGACCATAGGACACCACATACACTGTGAGTAGAGACTAGTGAGACTAAGACCATAGGACACCACATACACTGGGAGTAGAGACTAGTGAGACCATAGGACAACACATACACTGGGAGTAGAGACTAGTGAGACGAAGACCATAGGACACCACATACACTGGGAGTAGAGACTAGTGAGACTAAGACCATAGGACACCACATACACTGGGGGTAGAGACTAGTGAGACTAAGACCATAGGACACCACATACACTGGGAGTAGAGACTAGTGAGACCATAGGACACCACATACACTGGGAGTAGAGACTAGTGAGACTAAGAACATAGGACACCACATACACTGGGAGTAGAGACTAGTGAGACTAAGACCATAGGACACCACATACACTGGGAGTAGAGACTAGTGAGACTAAGACCATAGGACACCACATACACTGGGAGTAGAGACTAGTGAGACCATAGGACACCACATACACTGGGAGTAGAGACTAGTGAGACTAAGACCATAGGACACCACATACACTGGGAGTAGAGACTAGTGAGACTAAGACCATAGGACACCACATACACTGGGAGTAGAGACTAGTGAGACTAAGACCATAGGACACCACATACACTGGGAGTAGAGACTAGTGAGACCATAGGACACCACATACACTGGGAGTAGAGACTAGTGAGACTAAGACCATAGGACACCACATACACTGGGAGTAGAGACTAGTGAGACTAAGACCATAGGACACCACATACACTGGGGGTAGAGACTGGTGAGACTAAGACCATAGGACACCACATACACTGGGAGTAGAGACTAGTGAGACTAAGACCATAGGACACCACATACACTGGGAGTAGAGACTAGTGAGACTAAGATCATAGGACACCACATACACTGGGAGTAGAGACTAGTGAGACTAAGACCATAGGACACCACATACACTGGGAGTAGAGACTAGTGAGACCATAGGACAACACATACACTGGGAGTAGAGACTAGTGAGACTAAGACCATAGGACACCACATACACTGGGAGTAGAGACTAGTGAGACTAAGACCATAGGACACCACATACACTGGGGGTAGAGACTAGTGAGACTAAGACCATAGGACACCACATACACTGGGAGTAGAGACTAGTGAGACCATAGGACACCACATACACTGGGAGTAGAGACTAGTGAGACTAAGACCATAGGACACCACATACACTGGGAGTAGAGACTAGTGAGACTAAGACCATAGGACACCACATACACTGGGAGTAGAGACTAGTGAGACTAAGACCATAGGACACCACATACACTGGGAGTAGAGACTAGTGAGACCATAGGACACCACATACACTGGGAGTAGAGACTAGTGAGACTAAGACCATAGGACACCACATACACTGGGAGTAGGACTAGTGAGACTAAGACCATAGGACACCACATACACTGGGAGTAGATACTAGTGAGACTAAGACCATAGGACACCACATACACTGGGAGTAGAGACTAGTGAGACCATAGGACACCACATACACTGGGAGTAGAGACTAGTGAGACTAAGATCATAGGACACCACATACACTGGGAGTAGAGACTAGTGAGACTAAGACCATAGGACACCACATACACTGGGAGTTGAGACTAGTGAGACTAAGACCATAGGACACCACATACACTGGGAGTAGAGACTAGTGAGACTAAGACCATAGGACACCACATACACTGGGAGTAGAGACTAGTGAGACTAAGACCATAGGACACCACATACACTGGGAGTAGAGACTAGTGAGACTAAGACCATAGGACACCACATACACTGGGAGTAGAGACTAGTGAGACTAAGACCATAGGACACCACATACACTGGGAGTAGAGACTAGTGAGACCATAGAACACCACATACACTGGGAGTAGAGACTAGTGAGACTAAGACCATAGGACACCACATACACTGGGAGTAGAGACTAGTGAGACTAAGACCATAGGACACCACATACACTGGGAGTAGAGACTAGTGAGACTAAGACCATAGGACACCACATACACTGGGAGTAGAGACTAGTGAGACCATAGGACACCACATACACTGGGAGTAGAGACTAGTGAGACTAAGATCATAGGACACCACATACACTGGGAGTAGAGACTAGTGAGACTAAGACCATAGGACACCACATACACTGGGAGTAGACACTAGTGAGACCATAGGACACCACATACACTGGGAGTAGAGACTAGTAAGACTAAGACCATAGGACACCACATACACTGGGAGTAGAGACTAGTGAGACTAAGACCATAGGACACCACATACACTGGGAGTAGAGACTAGTGAGACTAAGACCATAGGACACCACATACACTGGGAGTAGAGACTAGTGAGACTAAGACCATAGGACACCACATACACTGTGAGTAGAGACTAGTGAGACTAAGACCATAGGACACCACATACACTGGGAGTAGAGACTAGTGAGACCATAGGACAACACATACACTGGGAGTAGAGACTAGTGAGACGAAGACCATAGGACACCACATACACTGGGAGTAGAGACTAGTGAGACTAAGACCATAGGACACCACATACACTGGGGGTAGAGACTAGTGAGACTAAGACCATAGGACACCACATACACTGGGAGTAGAGACTAGTGAGACCATAGGACACCACATACACTGGGAGTAGAGACTAGTGAGACTAAGAACATAGGACACCACATACACTGGGAGTAGAGACTAGTGAGACTAAGACCATAGGACACCACATACACTGGGAGTAGAGACTAGTGAGACTAAGACCATAGGACACCACATACACTGGGAGTAGAGACTAGTGAGACCATAGGACACCACATACACTGGGAGTAGAGACTAGTGAGACCATAGGACACCACATACACTGGGAGTAGAGACTAATGAGACTAAGACCATAGGACACCACATACACTGGGAGTAGAGACTAGTGAGACCATAGGACACCACATACACTGGGAGTAGAGACTAGTGAGACCATAGGACACCACATACACTGGGAGTAGAGACTAGTGAGACTAAGACCATAGGACACCACATACACTGGGAGTAGAGACTAGTGAGACTAAGACCATAGGACACCACATACACTGGGAGTAGAGACTAGTGAGACTAAGACCATAGGACACCACATACACTGGGAGTAGAGACTAGTGAGACTAAGACCATAGGACACCACATACACTGGGAGTAGAGACTAGTGAGACCATAGGACACCACATACACTGGGAGTAGAGACTAGTGAGACTAAGACCATAGGACACCACATACACTGGGAGTAGAGACTAGTGAGACTAAGACCATAGGACACCACATACACTGGGGGTAGAGACTGGTGAGACTAAGACCATAGGACACCACATACACTGGGAGTAGAGACTAGTGAGACTAAGATCATAGGACACCACATACACTGGGAGTAGAGACTAGTGAGACTAAGACCATAGGACACCACATA
Organism: Coregonus lavaretus; assembly: GCF_964263955.1. Lineage (NCBI taxonomy): Eukaryota > Metazoa > Chordata > Actinopteri > Salmoniformes > Salmonidae > Coregonus > Coregonus lavaretus. The sequence continues at coordinate 85,614,993 of NC_139989.1, forward strand.
CACTGGGAGTAGAGACTAGTGAGACCATAGGACAACACATACACTGGGAGTAGAGACTAGTGAGACTAAGACCATAGGACACCACATACACTGGGAGTAGAGACTAGTGAGACTAAGACCATAGGACACCACATACACTGGGGGTAGAGACTAGTGAGACTAAGACCATAGGACACCACATACACTGGGAGTAGAGACTAGTGAGACCATAGGACACCACATACACTGGGAGTAGAGACTAGTGAGACTAAGACCATAGGACACCACATACACTGGGAGTAGAGACTAGTGAGACTAAGACCATAGGACACCACATACACTGGGAGTAGAGACTAGTGAGACTAAGACCATAGGACACCACATACACTGGGAGTAGAGACTAGTGAGACCATAGGACACCACATACACTGGGAGTAGAGACTAGTGAGACTAAGACCATAGGACACCACATACACTGGGAGTAGGACTAGTGAGACTAAGACCATAGGACACCACATACACTGGGAGTAGATACTAGTGAGACTAAGACCATAGGACACCACATACACTGGGAGTAGAGACTAGTGAGACCATAGGACACCACATACACTGGGAGTAGAGACTAGTGAGACTAAGATCATAGGACACCACATACACTGGGAGTAGAGACTAGTGAGACTAAGACCATAGGACACCACATACACTGGGAGTTGAGACTAGTGAGACTAAGACCATAGGACACCACATACACTGGGAGTAGAGACTAGTGAGACTAAGACCATAGGACACCACATACACTGGGAGTAGAGACTAGTGAGACTAAGACCATAGGACACCACATACACTGGGAGTAGAGACTAGTGAGACTAAGACCATAGGACACCACATACACTGGGAGTAGAGACTAGTGAGACTAAGACCATAGGACACCACATACACTGGGAGTCGAGACTAGTGAGACTAAGACCATAGGACACCACATACACTGGGAGTAGAGACTAGTGAGACTAAGACCATAGGACACCACAAACACTGGGAGTAGAGACTAGTGAGACTAAGACCATAGGACACCACATACACTGGGAGTAGAGACTAGTGAGACTAAGACCATAGGACACCACATACACTGGGAGTAGAGACTAGTGAGACTAAGACCATAGGATACCACATACACTGGGAGTAGAGACTAGTGAGACCATAGGACACCACATACAATGGGAGTAGAGACTAGTGAGACCATAGGACACCACATACACTGGGATTAGAGACTATTGAGACCATAGGACACCACATACACTGGGAGTAGAGAGTAGTGAGACCATAGGACACCAAATACACTGGGAGTAGAGACTAGTGAGACTAAGACCATAGGACACCACATACACTGGGAGTAGAGACTAGTGAGACTAAGACCATAGGACACCACATACACTTGGAGTAGAGACTAGTGAGACTAAGACCATAGGACACCACATACACTGGGAGTAGAGACTAGTGAGACTAAGACCATAGGACACCACATACACTGGGAGTAGAGACTAGTGAGACTAAGACCATAGGACACCACATACACTGGGAGTAGAGACTAGTGAGACTAAGACCATAGGACACCACATACACTGGGAGTAGAGACTAGTGAGACCATAGGACACCACATACTCTGGGAGTAGAGACTAGTGAGACTAAGACCATAGGACAACACATACACTGTGAGTAGAGACTAGTGAGACTAAGACCATAGGACACCACATACACTGGGAGTAGAGACTAGTGAGACTAAGACCATAGGACACCACATACACTGGGGGTAGAGACTGGTGAGACTAAGACCATAGGACACCACATACACTGGGAGTAGAGACTAGTGAGACTAAGACCATAGGACACCACATACACTGGGGGTAGAGACTAGTGAGACCATAGGACACCACATACACTGGGAGTAGAGACTAGTGAGACTAAGACCATAGGACACCACATACACTGGGAGTAGAGACTAGTGAGACTATGACCATAGGACACCACATACACTGGGAGTAGAGACTAGTGAGACTAAGACCATAGGACACCACATACACTGGGAGTAGAGACTAGTGAGACTAAGACCATAGGACACCACATACACTGGGAGTAGAGACTAGTGAGACCATAGGACACCACATACACTGGGAGTAGAGACTAGTGAGACCATAGGACACCACATACACTGGGAGTAGAGACTAGTGAGACTAAGACCATAGGACACCACATACACTGGGAGTTGAGACTGGTGAGACCATAGGACACCACATACACTGGGAGTAGAGACTAGTGAGACTAAGACCATAGGACACCACATACACTGGGAGTAGAGACTAGTGAGACTAAGACCATAGGACACCACATACACTGTGAGTAGAGACTAGTGAGACTAAGACCATAGGACACCACATACACTGGGAGTAGAGACTAGTGAGACCATAGGACAACACATACACTGGGAGTAGAGACTAGTGAGACGAAGACCATAGGACACCACATACACTGGGAGTAGAGACTAGTGAGACTAAGACCATAGGACACCACATACACTGGGGGTAGAGACTAGTGAGACTAAGACCATAGGACACCACATACACTGGGAGTAGAGACTAGTGAGACCATAGGACACCACATACACTGGGAGTAGAGACTAGTGAGACTAAGACCATAGGACACCACATACACTGGGAGTAGAGACTAGTGAGACTAAGACCATAGGACACCACATACACTGGGAGTAGAGACTAGTGAGACTAAGACCATAGGACACCACATACACTGGGAGTAGAGACTAGTGAGACCATAGGACACCACATACACTGGGAGTAGAGACTAGTGAGACTAAGACCATAGGACACCACATACACTGGGAGTAGAGACTAGTGAGACTAAGACCATAGGACACCACATACACTGGGAGTAGAGACTAGTGAGACTAAGACCATAGGACACCACATACACTGGGAGTAGAGACTAGTGAGACCATAGGACACCACATACACTGGGAGTAGAGACTAGTGAGACTAAGACCATAGGACACCACATACACTGGGAGTAGAGACTAGTGAGACTAAGACCATAGGACACCACATACACTGGGGGTAGAGACTGGTGAGACTAAGACCATAGGACACCACATACACTGGGAGTAGAGACTAGTGAGACTAAGACCATAGGACACCACATACACTGGGAGTAGAGACTAGTGAGACTAAGATCATAGGACACCACATACACTGGGAGTAGAGACTAGTGAGACTAAGACCATAGGACACCACATACACTGGGAGTAGAGACTAGTGAGACCATAGGACAACACATACACTGGGAGTAGAGACTAGTGAGACTAAGACCATAGGACACCACATACACTGGGAGTAGAGACTAGTGAGACTAAGACCATAGGACACCACATACACTGGGGGTAGAGACTAGTGAGACTAAGACCATAGGACACCACATACACTGGGAGTAGAGACTAGTGAGACCATAGGACACCACATACACTGGGAGTAGAGACTAGTGAGACTAAGACCATAGGACACCACATACACTGGGAGTAGAGACTAGTGAGACTAAGACCATAGGACACCACATACACTGGGAGTAGAGACTAGTGAGACTAAGACCATAGGACACCACATACACTGGGAGTAGAGACTAGTGAGACCATAGGACACCACATACACTGGGAGTAGAGACTAGTGAGACTAAGACCATAGGACACCACATACACTGGGAGTAGGACTAGTGAGACTAAGACCATAGGACACCACATACACTGGGAGTAGATACTAGTGAGACTAAGACCATAGGACACCACATACACTGGGAGTAGAGACTAGTGAGACCATAGGACACCACATACACTGGGAGTAGAGACTAGTGAGACTAAGATCATAGGACACCACATACACTGGGAGTAGAGACTAGTGAGACTAAGACCATAGGACACCACATACACTGGGAGTTGAGACTAGTGAGACTAAGACCATAGGACACCACATACACTGGGAGTAGAGACTAGTGAGACTAAGACCATAGGACACCACATACACTGGGAGTAGAGACTAGTGAGACTAAGACCATAGGACACCACATACACTGGGAGTAGAGACTAGTGAGACTAAGACCATAGGACACCACATACACTGGGAGTAGAGACTAGTGAGACTAAGACCATAGGACACCACATACACCGGGAGTAGAGACTAGTGAGACCATAGAACACCACATACACTGGGAGTAGAGACTAGTGAGACTAAGACCATAGGACACCACATACACTGGGAGTAGAGACTAGTGAGACTAAGACCATAGGACACCACATACACTGGGAGTAGAGACTAGTGAGACTAAGACCATAGGACACCACATACACTGGGAGTAGAGACTAGTGAGACCATAGGACACCACATACACTGGGAGTAGAGACTAGTGAGACTAAGATCATAGGACACCACATACACTGGGAGTAGAGACTAGTGAGACTAAGACCATAGGACACCACATACACTGGGAGTAGACACTAGTGAGACCATAGGACACCACATACACTGGGAGTAGAGACTAGTAAGACTAAGACCATAGGACACCACATACACTGGGAGTAGAGACTAGTGAGACTAAGACCATAGGACACCACATACACTGGGAGTAGAGACTAGTGAGACTAAGACCATAGGACACCACATACACTGGGAGTAGAGACTAGTGAGACTAAGACCATAGGACACCACATACACTGGGAGTAGAGACTAGTGAGACTAAGACCATAGGACACCACATACACTGGGAGTAGAGACTAGTGAGACTAAGACCATAGGATACCACATACACTGGGAGTAGAGACTAGTGAGACCATAGGACACCACATACACTGGGAGTAGAGACTAGTGAGACCATAGGACACCACATACACTGGGAGTAGAGAGTAGTGAGACCATAGGACACCACATACACTGGGAGTAGAGACTAGTGAGACTAAGACCATAGGACACCACATACACTGGGAGTAGAGACTAGTGAGACTAAGACCATAGGACACCACATACACTTGGAGTAGAGACTAGTGAGACTAAGACCATAGGACACCACATACACTGGGAGTAGAGACTAGTGAGACTAAGACCATAGGACACCACATACACTGGGAGTAGAGACTAGTGAGACTAAGACCATAGGACACCACATACACTCGGAGTAGAGACTAGTGAGACCATAGGACACCACATACACTGGGAGTAGAGACTAGTGAGACCATAGGACACCACATACACTGGGAGTAGAGACTAGTGAGACCATAGGACACCACATACACTGGGAGTAGAGAGTAGTGAGACCATAGGACACCAAATACACTGGGAGTAGAGACTAGTGAGACTAAGACCATAGGACACCACATACACTGGGAGTAGAGACTAGTGAGACTAAGACCATAGGACACCACATACACTTGGAGTAGAGACTAGTGAGACTAAGACCATAGGACACCACATACACTGGGAGTAGAGACTAGTGAGACTAAGACCATAGGACACCACATACACTGGGAGTAGAGACTAGTGAGACTAAGACCATAGGACACCACATACACTGGGAGTAGAGACTAGTGAGACTAAGACCATAGGACACCACATACACTGGGAGTAGAGACTAGTGAGACCATAGGACACCACATACACTGGGAGTAGAGACTAGTGAGACTAAGACCATAGGACACCACATACACTGTGAGTAGAGACTAGTGAGACTAAGACCATAGGACACCACATACACTGGGAGTAGAGACTAGTGAGACTAAGACCATAGGACACCACATACACTGGGGGTAGAGACTGGTGAGACTAAGACCATAGGACACCACATACACTGGGAGTAGAGACTAGTGAGACTAAGACCATAGGACACCACATACACTGGGAGTAGAGACTAGTGAGACTAAGATCATAGGACACCAAATACACTGGGAGTAGAGACTAGTGAGACTAAGACCATAGGACACCACATACACTGGGAGTAGACACTAGTGAGACCATAGGATACCACATACACTGGGAGTAGAGACTAGTAAGACTAAGACCATAGGACACCACATACACTGGGAGTAGAGACTAGTGAGACTAAGACCATAGGACACCACATACACTGGGAGTAGAGACTGGTGAGACTAAGACCATAGGACACCACATACACTGGGAGTAGAGACTAGTGAGACTAAGACCATAGGACACCACATACACTGGGAGTCGAGACTAGTGAGACTAAGACCATAGGACACCACATACACTGGGAGTAGAGACTAGTGAGACTAAGACCATAGGACACCACAAACACTGGGAGTAGAGACTAGTGAGACTAAGACCATAGGACACCACATACACTGGGAGTAGAGACTAGTGAGACTAAGACCATAGGACACCACATACACTGGGAGTAGAGACTAGTGAGACTAAGACCATAGGATACCACATACACTGGGAGTAGAGACTAGTGAGACCATAGGACACCACATACAATGGGAGTAGAGACTAGTGAGACCATAGGACACCACATACACTGGGATTAGAGACTATTGAGACCATAGGACACCACATACACTGGGAGTAGAGAGTAGTGAGACCATAGGACACCAAATACACTGGGAGTAGAGACTAGTGAGACTAAGACCATAGGACACCACATACACTGGGAGTAGAGACTAGTGAGACTAAGACCATAGGACACCACATACACTTGGAGTAGAGACTAGTGAGACTAAGACCATAGGACACCACATACACTGGGAGTAGAGACTAGTGAGACTAAGACCATAGGACACCACATACACTGGGAGTAGAGACTAGTGAGACTAAGACCATAGGACACCACATACACTGGGAGTAGAGACTAGTGAGACTAAGACCATAGGACACCACATACACTGGGAGTAGAGACTAGTGAGACCATAGGACACCACATACTCTGGGAGTAGAGACTAGTGAGACTAAGACCATAGGACAACACATACACTGTGAGTAGAGACTAGTGAGACTAAGACCATAGGACACCACATACACTGGGAGTAGAGACTAGTGAGACTAAGACCATAGGACACCACATACACTGGGGGTAGAGACTGGTGAGACTAAGACCATAGGACACCACATACACTGGGAGTAGAGACTAGTGAGACTAAGACCATAGGACACCACATACACTGGGAGTAGAGACTAGTGAGACTAAGATCATAGGACACCACATACACTGGGAGTAGAGACTAGTGAGACTAAGACCATAGGACACCACATACAGTGGGAGTAGACACTAGTGAGACCATAGGACACCACATACACTGGGAGTAGAGACTAGTAAGACTAAGACCATAGGTCACCACATACACTGGGAGTAGAGACTAGTGAGACTAAGACCATAGGACACCACATACACTGGGAGTAGAGACTAGTGAGACTAAGACCATAGGACACCACATACACTGGGAGTAGAGACTAGTGAGACTAAGACCATAGGACACCACATACACTGGGAGTCGAGACTAGTGAGACTAAGACCATAGGACACCACATACACTGGGAGTAGAGACTAGTGAGACTAAGACCATAGGACACCACATACACTGGGAGTAGAGACTAGTGAGACTAAGACCATAGGACACCACATACACTGGGAGTAGAGACTAGTGAGACTAAGACCATAGGACACCACATACACTGGGAGTAGAGACTAGTGAGACCATAGGACACCACATACACTGGGAGTAGAGACTAGTGAGACTAAGACCATAGGACACCACATACACTGGGGGTAGAGACTAGTGAGACCATAGGACACCACATACACTGGGAGTAGAGACTAGTGAGACTAAGACCATAGGACACCACATACACTGGGAGTAGAGACTAGTGAGACTATGACCATAGGACACCACATACACTGGGAGTAGAGACTAGTGAGACTAAGACCATAGGACACCACATACACTGGGAGTAGAGACTAGTGAGACTAAGACCATAGGACACCACATACACTGGGAGTAGAGACTAGTGAGACCATAGGACACCACATACACTGGGAGTAGAGACTAGTGAGACCATAGGACACCACATACACTGGGAGTAGAGACTAGTGAGACTAAGACCATAGGACACCACATACACTGGGAGTTGAGACTGGTGAGACCATAGGACACCACATACACTGGGAGTAGAGACTAGTGAGACTAAGACCATAGGACACCACATACACTGGGAGTAGAGACTAGTGAGACTAAGACCATAGGACACCACATACACTGGGAGTAGAGACTAGTGAGACTAAGACCATAGGACACCACATACACTGGGAGTAGAGACTAGTGAGACCATAGGACACCACATACACTGGGAGTAGAGACTAGTGAGACCATAGGACACCACATACACTGGGAGTAGAGACTAGTGAGACTAAGACCATAGGACACCACATACACTGGGAGTAGAGAATAATCAATAGTGTTGCTGTGGACACCGGATAATCTGACTAACACACACCTGTTTGACCTCTCTGGGATACTGTAGGACTACTTCTGTTCCTTTTCTGAGTCAATGCAGGAAGCATTCAATGTCCTGTGTTTGTGTTAACCATGGCAACCTGCATTGTAAATAAAGAGATGTGCAGAAAGATAACCAGCCTCTGTGTCTGTGGATCCTTTCCCGTTCATGTATTTTTCATGTCAGCCAGGCCCATCTTTTTAAAGAAACACCATGTATTTACATCTCTAGTTGAGTAAAATAAGTAGTTTTGTTCTGGTCACAAGAGAATCAGAAAATTGTGGTAAGTAGCGCCACACTCAAGCAGAAACCGGAATGTTCTATTCTGGCCAGGCCCATCTTTTCAAAGAAAACACAATTTAATTCTATCTCTATTTGAACGAATTAGGTAGTTTTGTTGTGATCAACCAGGAAATCCTAACAATTCAGGTAAATAACGCCACAGTCAGGCAGAAAAGTCGGAATGTTCTATCATAAAGTGAGTACAATTAGTTTCCCTGGCTGATATTGCTTCTACATAGAAATACTATAAGAGTAAATGAATAGATGCCATTCACTGCTATAAACCTGTCTCCAATATAATCAGCTAGTTTCCACAGACCCACCGCGGACCTTCGCGTGTAAAGGCCTTTTATGGTCTGTTTTGGCAACGAGCCCAGATGATCCCAATAATGTAGGTTGCCTAGTAACCGATGACCTCCTCTGGTATGTTCTATTGTGAACTGTCTGGGACTCTTTGTTGTTTCTCTGTTTACTACTCAAACATATTTCACTGATTAAGTCTAAAACAAAATTAACTGCAAATATATTAGCGTAACTGGACTACACAGAACATGGCGGACCCACTGTAAAATGAGAGGCTTGTTATGGTATTAAAACGTGTCCCAGTCCAACATGCCTAGCTCTGCCCACTGGGGCCTGGTTGACGGCGCGCTCTCTGAAAGAAGTCCTCGTATCGTCGTATTCCACCGGATAGAGTTCTCTCATCACACCGGCAGTAGCAGTTCTGTCTCCTCATATTGATCCGTCATCAAGTAGCATGTCCCCTTCACTGGATTAGGACGCGCTGTTTGATGTTAATGTATTTTTCATGTCAGCTCTGAGATTTAACAATGCTCCTACAAAGGTTTTACTGATAAACTTAGCCTTAAGATGCTTTTTGGGAAACCGGGCCCAGATGGTCTCCGTAGGAAATGTTGTGAAAATATTGGGCTTAGGCTACATGCCCTGTTATTTAGACTTAACACCGATTTGTAGGTGATCAGTCCTGCTACTGATAGCCAATGGGAACTGATATGAACAGGTTTAGGCTGGTCATCTAGGATATGTAGGCCATATCTGAAGTACAGTACCAGTCAAAAGTTTGGACACACCTACTCATTCCAGGGTTTTTCTTTATTTATTTTACATTACATTTTTTACATAGGGTCCAGAGTTTTACTGGTTAGGTTAACAGATAAGGAAAAACTCTTGGCCCCAGGAGGTAAAATGGCCCCCCTACTCTGGGACCTATGGTGCCACCAGTCTGGTGCAGTTGTCAGTTATCATCAGGTATGTGGATGATCAGGGCGTTATTCAGGAATGTTTCTTGGGCTACTGGGAGGAGGTCGTCGGGTAAGTTTGGCTTTATACATAGCTTGGGCTTTGTCGAGTAAGGCTTAAACTATGTATTTAGATTGTAGTTAGGTATTGTAGGTAGGTATCGTGGGTTGTTGTAGGTAGTTATTGTATGTAATTATTGTAGGTTAGTATTGTATTCGGCGGTGCCGGGAGTAGCACGAAGCTAGCTAGCTAGCTAACTCACCACCTGGACTAGCTGGCGAGTAGCTATTAGCAACGGTATAGTTGTTTCACGCCTAAGAGTGCCTGTAATTACGCCAGCTGGCTGCCTACAATAATTACATACAATAACTGCCTACCATTCAGCTGTTTTCTAACCTCATTGTCTGAACCGTTAACGTTAGGTAGCAAGTGGCTACTGTGCTTGAAAATTAGCAAGCTTGTTGCAACCTGGATAGCAACTTGTAAACAATAGCTGGAACGACCGAGCGAACAGACGCGAACTGGCTGAGTCAATTCAGTGGCTAGCTTTGCACTTGGCTAGCTAACAGTAGCTGCTAGGGGTAAATCATAACCTACACTTGTGTTTTTTTTCGCTCAAGGAATTCGGGACATGGGTGACTAGTTAACGTTAGTTTGGCTCTCTCTGTGTGTTCGTGCCATGAAAGGAGGGGTTCTTCTTTGTCTGAAAGCAATGGCTAGCTAGTTTGCTAACTATTCTAGCTAACTAACTGGCTGAATAAGTTGACGACGGACTTGCTCAAGCTGTCCGGACTAACCCACAACGTTAGACACGGACACGAACGATCTGCTTGCGTGTTGATACACCGGTGGTTGTTGTGGCTGAGTATTGGCGCTAAACCCTGCTGTTGGAGACCGGCATGCTAGCTGGCTGTGGCGTCTTATGACGAGGTGCCCGGACGTTTTTCACGGAATAATACTGCACCTAGTTAGCTAGCTGAATAAACTAGGTTAGTCTATTCCTAGAAAACATTGAACCGCTGTAGTTTACAACAATTATAGTTTCTGAGGTGGAAGTTGGGAGAGTTATATTTGGGAGTTGTGGTGAGGGAGGCCCCGCTCTCTCCTTTCCCAGATGTTTAGTTCATTTTATTCCGATCTCCTCTGCATTATTGTAGCCATCTGCTGCAGCCTGTCAACTATGCCTCTGCCTATCCCTGTTCTCTCCTCTCCGCACAGGCTACACAAACACCTCACACTGCGTGGCTGCTGCCTCTCTAACCTGGTGGTCCCTGCATGCACGACCCACGTGGAGTTCCAGGTCTCAGGCAGCCTCTGGAACTGCCGTTCTGCTGCCAACAAGGCAGACTTCATCCCAGCCTATGCTACCCTCCAGTCCCTCGACTTCTTGGCGCTGACGGAAACATGGATTACCACTGAAAACACTGCTACTCCTGCTGCTCTCTCCTCGTCTGACCATGTGTTCTTGCATACCCCGAGAGCATCTGGTCAGCGGGGTGGTGGCACAGGAATCCTCATCTCTCCCAAGTGGACATTCTCAATTTTTCCCCTGACCCATCTGTCTATCTCCTCATTTGAATTACATGCTGTCACAGTCACTAGCCCATTTAAGCTTAATATCCTTGTCATCTATCGCCCTCCAGGTTCCCTTGGAGAGTTCATCAATGAGCTTGACGCCTTGATAAGTTCCTTTCCTGAGGATGGCTCACCCCTCACAGTTCTGGGGGATTTCAACCTCCCTACGTCTACATTTGACTCATTTCTCTCTGCCTCCTTCTTTCCACTCCTCTCCTCTTTTGACCTCACCCTCTCACCGTCCCCCCCTACTCACAAGGCAGGCAATACGCTTGACCTCATCTTTACTAGATGCTGTTCTTCTACTAATCTCACTGCAACTCCCCTCCAAGTCTCCGACCACTACTTTGTATCCTTTTCTCTCTCCCTCTCCTCCAACACTACTCACTCTGCCCCTACACAGATGGTAATGCGCCGTCGCAACCTTCGCTCTCTCTCTCCCGCTACTCTCTCCTCTTCCATCCTATCATCTCTTCCCTCTGCTCAATCATTCTCCCTCCAATCTCCTGATTCTGCCTCCTCAACCCTCCTCTCCTCCCTTTCTGCATCCTTTGACTCTCTATGTCCCCTATCCTCCCGGCCGGCTCGGTCCTCCCCTCCAGCTCCGTGGCTTGATGACTCATTGCGAGCTCACAGAACAGAGTTCCGGGCAGCTGAGCGGAAATGGAAGAAAACTAGACTCCCTGCAGACCTGGCATCTTTTCACTCCCTCCTCTCTACATTTTCTTCATCTGTTTCTGCTGCTAAGGCCACTTTCTACCACTCTAAATTCCAAGCATCCGCCTCTAACCCTAGGAAGCTCTTTGCCACATTCTCCTCCCTGCTGAATCCCCCCCCCCCTCCTCCCTCTCTGTGGATGACTTCGTCAACCATTTTGAAAAGAAGGTTGACGACATCCGATCCTCGTTTGTCAAATGACACTGCTGGTCCTGCTCACACTGCCCTACCCTATGCTTTGACTTCTTTCTCCCCTCTCTCTCCAGATAAAATCTTGCGACTTGTGACGGCAGGCCACCCAACAACCTGCCCGCTTGACCCTATCCCCTCCTCTCTTCTCCAGACCATCTCCGGTGACCTTCTCCCTTACCTCACCTCGCTGATCAACTCATCCTTGACCGCTGGCTATGTCCCTTCCGTCTTCAAGAGAGCGAGAGTTGCACCCCTTCTCAAAAAACCAACACTCGATCCCTCTGATGTCAACAACTACAGACCAGTATCCCTTCTTTTCTCTCCAAAACTATTGAGCGTGCCGTCTTTAGCCAACTCTCTTGCTATCTCTCTCAGAATGACCTTCTTGATCCAAACCAGTCAGGTTTCAAGACTGGTCATTCAACTGAGACTGCTCTTCTCTGTGTCACAGAGGCTCTCCGCACTGCTAAAGCTAACTCTCTCTCCTCTGCTCTTGTCCTTCTAGACCTGTCTGCTGCCTTTGATACTGTGAACCATCAGATCCTCCTCTCCACCCTCTCCGAGCTGGGCATCTCCGGCGCGGCTCACTATTGGATTGCGTCCTACCTGACCGGTCGCTCCTACCAAGTGGCGTGGCGAGAAGCTGTCTCCGCACCACGTGCTCTCACCACTGGTGTCCCCCAGGGCTCAGTTCTAGGCCCTCTCCTATTCTCGCTATACACCAAGTCACTTGGCTCTGTCATATCCTCACATGGCCTCTCCTATCATTGCTACGCAGACGACACACAACTAAACTTCTCCTTTCCCCCTTCTGATAACCAGGTGGTGAATCGCATCTCTGCATGACTGGCAGACATATCAGTGTGGATGACGGATCACCACCTCAAGCTGAACCTCGGCAAGACGGAGCTGCTCTTCCTCCCGGGGAAGGACTGCCCATTCCATGATCTCGCCATCACGGTTGACAACTCCGTTGTGTCCTCCTCCCAGAGTGCAAAGAGCCTTGGCGTGACCCTAGACAACACCCTGTCGTTCTCCGCTAACATCAAGGCGGTGACCCGATCCTGTAGGTTAATGTTCTACAACATTCGCAGAGTATGACCCTGCCTTACACAGGAAGCGGCACAGGTCCTAATCCAGGCACTTGTCATCTCCCGTCTGGATTACTGCAACTCGCTGTTGGCTGGGCTCCCTGCCTGTGCCATTAAACCCCTACAACTCATCCAGAATGCCGCAGCCCGTCTGGTGTTCAACCTTCCCAAGTTCTCTCACGTCACCCCGCTCCTCCGCACACTCCACTGGGTTCCAGTTGAAGCTCGCATCTGCTACAAGACCATGGTGCTTGCCTACGGAGCTGTGAGGGGAACGGCACCTCCGTACCTTCAGGCTCTGATCAGTCCCTACACCCAAACGAGGGCACTGCGTTCATCCACCTCTGGCCTGCTGGCTCCCCTACCTCTGCGGAAGCATAGTTCCCGCTCAGCCCAGTCAAAACTGTTCGCTGCTCTGGCACCCCAATGGTGGAACAAGCTCCCTCACGACGCCAGGACAGCGGAGTCACTCACCACCTTCCGGAGACATTTGAAACCCCACCTCTTTAAGGAATACCTGGGATAGGATAAAGTAATCCTCATAGCAAGTCTCATAGCAAAGGGTCTGAATGCCTTTGTAAATAAGGCATTTCAGGTTTTTATTTTTAGTACATTTGCAAACATTTCTAAAAACCTGTTTTCGCTTCATCATTATGGGGTACTGTGTGTAGATTGATGAGGATTTTTATTTTGTTTAATCCATTTTAGAATCAGGCTGTAACGTAACAAAATGTGGAAAAAGGGAAGGGGTCTGAATACTTTCCGAATGCCATTTGGAAGATATATTCTTGTTTTACTGAACTATCACAATAATAAATAGAATGTTAGACCACACATTTTGGACATACTTGGACATTGTCCCAGGTCATTGAGAACGTTCCGTACATCACAGTTTCCTCCTGTGAATAGGCCAGTCTCCTCTTAAATATCTTAGTCTGGAATTAACATTTAGATTACTGACATACACGTAATAACCACTCATTGTACTCATAAATAAGGTAGCCTGTGTAATCACCTTCAGAATTATGAAATAGGCTGAATCAGATTTTGTTTACATATGTTTAAGACTCACACTTACCTCAGCCTGTTTCTTCCACTTCATGATCTGGGTATCATTGCCGACCCTCAACCTGTTAACATGTCCTCTAGTGGCATCAGAACATAGGCAGATGGCCATGGAGTTCAGAGTGAAGAACATCTTCTCACAGCATCCTCCCCTCCACAGCTTCATCTCCAGGCATGTTGGTACAAACTCCATTTTATTTTGCCTGCTGGTGAACAAGGCCATTGACAGCACCATCCATGTCCCTCTGTCAAGGAGGTCCTGCTTCTTACGTTGAAAGTCGTCTCTGAAAAGAGGAGACATTAGAAGGTTTCTTCTCTTAGTTTTGTCTTTTGTCTCGGACAAGGCTTCCATGTCAGAGGCGTACTTACTTTACTAATTGACTTGTAGAAACGGTACAACTATATACAACATGTCAATTGTGAAATGATTGATATTGGACATCTAGTGTGAACATGATATTGGGTTAATCCTCACCTTGTGGTGATTTCTCTACCTTTGATGACATCTACTTTGAGGTTTCTGGCCTGGGGAAGGGTTGCCCTCTAACAGGTGGTCATAAAAGGTTCCTTCCCCTCTGCCCACGCCAGAGTCTCACTCCAGGAAAAGGTCTGAAAGACCTCTGTCTCCACAGGTTGGGACAAGGGACCATCTTTTTCCTGCACTAACTCCTTTTCTCTGAAAGTACATAGAAATCACACAAACCTATGATCCTACATTGTAGATATATGGTATGGCATATCAACTGAATTATAATCTCAAGTCTAAAAAACAATCACTCTTATCACATACTTCTACTACCTTACCTCTTGATGATGTCCTCTTTGTACTTCTTCACGTGTGACCTCATAAACAAAGCATGGAGGTATTGATGGCAATCCAGGTAATATCTGGCCCTGGCAAGGGGACAAGACCCATAGACTGGAGGTGTCCTCTTCACCTCGGGGACAGGGGACTTTGTTGGTCTTCCAGACAATCTCACCTTCTTCTCCTTAGCTGGTGTAACAGCCAATCTCACCTTCTTCTCCTTAGCTGGTGTAACAGCCAATCTCACCTTCTTCACCTTAGCTGGTGTAACAGCCAATCTCACCTTCTCCTCCTTAGCTGGTGTAACAGCCAATCTCACCTTCTTCACCTTAGCTGGTGTAACAGCCAATCTCACCTTCTCCTCCTTAGCTGGTGTAACAGCTTAGCTGTGTGTGTGTGTGTGTGTGTATATAGTACATTATATATCTATTAAATGGTTATATATTGATCATTATATATTATATTTATATAAATGACATATATATATAATATAAAGTGTAAAACTAGCAGTGTAAATGTTAAAACAATAAATGTTATAGAATAAGAGTTTACTGAAAATAATAAGTAATTAAGTGAATAATTAAACAAATGTAGTGAATGTGTCTGTTTGTAAATGAAACCTAGGCTATACAATTATTGTAATATGTAAAAGAAAAATATATTTCTATGATTTATCTTTCGTGGTTGTTTTTTCTCAGTGTCCCTGGACAGAAAATGTGCCAATCAATAAAGTTTTTCTTTGGTTGACGCCCCATCTGT
This sequence comes from Coregonus lavaretus, assembly GCF_964263955.1. NCBI lineage: Eukaryota > Metazoa > Chordata > Actinopteri > Salmoniformes > Salmonidae > Coregonus > Coregonus lavaretus. The sequence goes on from NC_139989.1 coordinate 85,631,267, forward strand.
AGATTGTGTGATTTGATTGGACAACAAGTATTTGGAGCCCTTGTTCTACGTCATTGGATATTCAATTGACACATGCACTCAGTTTCCACCTTCGAGAAACAAAAAGGAGGAAAATGTTGGTGTTTGTATTTGATTAACGTTTAATGAAAAAGTATGGATTTCAGCAAAAAAATTAAGACTCGCAACTACAGAGGACAAACATTTTATGATGAATTATTAGTATTGACCTTTTTGGTGTTTTTCAAAATTGTTATTACACGACAAATTCAAGCCAATTTTGTTTGCATTTTCAAATGATATATACTTATGGCTTATGCCTTAATTGTAGCAGCGTAACTGTGTTGTGAGATCTTAACTAGAACAATAAGAAACTATTACTGGATATAGTCAATGGGATAGTTGTTGTCATGGTAGACTTTTAAAACGAATGATGTTGCTGGCCACCCCTTTACAACTCGGAAGGCATGGTTTTGCAGATAAATGAGTAAACGTGAACTACACTCTTAAAAGAAAAGCTTCCTGTAGGATCCTTTAGGATAATATAAGGTAAAAAAATATACCTTAAGATGAATTTCCAAGCCTATACTCTGCCATCAGCTCGTTGTTGAACCGTTGTAGACTTCAGGGGTGCTTTGAAGAAGCCTTTTCAAAAGAGGGGTTCGTTTTGGAACCAGCAGCGCCCTCGGGAGTAAAGGCCGCTCGAGCTTATAATTCAAATTGAGACCGTTGGTCAAAAGACAACTGGAAGCGGGAAGCGCGCGGATGGTTGGAGAGACGCGACCAATAAGAGATGACTTGCATCGGATTGACGTGAAAGGTGAGTGAACCTTAGCTATTCGCTAGCTAAGATAATAATGCATCAAACTACTATCAAATAACTAAAAAACAATACATGATGTAATGTACTCTTGGTTTTTCATTAGCTAGCCAAGCTACATAGCCTGTAATGTTAGCTGGTAATTGTTGTATAAATGTTGGTACGTTTTAGCTAACGTTAGCTACAGTAGCTAGCTAGTTAAAGTTACTGTAACGTTAGCTAACTTTAGCTAGCTAGACTCAATATTGAGAAATTGTAGTCATTTAAACCCATGATATACTTTCTCACCATCTCCTTCCATCCTCCTCCCGTTAGTACCTGGCTTATCCTGCCCCTGTCCAGTTAAGTGGTGGAGAGTTTGGGAGCTGTGAGCTCTGATAGAGAAATGTATCAACCACCACGAACAGGTAAAACAGACACACACACACACACAGATGACCCAATGTAGATTATGTTCGACTTGACAAAAAGAAGAATACATAAAGCAGATCAGATTAGTTAGATGCATTTGATATTGAATACTCATGTTGTTTATGTTGTGTTTGTGTCTAACTGATGTCTTTCAGGTTGGTGTATTGGGGCGGATTGTTCTGTCCTCTGTATTTCAGACCAAGGCAAGACAATGTTTAAAGCTCACTATGGATCTACTAACAGGTTAGCCTCTATAAAGTATTTGGATGTATTTAAAGTGTGATTATAGTGTGTTCTGTGTTACTCCTTTGTCAATCCAATACTAACTGAATAGTGAATGAATGTATTTGCAGTCAATCAATCAATCAATCAATACAGTGTTTGAACACAGCTATAAATCTCATTGTGGGGTAGGCCACATGTTATAAAGATGGTTAAAGCTCCTAAACTGAATTACATCATCAGCATGTTTCCACTGTCCATACCTGCCTACACCTTTAACACCATAGACAAAATGATTCATTTGGACTATTAAAAGGGCCAGGATGAACCAAGCTAGATTACAGGTAAAGATTTAGAAGGGAGGATTAAAGCTCCCTAACATGTAATTATAGCAAGAAGCCTTTATAACTGCCCAAATAGGCTCTCCTCTGTAGCTCAGTGTCACGCCCTGGCTCTGGGGACTATGTTATGTTGAGCCAGGGTGTGTAAGTCTATGTTTTGTATATCTATGTTGGCCTGAGTGACTCCCAATCAGAGGCAACGAGTGTCTGCTGGTTGTCTCTGATTGGGAGCCATATTTAACTATTGGTCTTTTCACTTTGTGTTGTGGTTTCTTGTTCTCATTTTGGTTTGTGTATGTAACCAGAGACATCACGTTTTCGTCAGTTATTTTGATTGTGTGATCAGTTTAATAAATACTATGTTCACTTTCAACGCTGCGCCTTGGTCCTCCTCATTAGACGATCGTGACACTCAGCTGGTAGAGCACGGCGCTTGTAACGCCAAGGTAGTGGGTTCGATCCCCGGGACCACCCATACACAAAAAATGTATGCTCGCACGACTGTAAGTCGCTTTGGATAAAAGCGTCTGCTAAATGGCATATTATTATTATTATTATAACTCTAATAGGCCAATTTGGGTTGACATGGAAGAATAACTTTATGCCCCATTTGGAGCATCATATTATCTGAGTCAACACTTAAATGTGGGGCTGCAGAATCCCATAATGTCTCATACTAAGAAATATGGCATCAGATACATAAGACATTTTAGTCATTTAGCAGACGCTCTTATCCAGAGCGACTTACAGTTCGTGAATACATATTTTTTTTTTTATACTGGCCCCCCGTGGGAATCAAACCCACAACCCTGGCGTTGCAAACGCCATGCTCTATCAACTGAGCTACATCCCTGCCGGCCATTCCCTCCCCTACCCTGGACGACGCTGGGCCAATTGTGCGCCGCCCATGAATCTCCCGGTCGCGGCCGGCTGCGACAGAGCCTGGATTCGAACCAGGATCTAGTGGCACAGTTAGCACTGCGATGCAGAGCCTTAGACCACTGCGCCACTCAGGAGATGTAAGAGACAGACATCTTCACCATTCCTGACAAGCTCTGCTTCTTTATGGAACAACCATAAATACAAATTAGGAAGCAATGTGGTTGTCTGGAAAGACACATTTTTTTTCTTCACTTTTGCTTCTATTTCAACTTTAATTTGAGTGTGGCTGTGGAAGACTGGTCCCTTGATGATGTCTGCAAGTGGCTGAGTACCAATGATCTCCATGATTCCATCCCATCATTCCAAGGTTCACAATCTTTCTGAAGAATGCCAACTCTCTTCAATTGTCCACTTTGCAACAAGCATACTGTCTTTGTGTCCAGACGACTCACACATATTGGCCTCTATCACCAGCATGAACCACATTTTCTAATTACCTGTGGAATTAATGGGTGTGGGAAAGCAAATATATGTTTTAGCGCCTATCGGTCACACATCTACCAAAACCACAGAGCTTTTAAGAGCCAACTTAGATGAGAATTGCCCTCATGATGAATTTGAGACGGGGACTGATCCCATTGAAGATGACATGAGCGATGTAGAGAGTCTGCCAGAGGCTGAATATGTTCAAGCCACAGAGATCAACACTGAGCAGCTAATTGAAGGTCTCAAAAAGAATATATATTTTTTGATTTTGGAAATCAGGAAAGAACACTGCATCCCAGCTACGCTACAGAATAGCATTGTTGAGGACCTCAGAACCATTTTTGATGCATTTATGACACACTACAGTGATCCCCTCAGGTTTCATCTTACAAATAAGCAAATAAATGTGGATGAAGATGGGACTTACTTAACAACTCTGCAGTATTTGAGGAATGCATTAGATGCATAAGCTCTGAGTGGATGCTGGAGCATTACCGTGTGAAAGAATTGGGCATGGTCCGGCCAATTGAAGTACCACTGAGCAACAAAGAAGGTTATAAAACAAGGTGATTTCAATACAGCTACACGGTCCCCAGGGTATATGAATATAAAGAGACATGAGACAAAACAATCATAATGAATAAGATTACATGGACAGGGGGACCTGATCCTAGGTCAGCAATCCTCCTCTGGGACACTTCCCAGGAGTCACCAGGACCAAGAAACATAACACTTACTGTTGTAAAGTCAAGTTACAGCAGGTTTTTACTGCCTTCTAGTGGAAGATACCAATAAAACACTTTATTATCAGGATGGGGAGACGGTTGAGCTGAAACAGAAAGTAAAGTTGTTCTTTTGTACAGGATCCATTTTGAGACGACAGAGCAGAAAACACGATATGGAGAGAACTAAAAAATAAAGTGAGTATTTCTAAGTATTTCTGAATAATAATCTATTCTAAAGGACAGAGTAAGAGAATGAATACCTGGAATGAGATATTACTAGTTAGTAGAACTGCTACTTGAGCTTAGTTGCTGACAAACAGCAGTTTTCAAAGTAGAAACGGATCAGCTAAGGCCTACGTGTTATCAGTCAAAAGTCATTTTGTTCTTGCCCAGCATTTACACACCTGATTCAACTAATCAAATATTTTAAGACAGTTTAATATTTGAGGCATACAAATGAACATTCTCAAATTAAAACCTTTTGGATTTGTAGGCCTGTTTACAATTATTAAAGGCCTACAGTAAACATTTTGGAGGAAGAAAACACAAATAAAACAGGTCTCGAGTAAATTATAAATTTAGCTAAAATAATGTCTTGAAGAAGGACTATAATAAAATAAACTGAAGCAAGATTCAGTACAATGTCATGGGTACTGCTGTCGCATGCAACTGACTGTTAGCTCCACCCTCAGGTTTCTGTTAATGTATAAAGGAGTAACCAGTTTCAACTAGACATAAGCTATATGTTTTATTGAGTTGCAGTTGGTTGACACAGATTATAAGCTCGCATAGTTTTAAATTAGATTTCTCTTGAAGGTTGGGTGATTTATAGAAATGAACATTTTTAACACCCAGCACTTGAGAAACAGTTCGGTGTGGCCAACCCTCCTGGAGAGCAAGCAGGAGGTCGGTGTGGCCAACCCTCCTGGAGAGCAAGCAGGAGGTCGGTGTGGCCAACCCTCCTGGAGAGCAAGC